>NW_012267245.1:2883055-2891314 GCF_000151885.1 Dipodomys ordii | reverse complement strand
CCCGGAGGTTCCCACCCCCCCCCCGGCCCCAGGGCGCACCAATGTGCGGGTCGCGCACCGTGAGGGGCCTTGGGAAGTAGAAAAGTCCCGAGGCTCCGGCTTTTGGGGTGACCTTGGGCGAGTCACGTAGGCGCGGGAACCCTCCAGCGATGACCGCTGCGGGAGCCTCGGCACCCCCACCCCGGATGAACGGGGGTGAGGGGGGCTGGCTGTCTGCGGGAGAAGGGGGGGCCTCTGTGGGAGTGGGGGGGGGTCCGGGGAGGCCCAAGGCAGGGTCCCCAGCCCCCCCCCAGGCTCTGCAGGCCAGCCAAGATACTACTCGAAGGATCTTGGCTTCCACCAACAGCCTCGGATTTCCTGAGACGCCAGGCCCCCTCTCCGGCTGGCTTCCCTTTTGTTTTCCACTTTGGATGGAGGAGGTGAGGAGATCTAGGTGGCAGTCACCCCACAGTTACAGACGTGTGGCTCTCAGATCCTCCCTCCACACATATCTTGGGTGCCAGGTCCCCATTTTGGGGAGGGAGGGGGGACAGACAGCCGAAGGGGATGGGGCCCAGCATGGCTCTGCTAGCCTGCCACATTGATGGTAGAAGCCATTGCATGTGACCATTCCCCGTTTGATTTTTTTTTTCACGAAGTCAGGGGCCTTTGGCTCCCGCCTATCATCCTGGCTACTCAGGAGGGAGGCTGAGATCTGAGGATCAAAGATCAACACGGTGTCCCTCCCCCACCCCCCAATCTGAAACCCTGATGTTGAATTCACCAGCAAAGAGCTCCAAGTGGAGCTGGGACTCAAGTGGTAGAGCACCAGCCTTGACTGGAAAAGCTCAGGGGCAGCACCCAGGCCCCAAGTCCAAGCCCTACTACTGGCACAATTAAGAATGAAGGGGCTGGGAAGGGGGCTTCATGGTAGAGTGCTTGCTTAGCATGCATGAAGCCCTGGGTTCGATTCAGTACCACATACACAGAGAAAGCTGGAAGTGGTGCTGTGGCTCAAGTGGTACAGCGCTTGAGCAAAAGAAGCTCAGGGACAGTGCCCAGGCCCTGAGTTCAAGTCCCAGGACTGGCAAAAAAAAAAAAAGGAAGGGGTGACATTGTCAAGAAGCATTGTACACATAATCCAACTTATAGAATTGTAACCTCTTTCTACAGCTACCTAATATTAGCAATAAAAAATAAGAAGTTTAGGGGCTGGGGAAGGTGGCTCAGTGGTAGAGTGCTTGCTTAGCATGCGTGAGGCCCTGGGTTCGATTCCTGTAAACCAAGATGGAAATGCTCTTACCTTCTCTCTCTCTCTCTCTCTCTCTCTCTGTGTGTGTGTGTGTGTGTGTGTGTGTGTGTATGCACTGCTACTGAACTTGAACTCAGAGCCTGAGTGCTGTCCCTTAGTTGCCCTCTATCACTGCCAGAGGTGCTGTTCTATGTCCACCCCTGGGTGGGCTGATCTCTTGCCATTGGATAAAGAGACTTAAATCCGTCTTCCTCCATCTAATCCCTCTCTCCAGATGGAGATCTCGGCATGTGGGTGCTGAGAGGCAGAGTACTTGCCATTTTCTCCCGCTTGCTGTCATTCCCCAGAGAGGCTGGGATGCGCGTGAAGTCCTCACTGAAGAGGCCACTGACGGCAGAGGCCACATCAAAGCGCAGTCCCCCCCCCCACACTGGGGGCTCCCGCCTCTCATCCTAGCTACTCAGGAGGCTGAGAGCCGAGGATTGAGATTCAGAGCCCACCTGGGTAGAAAAATCCATGCGGCTCTCATTGCCAATTAGCCACTAACAAAAAAGAGCCAGAAGTGGAGTCGTGGCTCAAGGGGTAGAGCACCGGCCTGGAGTGGAATTGAGCACAAGACAGCACAAGGGACCAAGGAGGATTACCTGTGTCTGAGTTGCATTGAAGGCAAAAGCTGAGTCTCTCTGTCCTCATCTCCAGTAGTCTCAGCTTGATTCCACCATTGTGCAACCCATGTTTCACTGATTTGCTCAGAAAGATAAAACAGATTTTGGTCACGAATCTCCAGCATTCCCTTCCCCCAACCCCCGGTCCACCCAGCCAATACCCCCAGAAGGGGAAACCATTTGCTCAGCCAGGATCTGTTCTTGGAGAGCTCAGGTTGGCTCCGGCTGGTCCCTGCCCCGAGCCAAGCTTTCCTCAGACCTGCCTTTGACTCTATCTTTCTTTGAGGGGTCATCCCTTCCCTCCTCCACCTCCCAAGATTCCTGCAGGGGGTCCCCTTTCCGGTTCTAAGAGAGGGAGAGAGGAGCCTGGTCATGGAAGTGAAGAGTGAATAGAGACCCAGAGGAGAAAAAGAACTAAAGACAACGCCATTCAAAGACCTGTGTCATTTAGCACATACCTGTCATTTTTGTTCATGTCCGTCCTGAGGCTTGAACTCAGGGCCTCATGATCTTGCTTGGCTTTTGTGCTCAAGGCTGGTGCTTTTCTTGGGCCACAGCTCCACTTCTGGCTTTTTTGCTAGTTAATGATCGAGAAGAGTCTCGAGAGCAAGCGAGGGGGTGACATTGGCCAAAAAGAAATGTCCTCATGACCTGACTTATGTAACTGTAGCCCCTCTGTACATCACCTTTACAATAATAATAAAATGATTAAAAACTGTCACTGGGATCTCTTTGCCTGGGCTGGCTTCAAACCATGATCCTCAGATCTCAGCCTCCTGAGTGTCTGGGATGACAGGCGTGAGCCACCATGCCCGTCTTCCACTCAGTCTTACACAGGACACAAATGCACACACACACACACACACACGCACTTCTGTGCCTTCACAACCTACACCTGCACACACTACCCATGCACTCAGCCTCCTTGCTACCCCAGGCTACTGAGAATTTGCTGTCTAGAACTCAGCTGATTTGGAAGGATCTGGGTACAACTAGGATGTCCTGAGCCTTGTTGGCCTTCAGCACCACGGACAGCGGCTAACCTCCTCCCTCTATTCAGCACCATGGACAGTACCTGGCCCTCTTCTTTCCTTCCTTCCTTCCTTCCCTCCCTCCTTCCCTCTTTCCTTCCTTCCTTCCTTCTTTTGATTTGTTATTTATCTGTTTGTTTATTTAGTGCCAGTACTGGAGCTTGAACTCTGGGCCTGGGCACTGTCCCTCAGCTCTTCAGCTCAATGCAAGCAGCACTCTACCACTTAAGTGATAGCTCCTCTTCTGGTTTTCTGGTGGTTCATTGGAGATGAGAGTCATATGGACTTTCCTGCCTGGGCTGGCTTTGAACTATGATCCTTAAATCTCAGCCTCCTGAGAGGAGGAGGAGAAAAGAGGAGTTGGAGAAGAGAGGAGGAGGAGGGGGAGAAGGAGAAGAGGAGAGGAGACATTGAGGAGAGGAGAAGAGGAGGAGACATAGAAGTGAGGAGGAGAAGAGGAGGAGGGAGAGGAAGGGCTCAACTTCTAACTTCTTGCTGGATTTATACCTTTCGCCTCTCACAACCCCTTGCAGGGTAGGTGTTATCATTGCCTCCGTTGCATGAGTACAGACATAGTGGCAGCTGGGTGCTGGTGGCTCACGCCTGTCATCCTAGCTACTCAGGAGGATGAGATCTGAGGATTGCAGTTTGGAGCCAGCCTGAACAGGAAAGTCCATAAGGCTCTTAATCTTTAATAAACTACCTCCCCCCCCAAAAAAAAACCAGAAGCGACGCTGTGGCTCAAGTGGTAGAGCACTAGCCTTGAGGAGAAAAGCTAAGGGACAGCACCCAGGCACCAAGTTCACAAATGCAAAAACAGAACAACAACAAAACCCCCGGGGTCCAGAAAGAGGGGGCAACGTGCCTGATGCTCTTCAGGGGTCAGATGTGTGACAGATTTAAATCTCAAAGCTTCTCCAGAAAGGTGTGCTGATAGCCGAAAGAACATTCAGTCTAGTGAATGGTTTCATTAGAAGTATGTTGCTAGCATGTACATGCACACACATGTGCACACACATGCACACCCAGCTTTGTGAGCTCTACAGCATATCAGAGGCTTCCCTGGCTAGTTGGCCCCTATTTCTAGTTTTGCCACAGGATGGGAGGGGTTGTAGACATAAAGGTTCTCAGCACCCTGTCAGGATGGGAAATGTAAAAAGGAGAAGCTGCTGAAGTCAGGGAAGTCTGTGAGGAGGAGGAGAAGGGGGAAGAGAGGGGAGGAAAAGGAAAAAGAGGAGGAGGAGGAAAAGGAGGAGGAGGAGAGAAGAGGAGAAAGGGAGGAGGAGAGGAGGAGTGAAAGAGGAGAGAAGAAAGAGCAGGAGTGAAGGAGGAGGAGGAAGAGAAGGAGAGGAAGAAGAGGAGAGAAGGAGGAAGGGGAGGAAGAGGGAGAGGAGGAGGAGAGGAAGAACAAGAGGAAGATGAGAGGAGGAGGAGGAAGAGAAAGAGGAAGAGGAGAGGAAGAGGAGAAGGATGAGAAAGGGAGGAGGAGAAAGAGGAGAGGAGGAGTAAGGGGAGGAGGAGAGGAGGAAGAGAAGGAGGAGGAAGAGGAGGAGGAGGAGCCTTTCTCACCCCCTCACCCAGGCCGCAGCACCCCGCTTCCCTCCCTCCTCCATCTCCATCTCTCACCCATGCTCCTCCCCCCATGCCACCCCTCCCTCCCAGGCACACCTCTGCACTGCACCCCTCCTCCCAGCTCCCCTCCACCCCACACTGGGCCTCTGCGGGCTATGCCTCAGTTTCTCCCTGTGCTGCTCCCTGAGCGCAGACGCCCAGGGCTGGGGATCCAATCAGTGCTGTCATTCTCTGGCACCCCAAGGGGCCTGGCCAGGTGGGGACCCCTGGGCTTGGTTCATTTGATCCGTGGCAACTTCCAGTCAGTCAGAACTCAGTGGGGGACAAGAACTCCCCAGTGCATTTGGGGGCTCGGCCGGGAGACCGGCTGAGGCCAGCTCCTGCTGCCTGCCCTGGCACCTGGCATACTGAGCCCCTGGGTTTGGAGTGGGGTTCTTTTGACAGTATTGGGATTTGAACTCAGGGCCCAAGCCTGCTACCATCTGAACCACTCACTCTGCCAGTCCCTTTGGTGAGGGGTGGGGGGCTACTTATGTTCAAAGTAGGGCCTTGCTTTCTACCCAGGTTGGCCTGAACTTCCTATTTGGTCTTCCCTCTGTTGCCAGGATGATAGGTGTATACCATGGCATGCAGCCGTCGGTTGAGATGGGGTCTCATGAATCTCTGTGCCCTAGATAGAATCTAGCTCCCCTGATCTCTGCCGCCTAAGATTATAGGCTTGAGCCACAATGCCCAGCCACTGACCATCTTTAGGGCTACAAACCTGAACTGTAAGAGCTTCCCAGCCATCCTAGACACCAGGGATCATAGCTTATAGGTAGGCTGAGCCAAGGATCTCCTAGCCTACAGCTGGACCCTAGCGGGAAGGAGGGGACACATTATCACCCTCAGAGGCAGAAATTGATTCGTTGAAGGTGGGAAGATGGGCCAGAAAAGCCTAAGGCATCTAGACAGGGAGCAAAGAGGGACAAAATAGCTGGAAGCCAGGCACAGCTGCTCCTGCCTGTAATCCCAGCTACTCAGGAAGCTGAGATCTGAGGATCACGCTTTGAAACTAGCTGGGCAGGAAAGTCCATGAGACTCTTATCTCCAGGGAACCAGCCCAAAGCTGGAAGTGGAGCTGTGGCTGAAGTGATAGAGCACTACCTGCACAAACACGCAGAGACTGTGCCCTGGCCCTGAGTTCAAACCCCAGGGCCAGCACAAGAAAGAAAAAGAAAAACAGCTGGAGATACATCACTGATAACTGATCACAGCACACAACCACACACACACACACACACACTCCCACCTTCAAATTCGTACACACAAATACCCGAGCAGATACCCAAATAAACACCTGCAGCCAACACCTGCACCCACCCATACACACACATATACATGCACATGCTAGCACATCCTACACACACACACACACACACACACACACACACACACACACACACACACACACTGCAGTCTTCTCCCTCACACCCAAAAACACACTTGCTTCACCCACCCACACAGAGCCCAGCAGTACACTGCTGAGAGGGTTAGGATTTTTAATCAGCTTTTCAACAAATAAAGCCTCTTTAGCAGGGGTTCTGGGTTTTCTTTTTTCCTACATCTGCCTTTTGGCTTTCCCCAGGCTGCCGCCATGAGTGGACACCCGCACACGGGTGTGGGTGTTGAGTGTGGGTCTGTGCCAGGCAGGGGACTGTGTGCAAACAGCTGGGGTGGGTCACAGGCAAGGGGACACCATTCTGGGATGAGAATTTGGTCTGTGTGTGTGTAGTGTGTGTGTGTGTGTGTGTGTCCTGGGACTTGAACTCAGGGCCTGGGCACTGTCCTTGAGCTTCTTTTGCTCAAGGTTAGCATTCTACCACTTGAGCCACAGCACCACTTCTGGTTGTCTCTGTTCATGTGATACTGAGGAATCGAACCCAGGGCTTCATGCATGCTAGGCAAGCACTCTAACACTGAGCCAACTTCCCAGCCCTTCCTGGGCCTCTTTGTGCTCTACCACTTGAGCCCCAGAACCACTTCCTCACTTCTGGCTCTTCTTTTTTTTGTAATTAAGTGGAGATAAGAGTTTCACGGACTTTCCTGCCCAGGGTTAGCTTTGAACCGTGATCCTCAGATCTCAGCCTCCTGAGTAGCTGGGATTACAGGTGTGAGGCGCCAGTGTCTGGCAGCTTGTGTGTGGGGTATGGGGGAGAGTCTGATTCCATCATATCAGCCTGAGGCTCAGTTGTCCTGGTCTCTGGGGCCATCCACAGGACCCCAGGCCCCCCCATGCCCATCCCCCCTAGGCAGCCAGCTTCACAGTGCAGATGGGTGGTAGGCACCCAGCAACCGCGTCTGACTCAGTCCCTGTCGGGGGTTGGTCCACACTGCGTGCCAAGGTTAATTAAACTAGTAATTAGGAGCGATGCTTAATCTATGTGGTTAATGAAATCACCCCCCTTTCCCCAGCGTGGATGCTGTCACTCTGGCGGGTACCATGGGGACCGAAGCCCAGAAGCTCCCTGCACCCAAGTCCTCCCATAACCAACTCTCTCCCGGGTCTGCCTCAGGACGGGGTCTGGGGAGAAAATTCGAGATGAATTCTCCAGCTGCTCACGTGTCGGTGACACGTGTCTACTTCCAGCTCCTCGGGAGGCTGAGATCTAAAGATGGTGGTTGGAAGCCAGCCCGGGCAGGAAAGTCTGTGAGACTCTTACTGCCAATGAGTGACCAAAAAAGCCCAAAGTGGCGCTGTGGCTCAAGTGGTAGAGCGCCAGCTTGGAGTGAAAAAGTCAAATGAGAGCACAAGACCCTGCACACACACACACACACACACACACACACACAGAGTTATAAGGCACTAGGCCTGGGACACAGCCATGGTGCTCTGTCTGCTGGGGCACAAAGTAGCTTCAAGGGGGCCCCATGTCGGCCAGGACTCTCTTGTGCCATTTGGGGACCTTGGTGTCCCTTCCTCAAGGACTAAATCATCTCTGGCTGACCCTCTCGCCTTATGTTATATCCTCAGCGAATTAAAATTTAAACCTGAAAGATTAAACTTTCATTTAACATATATAACACACATATCTTATTTATGCCAAAATAAAGAAAGAAAGAAGGAAAGAAAGAATCTCAGCCAGGCTCTGGTGGCTCACGCCTGTCATCCTAGCTTCTCAGGAGGCTGAGATCTGAGGATCGCAGTTCAAAGCCAGCCTGGACAAGGAAATCCGTGAGCCTCTTATCTCCAACGAACCACCCCCAAACCGGAAGTGGCGCTGTGGCTCACATTGTAGGGCGCTCTCCTTGAGTTGAAGAGCTGAGGGACAGCGCCCAGGCCCAGAGTACAACCCCTACAACTGACAAACATAACTCTGCCCCCAGTCCCAGACTTTTCCAGGGTGGCCTTCATATCCCACCCAGAAGGAACTTTCCAGATGAGGGGGAGAAGTTTCTCTTGGCTAATTTTGTGCATGCATGAGACAAAATTTCATGGTGTGGGATTCTCACTTTGGGTGCCGCCATGTTGGTGCTGGTCTTGACTCTAGGAGTGCTTTGGATTTTGGATTTTCACCTTGGGGATGCTAAACCTGTAGTTGTGGAATGAAGGCCTAGCTGGATGGACAGGTGTGTGGATGGATGGGTGGGTGGGTGGATAGACAGGTGGATGGATGGGTGGATGGATGGGTAGGTAGATGGGTAGATAGATGGATGGATGGAGGGGTGGGTGGATGGGTGGATGGATGGATGGTGGACAGGTGGGTGGGTGGGTGGATGG
>NW_012267245.1:2878343-2883005 GCF_000151885.1 Dipodomys ordii | reverse complement strand
AGGTGGGTGGATGGGTGGGTAGATAGGTAGATAGTTGGGTGGATGGAGGGGTGGGTAGATGGAGGGGTGGGTGGATAGAGGGGTGGGTGGATGGGTGGATAGACAGGTAGATGGATGGGTGGGTGGGTAGATGGGTGAATAGATGGGTGGATGGATGGATGGATGGATGGGTGGATAGACAAGTGGATGGATGAGTGGATGGATAGGTGGGTGGATGGGTGGATGAATGGATGGATGGGTGGATGGATAGGTGGGTGGATGGGTGGATGGATGGATGGATGGGTAGATAAACAAGTGGATAGATGGGTCGATGGACAGGTGGGTGGAAGGGTGGATGGATGGATGGATGGATGGATGGATGGATGGATGGGTAGATAGACAGGTGGATAGATGGGTTGATGGACAGGTGGGTGGAAGGGTGGATGGATGGATGGATGGGTGGATGGATAGGTGGCCCTGCACACACACAAGGAGCTTCCACAGAGGGGCTTCTGGCCTGACCCTTGAACTCTCCCTGGACTCTGTTTCTCCCGGTACCTAGAGTGAGTCCACCAGGTCACAGCCCCATGGCTCCCTCCTCCCGCCCCGGCTCCAGGAGACCACGTGGGCTTTCACACTTCCTGGCTGTGTGGGAGGCTGCCCACTGTGGCTCAAAGACACTGGCCATCCCCTCCATTCCCACCTCACACGGCAGGCAGCCTTGGAGAAACGGATGGCTAGACAAAGGTTCAGCTCTCTGCCAGCGGCGGGTGGCACTGGGCAGTGCGGAGGGAGGGCGTGGTGTCTCTGTCTTTTCAACCCCAGGATGATTGCTTGAATGGGCTCTGAAGCCAGGCAAATCCACCAGCAGAGCGGGAGGCCCTAGGCTCCTCTCTCCCCCCTTCCTCCGTGCAGGAGCTGGGGTGACAGGTAGATTCTGGAGGTGCCTCTGCCATCAGACCCTCTTCCCCACCCGAGTAAGTTTCCAGGCAAGAGGAGGATTAGTGAGGATGGAGAGGCAGGTGCTGCCCATGCCAGTTGTTGGCAGCTGAGAGGGCATGTCTGCATGGGGGTACTGTCCAGCCAGCCCCTCACCAGTCCATCCATCTGTCCATCCATCCACTGATCCATCCACCCATCCATCCATCCACCCACCTGTCCATCCACCCACCTGTCCATCCACCCATCTATCCACCTATCTACCCATTCATCCATCCATCCACCCATCCATCCACCTGTCTATCCACCCATCCATCCATCCATCCACCCACCCCTCCATCCACCCACCCCTCCATCCACCCACCCCTCCATCCACCCAACTATCTACCCATCTACCCATCCATCCACCCACCCGTCCATCCACCCATCCATCCACCCCTCCATCCACCCACCCATCCACCCATCCATTTATCCAGCAATCTACCCATCTACCCACCCATCCATCCACCCATCCATCCACCTGCCTATCCACCCAGCCACCCACCCATCCATCCACACACCTGTCTATCCAGCTAGGCCTTCATTCCACAACTATAGGTTTAGCATCCCCAAGATGAAAATCCAAAATCCAAAGCACTCCTAGAGTCAAGACCAGCACCAACATGGCGGCACCCAAAGTGAGAATCCCCGTACCATGAAATTTTGTCTCATGCATGCACAAAATTAGCCAGGTACCAGTCACTCATGCCTGTCATCCTAGCTACTCAGGAGGCTGAGGTCTGAGGATCACGGTTCAAAGCCAGCCCGGGCAGGAAAGTCCCTGAGAGACTCTCATCTCCAATGCACCACTCAAAAACCAGAAGTGGTGCTGTGGCTCAAGTGGTAGAGTATTAGCCGTGAGCACAAAGAGGCCCAGGGTCAGCACCCAGGCCCCAAGTTCAAGCCCCAGGACTGACAAAAAAAATATGATGATGATGATGATGATGATGATGATGATGATGATGATGATGATGATGATTTTGTCTTTTATCGTTACCATTAAGTAAGTGTACAAAGGGGCTAAAATTCCATAAGTAAGGTTATGAGGATTTTTCCTGCCCTGGGCTGGCTTTGAACTGAGATCCTCAGATCTCAGCCTCCTGAGTAGCCAGCTCATAGTGCTTTTTTAAAAAATTAGTGCATGCACAAAATTGTCTAAAATAGTATCTAAAGGCCGGGCATGCAAGGCGTCTGTGCAACCTCAATGGATTCTGAGACCTGGGCCCCATTCCTGAGCTATCTCAGGGTGTTATCCATATCCCAAGAGCTGAAAAAGCTGATTTCCAAAACAACTGTGGGTCCCAAGCAATTCGGACAAAGGACCCTGGGTCGATTACCTCCGGGCCCCCACACCAAGCCTGGTGTCCTGTGCGGGGTTTTCTTTTCTTGGTGCAGAGGGACTAAGTAACAAGAGGCCAACACTGGGGAAGGAAGCAGCAGAGCGCTGGGGAGGGATGGCCGCCGCTACCCTGAGCTGGGGCGGATAAAGGGGGGCCCAGGGAGGGCAGCTGGGACTAAGAAGCAGGCGGGGGGGTGGGGAAACCTGTGTACCTCGCTCTTGTCCTCCAGGGTGGGGTTGTGCTCTCACCCCTCCATCTCCCAGCCTCGCTGAAGTGTGGACTCTAACATTGCCTGCCCTGGCCATCACCTCTCTCAGGGTTAACGATTCTGGTGCAAGCCCCCATTTGGCTGCTGGGTTCCGAAATCCACTTCTGAGTTGGCACCAACTCAAAAGGGAATTAATGAGAGGCTCTGATCGTTGAAAATTCCGCAGGGTGGGGCTCTACTGGGCTTCAGGTATGGTTGAATCATGGTGCTCGATGAATCATGGTGCTCCAACAGAAACTCTCTCTCTCTCTCTCTCTCATGCACCCCCCCCATTCAAGCTCCAGGATTGGTTCTCATTAGCACAACCTGGGGGAGGAGGAGGCCCCAGCCACTGTGGCAGCCAGGATATGGGGGGTCACTAAGCTGGGACAGGGATGTGGGAGGGGCTCGACCCCACCCGGGCCACCAATGCTGTGGGTGAACATGGTGACTAGGTTCTCCAGAGGACATCGGGGTGCCTCTGACAGAAGCTGGGACCTGGGAACCCTGCTTGTGGTGAGTCCTGTGCCAGCCTCTCCCTCCTGGCCCGGCAGACGGCCCCGGGACCCAGGGAATGCCACTCTGCGGGGGCCCTTGTTGGGGCTCCAGGAACCTCCCTTCCCCAGAAGGAGGCCATTTCGTCAGGAGTTTGAGCCCATGTGCTGGTGCCTCATTTTCCAGAGTGGTGCTGGGTTTTGGATTCTTCTTTTTGTCGGTCATGGGTCTTGAACTCTGGGCCTGGGTGCTGTCCCTCAGCCCTTCAGCTCAAGGCAAGTGATCTGCAACTTGAGCCACAGCACCACTTCCGGTTTTCCGGTGGTTCGTGGGAGATAAGAGTCTCACAGACTTTCCTGCCTGGGCTGGGTTTGAACCATGATCCTCAGATCTCCGCCTCCTGAGTAGCTAGGATGACAAGCATGAGCCACTGGTGCCCCTTGCTTGGCTTTGGAAACATCTAGAAGCTCCTCTGCCACCTCCAGTCAGCCTGGGATTGCTCCCAGGCCCCATCCATTATCTCTTCCTATCCACACTTCTGTCACTTACTCTTGGCTCTGTACACACATGCACACACACACACACACACATACTCATTTCCACCTGGAAAGACAGTTCCTGATCTCTCCCCCACCCAATGCTTTTCCTCAGGTCTCCCAATGGTTGCCACTGCCCTTCGGTCAGCACCGTATCCCTACCTCAGGGCCTTTGCATGTGCTTTGACCCTGGATGCTCCCTGGAGTGCACTGTGCATGCTCTGCCCAAGTACCCGCCGGGCAGGGCATGGGTGTCCGTGGACAAGAGGAAGGATCGGGGGGACGGGGGGAGAGCCGGGAAGGCTGAGGCCCCAGCCCTGGCCACTGCGCCCCAGGCTGCCGGTCCTCATCTGGAGCCGCAGCCGGCTCTGTTGTCTGTGTTTATTTGTGTGTCTTCCTGTGTCTCGCTCCATCTCTGATGTGTCTGTCTCTCCGCCGTCCACGGCTCTCTCGGGAGCCCATGATCCAGAGATTCACAGCTCCCTGGCTGCCTGCCTGCCTCTCCCCGGGCCGGCCCTGCACAGGTTTAATCATATCCCCGCCTGTCACTGGTCCTGCGTGGATCCTCTGCTCGACGCTGGGAGAGGATCGGGGGGGCAGTAAGTTGGGGGTCCCAGTGGGGGAGGGGTTGGAGATGGGGCGTGGGGGAGGGGACGGGTGACCGGTGCTGTGTGGCTTCTCTGGGGTCCCCCCAGTGCGTCCTCAGAGGCTGAGGGGAGAATGAACTGACAGGGAGGCCAGGCGGGGAGAAGGCTCGGGACGGTTGCCCCCTGTCCCCTCCCCAGCCACCAGGAAGGGTTTGGATGGGGGGGGAAAGCGGGGTCCCCCAAGCCGACAGCAGGTGACAGCATGCCCCGATGTACTGCCACGACAAAGGGGGGACAGAGAGGGGGACAAGATCATCACAGCCAGGGTGGGGAGGGGGGAGGGCTCACGGGCCCTGGCAGAGGCCCCCCCCAACCCCCCCAAGCCCCCACCCATGAGCAAAGAGCCCTGGACATTGAGTGGATTGCCTGGCCTTGTGTGTGTGTGTGTGTGTGTGTGTGTGTGTGAGTCTCTGTGTGTGTGTCTGTGTGTGTGTGTGAGT
>NW_012267245.1:2873524-2878213 GCF_000151885.1 Dipodomys ordii | reverse complement strand
GTGTGAGTGTGTGTGTGTGTGTGCTTTCTACACACCAGCTGATGCCCAGGAAGCTGGGGTCTGTGGCAGGTGCCATGCGAGGAGAGTCTGGCAGGAGAGTGGTGTGGGCTGGTGTCCTGTCAAGGTACAGGGACACATGAGACCAACTGGACACAGCGGCTTGAGGTGCGGAGAAATGAAGACCTGCCAAAAGCGACCGGAGGCTGGGAAGGGGGCTCAGGGGTAGAGTGCTCGCCTAGCACGCATGAAGCCTTGGGTTCGAGTCCTCAGCACCACAGACACAGAAAAAGTCAGAAGTGGCGCTGTGGCTCAAGTGATAGAGTGCTAGCCTTGAGCAAAAGCAGCTCAGGGACAGCGCCCAGACCCTGAGTTCAAGCCCCCGAATTGGCCAAAAGAAAAAAGAAAGGTAACTGGGTGGATGGGTGTCGGGGGGGGGGCTTGTCTAAAGACTCTCAAAAACCCACCATAGAAAGACCTGGAGAGGAGTATTCTGGGTGTCAGGAACAGCATCTGCAAAGGCCCTGAGGCAAAGCAGATCTTGGTCTGTTTGAGGGACAAGAGGAACAGTGGGATCAGGCGCAGGGCAGGGCCTGGATCATGCAGAGCCTGAAGGCCGTCAGAATGAGGTAAGCTTTTACTCCGTGTGACAGGAAGTCAGGCAGGGGACATGATGGATGTGAATCTCTCTTTGTCACACGCACTTCCGGTTGTCTGGTGGTTCATTGGAGATAAGAGTCTCACACTCACGGCTCACGTCTATCAGCCTAGTTATTCAGGGAGGCTGAGATCTGAGGATCAGGGTTCAAAACCAGCCCAGGCAGGAAAGCCTATGAGATGATTCTCTCCAAGGAACCACCAAAAAGTCAGAAGTGGAGCTGTGGCTCAAGTGGTAGAGCGCCAACCCTGAGTGGAAGACATTGAGGGACGGCGCCCAGTCCCTGAGTTCAAGCCCCAGTACCAGCAAACACACACACACACACACACACACAAACACAAGCTGGGCGATGGTGGCTCATACCTCTAATTCTAACTACTTACCAGGCTGAGATCCAGGGGATCATAGTTCAAAATATCCAGCAAAAACCAGGGCTGGAGGCATGAGTCAAGTGGTGGAGCACCAGTGGAGCATGTGTGAGACTCTGAGTTCAAACCCTTGTATCAGTAAGAAGGAAGGAAGGAAGGAAGGAAGGAAGGAAGGAAGGAAGGAAGGAAGGAAGGAAGGAAGGAAGGAAGGAAGGAAGGAAGGAAGGAAGGAAGGGCACCCAGTGGCTCTCACTCCTCGTGCTTTTTGGGGCCACCTGTCCTGGGCCCTGGGCCCCATCCCTGGCCCCGTGGTGGTTCACCTCTGGCCCAGCCAGACTTGCTCTCTGCGCCTTCTGGTAAGTTCTGTCCCGTCCCCTCTTAAAGATGGCGGTGCGTTACAAACTCCATATGCTCGGTTTTCTTTGATTATTTTAATTTCTAAATACTTGGGATGAGTTCCAGCCCGGGCTTCTGCTGCGCGTCTGGTGCCAGCGAACACACGCGCGTGTGAGGATGGAGGCTCTTCCCCCCTCTCCCCTCCCCCCAGCCTCGTCCTCCTCCTCCTCCACCTCCTCCTCCTCCTCCTCCTGACACAACCCGCTCAGGGGCGGATGGAGGTAGAGGAGACCTGGCATGGTGAGCCGCCCTCCCCCCCAGGTGCCCTGACTCCCCTCAGTGTTCTTGGAAGTCCTGGTCCTGGAGGCCATCCTTCCGGCCTCGGGCCTCCACCCTCGGGCCTCCACCCTCGGGCCTCCAGGCCCTTTGGCAGCCCCAGCCTCGCTCCCCACACATGGTCCATCAGTGACTTCGTGGTTTTGTTTTCCTCCCTTTAAAGAAGAAAAAAAAATCCACCCGGCTCACAGCCATCACATGGAAAAGGAAAGCTTTTTTTTTTTTTTCTCTTTCCCTGGCTGCTGTAAGTGGAAAGCCGATATCGCTTCCCATAAATAGAAGACAACTGCTTAAATAAATGCCACAGAAACAAAACAAGGCGATGAGATCTGAGCGAGCGGCCGGGTACCTGCCCGAGCCTCCCCCCCCCGCCCCCCAGAACCCGAGAACGAGCAAACATGACACCAAACCCACACGTTGTCCTCGGTGGAAGGTTCTAGAAAGAATGGAGCAGGAGCGGCTCTCTCCACAGGGCAAGCCGGTGAGCTGGGCAATGGACACCTCCTGAAGGGGTCAATGCCCAGTGCCGTGGGCTGCACCCCACCATCAGCCTGCACCCCCCCCAACAACTCAGGCTCTGTGTCCTTCAGAGTGAGTGGAATCCGTGGCCTGTAAGGAGCTGGCTGGGAGGAGGGGAAGAGACCAGAACCCCCTCAATCCCGCCCCCAGAGTGCATCTGGGAAGATGTCACCCCAGCGGAGCCCCCAGATGGTCGGGAAGCGTTGCGTTGTGTCCAGATGATCCGGAAGCGTTGTGTCAAGATGATCGGGAAGCGTTGTGTCCATTGCGCGGTGGGAAGGTCGAGGCTCACCTGTGGGCATCATGGAGGGACTGACCCCTGGGGACCCCGCACCACGTATGTCCACCCACGCCGAGACACAGGGTGACCAGGCGCGATCCCCGCTTCCCGTGGGTTTCCCCCACCCCCCATCGGCCGTGGGCCCAGGCAGTGGGGGTGGGGGGTAGGTGGGGTCCTCTTGGCTTTTCCCTCCCCATCAGCACCCCGTTTCCCACTCCTGGGGTCCCATGGCCAGAAACCACGGGGGGGGCGCCATGGACGGCTTCCAACAGCTGCTACGGCCATAACACAGCAGCGGGAGGGGGGGGAGAATGAGCCCCGTTTCCCTGCCAGGGAGGAACTGAACTCCTACTCACACCCAGGAGCCTCGTGGCTTAAACCCCTGCTTGGCACACCTCCCCTTCCCCCGGCCCTTTGCACCCCACAGAGGCCCCACTGGATCCAAGAAGCAGCGCGGCCCTCCCCCTCCCCTCCATCCCCTCCGCCTGTGCAAACACCCCCCCCAACACACCATAACCACCCCCCCAACCCGCCACGCACACAAAGTGGGGGACAGCTGTTGTTTTCCCTGTAGGCTGCAGCTCCCCTCCCCCCTCCCCCTGCTCCCTCCTTGAGCTTGGAAGCAGCTGATGGGGGGGTGGGGAGGGGGGAGGGAAAGAGGCCTGGCTAAGGGAGCTGTAGGTGGGGGGAGGGGGCTGGGGGGGAAGGGGACCCCAAGTCCAATCCAAGTGGGTTGTAGGGAGAGGCCCTGCCGCCCTCCTGCGGGGAATCACAGTGGAGGCTGAAGTCTGAGACTCCACCATGGAGAACCCGTGCCAGGGGGAGGCTTGCCGCTTCCTGAAGACCCGGGAACACCTGAGCCCTGCCTGAAGTCCCCAAGGCCAGAAACAGCCAGGATAAGAACTCTCCCCCTAGGACTGCCAGCCAGCCTGAGCTCCGTGTCTGTCACCTGCCACCAGTATGGTGAAAGACCCGGCCACGGGGTATCGGCCTGGGTGTGTGTGTGTGTGTGTGTGTGCAAGAGAGAGAGAGAGAGAGTCCTAGGTCTTGAACTCAGGGCCTGGGCGCTGTCCCTGAGCATTTCTAATCAAGCGAGCGCTCTACCCCTTGAGCCACAGCGCCACGTCCGGTTTTCTGGTGGTTCCTTGGAGATCAGAGTCTCACGGACTTTCCCACCCAGGCTGGCTTTCAACTGCGATCCTCAGATCTCAGCCTCTCGAGTAGCTGGGATGACAGGGGTGAGCCACCGGCGCCTGGCCTTCATCCTCTACTTGCTGGTCCATCTACTCATTGGCTAAACTCCCAACCTTGGGAAATCAGGGCAGGCTTCCTGGAGGAAGAGGTATCCAAGCTGGGGGGGAAATAAGAAGAAATGGACCAGGCAAATGGCATCCCAGGAAGTCTGTGTGTGTGTGTGTGTGTGTGTGTGTGAGAAGTGGCTGAAGATAAAGGCAGAGCCCGTGCAGCCCTCCTCCTGCTCCCAGAGGATTCTGGGAGTTTGGGTTTAGTCACTGATGGGGGGGGGGAGAGCGTTCAGAGGCTGAGTTCCCGCAGTGCCCGCTCAGGGTGGGGAAACACAGACACCGAGGATGGGAGGCCCAGGGTTTGATGGTGGAAAGGAAGTCGGGGGGGGGGGGCGGCCCACAGGCGGCCAGTCCAGCCAGGCTGGCTAGAAAATTCCAGGTAATTGATGTCATTTTCCCATTGACTGTGTTCTGCTGGAAAAGAGTTTGGTTACAGGGTGTAATCAAATCACACTTAAGAATGCGACGAAAAGATTGCTTCTATAATGAGGGGGAGAAAATGCACTTGCAGGAATCAGCCGCCACCTCCTCCGAGGGCAATTTGCCAATGGCTTTTAGAAAAAAAAAGGAAGGAAGGAAGGAAGGAAGGAAGGAAGGAAGGAAGGAAGGAAGGAAGGGAGGGAGGGAGGACTCATGTTTGGCCATGAGTCTTGCAGGCATGTTTGCACACACAGGTGTGCACGCCCCAGTGGATGACGCTCTCAGGGGCATCGATGATGGCGATCAAAGACTGGAAATGACCAAGGATCTCCAGGAAGATGTGGAATACTACACAGGCCTGAACAAGAGTGGATGGGGGAAGTGGCGCTGTAGCTCAAGTGGTAGAGCACTCGCCTTGAGCTGAAGAGCTGAGGGACAGCGCCCAAGCCCAGAGTTCAAGCCCCACGACTG
>NW_012267245.1:2872132-2873346 GCF_000151885.1 Dipodomys ordii | reverse complement strand
GGAGGAGGAGGAGGAGGAGGAGGAAGAGAGAGGTGGGGACAAATACTGTGGAGCCTCATCGCTGCTGTTACAAATCACCACAGGCTTAGAGACCTCAAAAAGCAGAAACAGGCCAGGTGCTGCTGGCTCATGCCTGTCATCCCAGCTACTCAGGAGGCTGAGATCTGAGGATCACAGTTTAAAGCCAGCCCAGGCAGGAAAGTCCATGAGACTCTGATCTCCAATGAACCACCAGAAAAGTGGAAGTGGCGCTGTAGCTCAAATGGTAGAGCACTCGCCTTGAGCTAAAGAGCTGAGGGACAGCGCCCAGGCCCAGAGTTCAAGCCCCACAACTGACAAAAAAAGCAGAAACATGCTCTCTTTTTTCCCCATGTCTATAAGACTCTTGTCTCCAATGAACCAGCAAAGCACCAGACGTGGAGCTGTGGCTCAAGTGGTAGAGCACCAGCTTTGAGTTAAAAAGTTAAGAGACAAGCGCCCAGGTCCTGAGTTCAAGCCCCAGGACCAGTACATACTCTCTCTGTCTTTCTCTGTCTCTGTCTCTGTCTGCTTGTCTGTCTCTTGGTCTCTCTGTCTCTATCTCTCTGTCTCTGCCTCTGTCTGTCTCTGTCTTTCTCTGTCTCTGTTTCTCTGTCTTTGTCTCTGATTCTCTGTCTGTCTGTCTCTCTCCTATGTCTCTGTCTCTATCTCTGTCTCTGTCTGTCTGTCTCTCTCTCCTGTGTCTCTGTCTGTCTGTCTCCATCTCTGTCTCTGTCTGTCTGACTCTGTCTGTCTGTCTGTCTCTCCTGTGTCTCTGTCTGTCTGTCTATCTCTCTCTCCTGTGTCTCTGTCTGTCTGTCTCTGTCTCTGTCTCTGTCTGTCTGTCTTTCTCTCCTGTGTCTCTGTCTGTCTGTCTCTCTCTCTGTCTCTGTCTCTCTGTCTCTGTCTCTCTGTCTTTCTCTCCTGTGTCTCTGTCTGTCTGTCTCTATCTCTGTCTGTCTCTCTGTCTCTGTCTCTGTCTGTCTGTCTTTCTCTCCTGTGTCTCTGTCTGTCTCTATCTCTGTCTGTCTCTCTGTCTCTGTCTCTGTCTGTCTCTCTCTCCTGTGTCTCTGTCTGTCTGTCTCTATCTCTGTCTCTGTCTCTGTCTGTGTCTCCTGTGTCTCTGTCTGTCTGTCTCTATCTCTGTCTCTGTCTCTGTGTCTGTCTCTGTGTCTCTCTCTCCTGTGTCTCTGTCT
>NW_012267245.1:2866749-2872042 GCF_000151885.1 Dipodomys ordii | reverse complement strand
GTGTCTCTGTCTGTCTGTCTGTATCTCTGTCTCTGTCTCTCTGTCTCTGTCTCTCTCTCCTGTGTCTCTGTCTGTCTGTCTGTATCTCTGTCTCTCTGTCTGTCTGTCTCTCTCTCCCTGGCTTGATCGTGCTCTGGTCAGCCTCAGGCCACATCTTCATTTCCATGTTTACATCTGAGCCGTTTCATTTTTTCCCCCCTCTCAATTCTCAGGCAAACAGCCCCAGAGCAGGTGTGGACGGTGAGGTGACCCAGCACAGCGCGGCCCAGGCTCAGGAGACAGCAGCAGCAGAAAAACACAAAAAGGCGGCGGCCGGCCTGGCGTGAGGTCAGAGCCGCTTGCTCCCTGGCCGGCCGCCGGGCTGTCTTGGACACTTGTGTCCCCCGAGCGTTCCGTTCTGGCCCTGAGGATGCCATGTTCAGCGACTCGTAACCTGGGCTGCCCAGGCCTGGCCCGGGGCGGTCCTGCCCATCAGCCCTTGTCTGAATTTCCTTGGCAGGAGGGAAGGGGCGAAAAGAAAATGGCAATGGGCTAAGCTCCAAATGCTGTCATCTCCAAAGGTGCTGTTTCTTCCATTTCACCTGCAAAAACGGCCGGACAATGCATTAGGCGACGATAATATGTTCAGTTGTTGTCCATGAGGCTGTTGACTCCATGGTACACGCGACTATGGAGCACCTGCTGTATGTATGTGTTGGCACAAGGTGCCTTCCTCTGGTACAAGAATGACACACAAAGTCATCTCCACCCCCCAGCTCATCCTCCGCAGTGACATCGACCCTTCTGCCCCTGAGACACGTTGTCTCGGCCCTGCCACAGGACCTTTGCACTTGCTTTGCCCCCCCCACCTGACGTGCTATTCCCACACTTCCATCCCAATGCCCCCTCCCTGACTGCTGTGGCCGGATCCTCACCTGCCCCCCCCCCACTACCGGACAGTGAGTGTCCTGAGAGTGAATTCCCTGGCTCCCACAGGAGTTCCAGGCCCATAGCAGGTGCTCAGTTCACGTCTGCTTCACAGGGTCCAAACGAAGAGGAAGGGACCGCCTGCCCGGTGCCTCTCAGAGCAGCAGCTCCCGGCTTTACCCAAGGAACTGACATCCTGAGAAACAAGGCTGCTCATGTCCTCAGTTTCCCGCTTCTGCAGAGAAGGCCAAGGGAGGAGCCCTGGCCCCGCCTCCCAGGCGCTGACCACACCCACAGAGCTCTATGCCCCGCCTCCCTGGCCCAGGCCCCGCCCCTGACCCTGCCTCCCTAGCCCCGCCTACCCAGCTCTGGCCTCCATCTAGCCTGCTCTAGGCCTGGACCACGCCCACACGCTCCTGGCCACGCCCATCTAGTGATGTCCCCGCCCACAAAGCTCTGGTCTCACCCCTGAGACCCTAGCTCCGCCTACCCAGCTCTAGCCTCTGTCTAGCCTGCTCTAGGCCTGCTTCCAGGCTCAGGCCACGCCCACATGCTCATGACCACGCCCACCCAACGACACCCACGCCCACAAAACGCTAGTCCTGCCCACCAGCTCTGATCTTGCTTCCCTAGCTCTGGTCCCGCCTCCCAGGCTCTGGTCCCGCCCCTGAGGCCCTAGCCCCGCCTATGGAGTTCTGGCCTCTGTCTAGCCTGCTCTGGTCCTGCTTCTGGGCTCAGACCACGCCCACAGGCTCGTGGCCATGCCCACATAGCGCTGGCTCCGCCCACACACTCTGATCTTGCTTCCCTGCCTTGGCCCTGCCCCAGATTTTGGCCCCACCCCGGGCTCTGGCTCCGCCCCAGGTTCTGGCCACGCCCCATGGACTCTGGCCCCACCCTGGGCTCTGGCTCCGCCCCAGGTTCTGCCCCACCCTGGGCTCTGGCTCCGCCCCAGGTTCTGGCCACGCCCCATGGGCTCTGGCTTCGCCCCAGGTTCTGGCCCCATCCTGGGCTCTGGCTCCGCCCCAGGCTCTGGTCCCATCCTGGGCTCTGGCTCCGCCCCAGGTTCTGGCCACGCCCCGTGCTCTGGCTCCACCCCAGGCTCTGGCCCCGCCCCATGGGCTCTGGCTCCGCCCCAGGTTCTGCCCCCATCCTGGGCTCTGGCTCCGCCCCAGGTTCTGGCCACACCCCGGGCCCTGGCCCCGCCCCAGGCTCTGGCCCCGCCCCAAGGCTCTGGCCCCGCCCCAGGCTCTGCCCCTTCTCTCCCCAGGCTGCCTCCCCGCTTCACTCTGCTCTGGTTCCCCTGCTCTGTCTCTTTGGCTCCCAGCAGCGCCTGGAGGGAGCCCCAGGTGCTCCAGGCAGCAGGCAGAGATCAGCCCCGGGCATCCCAAGGCCTGGCTCTGCCAATAGATTATTTCTCTGAGTAATTAAGATGGAATTAAAAATTAATTCTTTCCTTCAGCTGATTGCATTTCAAGGGATAAACTGAGTGTTATGGCTTTTGTGCAATGTTTCCCCCCCACCCCTCTGCAAATTAAATTGGATTGTGTTTTCAAAGGTGAGGGAAGCGAGAGGCTAGAATTCACCCAGCAGCTCCAAAATGCCCCGGGGGACTTTGCTCCCAGGAAGGAGGGACTTGAAGGCCCAATCCGAGGATTCTGCACCCCAAGGAGCAGCTCCAGTCTCTGAGCAGGTAGTCCACCCCAGCTCCCACGTTGGCCCGTCCATTCCCTGGGGTCAGCTCCTCCTGGGCCACGCCCTTCCCTCTCTGACCTCCGATTGTCACATCTGTGAAATGGGTACAGACTCCCCCACCTGAATAGCCAAAGGCAAGGAAATCAGCCTGGTCCAGGGCCCTGGCTAACCAACAAAATGCACGGGACTCCCATTCACCTGCTCCTTTCCAGTTTCCTGGCAACGCTGGGCTTTGAACTTGGGACCCTTGAGCTTGCTAGGCAATGAACCATGAGCAAAAAGCCCAGGCCTGAGCGTTTTCCCTGAGCTTTTGTGCTCAAGGCTGGTGCTCTACCACTTGAGCCACAGCGCCACTTCTGGCTTTTTGTTGGTTTATTGGAGATCAGAGTCTCATGGACTTTCCTGCCCGGGCTGGCCTTGAACCATGATCCTCAGATCTCAGCCTCCTGAGTAGCTAGGATGACAGGCGTGAGCCGCCGGCGCCCGGCTCCTCCTGAGATTTTGATTGAGATTTTTTATGAAATCTGCTGGTCAATTTTGGGGGGAACTGATGCCTATTATACTTAGCCTTTCACCCCATAAATATTTATCCCGTTTATTTAGTTTCTCTTTTAATTCCTCCCAGTGTTCAGTAGATTTCCACGGAGAACTTCTATTCGTCTTTTCTTAAATTTATCCTTCAGCATTTAACTTTTATACCCTTATAAATGTCATCACTTTTTAAACTCTTATTTTTAAATTCTTGCTGGTGGATAGAAATACCGACCTTGATATATGCAGCTATTAATTCTTGTATCTTCCTGTGCATTTTTTTTCCTTTGGCTTTTGGCAGCAGTGTGGTTTGAACTCACAGCCTCGTGCTTTTGAAACAGATGCTCTACCCCTAGCACCTAGCACCTTTGGGTTTTAGTTATGAAATAGAGTCTGAAGTTACTACCCAAACTGTCCAGGACCAACATTTGCCCACGTGGCTGGAATGACAGGCATGTTCACCACGGCGTGGTTTATTCATTGAGATAAATCAACTTTTTGTTCCCTCTGGCTTCAACTGTCATTCTACCTCCTAAGTAGCTGAGATTACAGGTGTGAGCTACAGTGCCTGACCGGTTAGAAACTTGGTGCTGAGACCCGAAGCAAACCTTTCTTTTTTATAAGCTGATCATGCTAGGCGTTCGCTACAGAAATGAAAAGCGGATTAATTCGCTATTTCACATCTTTCTCCCTTTTCCGACTGCTCAGACCTTTAAAAAGCAATTAAATCTAGTGACATTTATCCTTTAACTGGAAAATTTATGTCGTTTACATTTGTTACAATTATTTACATGTCTAGGTCTAGATCTCCCATCCCATTGTGTTTTCTGTTTGTCCATCTACCTGTCCCTGTCTCCTTTGGCACAAATCGAATCCTTATTTTATTCCATTTTCTTCCTTTCCTAGTATTGTTACTTTGGGCAATCAGCCTCAACTCCTATCCTTGAACTATTAAAATCTACTGTGAATTAATAACTACACTTCCCAGGGTTGCAGGAACCCAGAGCACTTAATGAGATTTATTTCTCTCCCGCCTGTTATGCCCCTGTCCTTGGATATTTTAATTCTCCCTATTTGAAGCCTTTAAACACATTTTTATTATCGTAGACGGTCGATAATAATTAAATTTACCCTCTTAGTGGTGCTGATGGTTAGGCTTCCTTCCCTGATATCTCCTGATGTGTTCAGCCTTTTTCCCATCTGCCAGGAAAACCCTTGCTTTCTCCACGTGTCCCTGCTGGTGAATGGGTAGTCCTAGCTCTGCTTGGAAGATGTCTGCTTATGGTCTCACTGGTGTTCCTCATGAAAACTGAGGTTTTAGACCAGCCTGTTTGACAGATTGCAGGTCTTCTTGGTTATAAAGTCAATATTCCGTATATAAAGTCAATATTCAACATCCACTATGAAGTCAATATTCAGCAGGGCGCTGGTGGCTCCCGCCTGTCATCCTAGCTACTCAGGAGGCTGAGATCTGAGGATCACGGTTCAAAGCCAGCCTGGGCAGGAAAGCTGGTGAGACTCTTCTCTCCAATGAACCAGCAGAAAACCGGAAGTGGCGCTGTGGCTCAAGTGGTAGAGCGCTCGCCTTGAGCTGAGGAGCTCAGGGACAGCGCCCAGGGCCCAGAGTTCAAGACCCAGGACCCACATGGCCTGTGTCTCTGCTGTGTCTTTGTGTTCTGGACCTGTGTGTCCAAAGTCAAGTGTGCCAATCCAGCTTTAGTGGCCAGTAGTACAACAAGCGAGTGTAAGCCGTCTGCTTATTCTTTTTCGAGAATGGCCAGGCTTTTCTAGAGCTTTAATATTCTATGGGAGTTTCAGAGCCAGCTTGTCAACTTCTACCAAAAAGAGGGGAAAAAAATCAAATCAAATCTGGCATTGAGTTTATACATCAGTTTGAGAAGAGGTGCCATCTTAGCCACACAAAAAATTCCCATCGACGAACACAGTGTATTTCTGTTTATTTATATCTTCTTAACTTGCTCTCGGCAATGTGTTGAGTTTTACATGTGAGATCTTACACATCTCTTGTCAAATGTATCATGCTTTTTTTTTTCTTCATTTTTAGAATTTCCATTTGACTTTCTCCTGTGTGTGTTTTTTTTAATTAGTTTTTGATTCTCTGCTAATTTTTTTTGTCTCTAACTGCTTGGATATCATATAT
>NW_012267245.1:2862762-2866354 GCF_000151885.1 Dipodomys ordii | reverse complement strand
CTCAGGTTCCTGAAACCTGGATGCCTATAACATATCTGTGTGTGTGTGTGTGTGTGTGTGTGTGTGTGTGTGTGTGTGTGTGTGTGTGTGTGTGTGCTGGTCTTAGGACTTGAACTCAGGGCTTGGGGCACTGTCCCTAAGCTTTTTCCCTCAAGGTTAGCATTCTGACCACTTGAGCCACAGCTCCACCTCTGGCTTTTTCTTTTTTCTTTTTGGTGGCTCACTGGAGATCAGAGTCTCACAAACGTTGTTGCCTGGGCTGGCTTTGAACCGTGATCCTCAGATCTTAGTCTCCTGAGTAGCTGGGATGACAGGTGTGAGCTACTGGGGGCGACCGGGTGCAGTGTTTGCTGGTGGGTGATCTGAAATCAGCCCCCTCTCCCCCAGACAGAGGTAGTCTGCCACAGCCCCCCACCTGGGGGTCCCCAGGACATTGGTCATTGAGACACAGATCCTTTCTCTCTCTCCTGACAAGGCCAGCGCTTGCTTTTAACCCAAAGCTGTTGCAAGCCCCACAGAAGAGGGAGATGGGGGGGCGGGGGAGGAGCCTGGAAATAAACCACCGAGTCCAAAATGGAGCATGCTCACAGTAAACTCCAGGTTAAGTATGGGGAGTACTTTAAAGTCACCTGCATATAAGAATGCACCAGACCAGCGCCCGGCCTGGACCTTTCGCCTGTGGTACATGGATAGATTTCATCCTCATTTTTTTTGTTTTTGGTCAGTCGTGGTACTTGAACTTGGGGCCTGGGCACTGTCTCTGAGCGCTTCAGCTCAAGGCGAGCGCTCTACCGCTTGAGCTACAGCGCCACTTCCGCTTTTCCAGTGTTTTATTGGAGATCAGAGTTTCCTGGACTTTCCTGCCCAGGCTGGCTTTGAACCGTGATCCTCAGCTCTCAGCCTCCTGAGTAGCTAGGATGTCAGGCGTGAACCACCGGCGCCCAGCTTTTCATCCTGATTTTTGCCAGGACCACAGTAACTCATCTATGCGAGCAGTCACCTAATCCCGGCTCCAGGAGGTGACCGGCGGGCTGTGTCTTGGACAGATAACGTTTCTTCAGCAAATAGTAGCTAAGACCTACAGAGTACTGTTTTCCTTGTGGAGCACTGGGCTGCCCAGATGAACCAACCATTCCAGGGAGCTCTACCATTTGAGCCACGCCCCCAGTTCTACTTTGTTTTGTTTTGCTGTTTGGATGGATGGGTGGATTGGTTGAGTGTGATAGGTCTTAGTAACTTTGTCAAGGCTGGCCTTGAACTTCGATCCTCCTGCCCCTGCCTCCCCTTTGCAGCTGAGATTCTAAGCGGGTACCACCAAGCTCAGCTCAGCTTCGTTAAGAGTCTTGTAGCACTGCCATCTACCCTGTACGAAGGGTATTTTCCCACCTCCCTGGGGTAGGGTAAGGCCTTTTCTCTCTGTGTGGCTGTTGGCAACTTTCTAGCTGGTGGGCTTTAGCTCCGGGGGCTCTGACAGCACCCCAGCTTTTAGATCTCCACTGGGGACCAATGGCTTAGTGATTCTGACTTGGCCTTACTCCAAGCATCTGACATCCTAGCTGCTCAGGAGGCTGAGATCTGAGGATCCAGATTCAAAGTCAATCCAGGCAGAAAAGTCCATGAGACTCTTATCTCCAATTAACTACCAAAAAGCCAGAGTAGAGCTGTGACTTGAGAGGTAGAGCGCCAACCTTGAGAGAATAAGTTAAAGAGAAACCGGGCACCGGTGGCTCATGCCTGTCATCCTAGCTACTCAGGAGGCTGAGATCTGAGGATCGTGGTTCAAAGCCAGCCCAGGCAGGAAAGTCTGTGAGACTCTCATCTCCAGTAAACCACCAGAAAATGGGAAGTGGCGCTGTGGCTCAAGTGGTAGAGCGCTCGCCTTGAGCTGAAGAGCCCAGGCCCAGAGTTCAAGCCCCACAACTTACCAAAAAGACAAAAAAAAAGGGAAAGGGGTACTGGGGTGAAAGGGAAGCCGGCCTTCCCCACCCCGGGGTCCCCCAGCCCTGTTGTCGGTGCCGTCTCTAACATCCTCTTGGACCCAGGGCTTTGGGGACATCCTGGGTGGCAGATTGGGGATTCTGGATTCGGCAGCGGGTGACTCACTAGAGCGAGGAGGAGGGACAGGAAAGATACCCCGAGGGCAGGAGGAACAGCTGGGATCTGGGGGGGCGGGTAGAGAACACAGTGATTCAAACTCAGCCCGGAGTGAGCTGGGAGGCCCTGCCAGGGTCTCTGGGGAAGCTGGGAGGAAGTTACTCAGCAGACTGAGGAGGATAGGGGGGAGGGGGACAGGAGGGGAGAGGAAGGGAAGCCAGGCCAGGAGCTGGGGAAACACCTCTTCCTCCCCAGGGCCCCCCCACTTCTGGGAGCAGGTTTGCTCAGGCCTGGGACCCTACAAGTCGCCAGGCCTGGCTGGAGAGAGAGGCCCCAAACTGGGGGAGCACCATTGGGAAGCTAGCGAGAATAAGAGGAATTCTTGGGGGCCACCAGGGCCCCCCAAATCAGGAGTGGGCTGGGCCACGAATGGGAAGCGGAGAAACATAGAACAGCTGGACAGAGGGGAGGGGCTGGGACCACCCCCGAAACTAGGGGTGGGGGAGAGATGGCTCAGATGTACCTCTGGCTCCCCCCCCAGAAAGAATTGGGGTGTCAAGAGCCACACGCCAGGGCTACAGCCGGGCTGCATGGGAGCAGGTTCCAGGTTTCCCTCCTGGGAGCCGATTGTCCTGGGGCTCCCCAGATAGAGAGGGGAAGGGGGGGTGGAGGGGGTGATGGCCTTGAGGCAGATGATAAGCAAGCAGGAAATGACCAGCAGCCATTGCCACACACACACACCCCGTGTGCTTGTGATTCCTGGCTGTCTCAGCAATGGGTGGAGCAGAGGGGGGGACATGAGGGGGGCTGCATCCCCTGATGGGGCAGCCCCCATCCTGTCCCTCCCCCCAGCAGAGCCTGACCCTGCGGGCCTGGAGCACACGTTTGAGGTTTGGTGTCCACTGATCACACACACACACACACACACACACACACACACACACACACAACTTCCCATCCCAACATTCTGCAAAACTTCACTCTGCCCATCATCAGTCAAGGCTGGAGGGAAATTGAAAACAAAGGAACCGGAGGCCTGGCTCAGATGGTTGAGCACCAGCCTTGAGAGAAAAAAGCCAAGTGAAGACGATGAGGACCTGAGTTCAAGCACTCGTAGTGGTACAAAAATGATACAATCGGAGCTGGAGATTGAGCTCACTGGAAGAGCTCTTGCCTGGCAAGTACAAGGCCCTGAGTTTGCTCTGCTTATTATTAATTATTATTATTAATACAATTAAGAGATAGAAAAATAGAAAGAGAGCTGGGCACTGGTGGCTCACACCTGTCATCCTAGCTACTCAGGAGGCTGAGATCTGAGGATCGTGGTTCAAAGCCAGCCTGGGCAGGAAAGACTGTGTAACTCTGATCTTCAATGAACCACCAGAAAACCGGAAGTGGCGCTGTGGCTCAAGTGGTAGAGCGCTCGCCTTGAGCTGAAGAGCTGAGGGACAGAGCCCAGGCCCAGAGTTCAAGCCCCAAGACCTACCAAACAACAACA
>NW_012267245.1:2861995-2862352 GCF_000151885.1 Dipodomys ordii | reverse complement strand
GCTTGGTAAGAAATGTACACATTATCCTGCCCATGCAATTGTAACCCCTCTGTACAGTATGTTCACAAATAAAATTAAATTAAATTAAAAAAAAAAGAAGGAGAATGCTAGCCTTGGGCAGAAAAGCCAAGAGACGGCACCCAGGCCCTGAGTTCAAATCCAAATAGTGGCACAAAAAACATATAGACAAAGAGAGAGAGACTGAAAAAAAAATTAGGGAGGCTGAATGCAAAGCACCAAGCTCAGATTTGGTCCCAACTAATTTCTTTCTTTTTTTCCTTCCTTCCTTCCTTCCTTCCTTCCTTTCTTTCTTTCTTTCTTTCTTTCTTTCTTTCTTTCTTTCTTTCTTTCTTTCTT
>NW_012267245.1:2847098-2861930 GCF_000151885.1 Dipodomys ordii | reverse complement strand
CCTTTCTTTCTTTCTTTCTTTCTTTCTTTCTTTCTTTCTTTCTTTCTTTCTTTCTTTCTTTCTTTCTTTCTTTCTTTCTTTCTTTCTTTCTTTCTCTCACCAGTCCTGGGGCTTAAACTCAGGGCCTGAACACTTTCCCTGAGCTCCTTTTGGCTCAAGGCCAGCACTCTACCACTTGAGCCACAGCGCCACTTCCAGCTTTTTCTGTGTATGGGGTACTAAGGAATCGAACCCAGGGCTTCCTACATGCTAGGCCAGCACTCTACCACTGAGCCACCTTCCCAGCCCCTCAGCTACTTTCCTTTATGACTCTGGACCTACAGGGCTTCCCCCACACACACAACCAGCCAGGGATCTATTAAGACACTTCTCATTCACCAGCTGGTTTCTGCTCCAATCTAGCTGTTTGCAGTGACCCCCAAGATGGCAGCCCCGCTTTCTGATCCCTGACATCCACCCTTCACCCTGCCAGGTCCTGACTTCCAATCTGCTTGGCCCTCAGCCCAGCCCCAAGGGAGACAGATTCCCAGACAATAGAAGACGTAAATGCGGGTGTGCATGCGTGCACGCGCGCGCACACACACACACACACACACACACACACACGAAGGAAAAGTAAATAAATATGGATGTGGAACGCTTCATTCTGATAAGCGGATTTGCACAATTAGCCATGTGCCAGCGTGGATTAACTGCCTTTCCTGTGGTCACGGAGGGGAAGTTGATGATGACCCATGGTGTACCCCCGTTGGGCTGATTTGGGGGGGGGTGTGGGGTGGCCTTTGCAAGGAGGTCTGGCGTTGAGCTGGTAAACAAGCCTCCAGGAAAGAAGCCTTCCGTGGACATGGGGGGACCCGGGATGGGTACAGCCAGGCCACCAGCTAGGGGCCACCCCCACCCCCCCAAGAAGCGTGGAGGATGGCCCACAGGGGGTGTTGTCTGGTGCGCATGTTCCTGGGACCAAAGAATGACACCATCTTCCAGCCCTCCACCCGACCTGGGCCTCTGCAGGGGCCTGGCTGATCCCAGAATCCTCTGCGGCTCCCTCCATGGTAACAGGCTTTCCCCCCCCCTCCCTCTGCACAACCTCGCTCCTTCCTTCCAGAGCCTTCTCCCTGCAGCCACTCTGTCCCCAGAGACCAACCTGCAGAGTCTACAGAGAGAGAGAGGGTGGTGAGCAGGTGCTGACCCATCCATCCATCCATCCGTCCATCCATCCATCCATCCATCCATCCTCCACTCATCCATCCTCCAGCCAACCAGCCAGCCAGTCTCCAGCCCGGGGTAGCAGGGAAAGTCAGGGCCCACCAGGAAGGAGAGGAACCCGAACCCCAAATGGATCTCAGAGACACCCTTGCCCCCCGCCCTCCCTCTTCAAAAACCCCTGCTACATGTTAAGTTTGGGAGAACAGAACAAGACAATGCGCTTCTTTAGTTCTAAGCCTGTGACACAGACAAGATGGAGATTTGAATCCAGACATGGGAAATGGCTTGTCTTGTTCCCAGGCTCTTTATCAGTGTCTGAGCCCCCTCCCTGCCCCATGAAGTACCAGGTGACTGGCGGACACTGTCACAGGGCAGAGGTGGACAGGACACTCATCCAGCACTAGCCTGGGCACAAATGCTTGCTGGAAGTGGAGCTGTGGCTCAAGTGGTAGAGCGCCAGCCTTGAGTAAAAGAGCCAAGGCCTCTGAGTTCAAGTCCTCCTATGAGCGCGTGCAAGCGCACGCACACACACACACACACACACACACACACACACACACGCAGAAGGCTGTTCCATTGGCTTCTGGGGCCTTCTGGGCCAGCCCCACCCCTGTGGCCCCTGGGGTTGATTTTTGTTGTTGTTTTTTTGGGGGGGGGCGTCCTGGGGCTTAAATCCAGGGCCTTGGCTCTGTCCTTGAGCTTTTCTTCTTTTTTCCTTCCCCTTAAGGCTGGCGCTCTACCACTTGAACCACAGCACCTCTTCTGGTTTTCTGGTGGTTCATTGGCGATAAGAGTCTCACAAGACTTTCCTGCCTGGGCTGGCTTTGAACCATGATCCTCAGATCTCAGCCTCCTGAGTAGCTAGGATGACAGGTGTTGAGCCACCGGAGCCTGGCCCTGTTGGTATTTTTATCTGGACAGCATGTGGCGCAGATCATCTGTGCAGGACTCTCTGTACCCCAAAGACCTGCCTGGTCCCACAGAAGAACCCCATGCTGGGGAGCGGTTCCCCTGATGGCAGATATGGGCCCACACCTGCTCCCCACTTTCCTCCTCCCTTACAAAAATTAACAGCAGTAAGGCTGGCTTTCTGGCTTTCTCATGGGCTTTCTGTCCCATAGTGCTGCAGGAATTGGGGGGGCGGGGGGGTCCATGGGGGCCGGGCAGGGGCTTGGCGGCCAAGCTGTGTCTCCAGCTCTGTCCCCAACCACGGCCTCTTTTCCTGGTGCCCAATATTTTAAAATTAGTCTTCAGAGCTGAACAAGAGCAGAAATCATTAGGATTTTTCATCTGGGACTTGTTGCCTGTGTATTTGCAGATCGGCAGCCCCGAGGTCTCTGCGATTTATTATGGGAGGTTTATTTTTATTATTATTGCAATATTTTTTTTCTTCGTTACCAACGAGCTATTTTCTGAACCTTGGCTGGTTTGTCTGGGCTGGCGGGAAATTGGTGTATGTTGGGGGGGGGAGTCTCCCAATTCCTTGTGGATACTGGTCCCCCCGTCACCCAGAGGGTCCAGAGGGATGGAGGGACACAGGGATGCCAGGGACAGTTGCCTTTGAGTGTTCAGGAAAATAAACGAGAGGCCAATTAGCCGTGGCAGCCTTGTCTCCCCTGGAGGAGGGGAGAGAGCTGGGGTGGGGGGAGCAGGATGGAGGATAAGGAGGAAAACAATGTCCAACCACCTACTGATAGTGGCTGTAGCTGAGCTGCTAATATGTTGTCACACTTTTCTCCAATGCTGAGAGATGGGGGGGGGAGGGAAGGGGAGGGCACGGGAAATGCTAGAAGATACCAGAAAATGCTAGAAGGGACCAGAAAATGCTAGAAGGGACCGGAAAATTCTAGAAGGGACCAGAAAATTCTAGAAGGGACCAGAAAATTCTAGTACCTACCAGGACAAGACAGAGAGATTGGCAGCAAGGTGCATGAAAGTAACAAGGAGGAAGATGATGGGGGGGAGGGGGTGGGCAAAGGAGACAGAAAGAAAGCCGGTGACTACCAAACACTTTTCCGGTCCACCCCTGGCAGTTTCCCCCTGGCATCCCGGCCTGCAGTGCTGGGTAATGAGGGACCGGGTCTACTGCCGAAGCTTCCTTCTGGCGAGAACATCTTCTTGTCCTTGAGCAGGTGGTGATAGAGAGACGGGCTCTGAGAGGGAACACCGCCACCCAGGGTCACTCGGAGAATTAATATCATAATTGAGAATAACAGGGAGGCCTCCTATTTACCAGATAAAGCAGTAAAGCAGAGCCAGGGGAGGTGCCGGGGAGGTGGGGGCGGGAGGGGGAATCGAATGTGAAATCATGTGTTTTATTTCTCTGCAGATGTAGTTGGCGTTGGTTTTTCTCTCTCTCTCCCTCCCTCCTTCCCTCCCGTCTCCTGGTCCTCTGGAGATGTGGCTGCTGCTGGCTTCTTCCCACCCCTGTGGAAATGGCCAAGGCCCTGGGTGTAATTTTCTTGCAGGGCCAGGGGGGTGAGGGGAAAGGCAAGGGGCAAGGAGGGGTGTACAGTGGTCCCCAAACTCCCACCGAGTCCCCAGATGAACAGATGTGGGGCTCCGTGCTGTCGGAGCTGTCCGCATGACAGCTAGAGCCAGAGCTCTGCCCATAATGGATCCCTGAGCAAATGGCTCTACCTCTGTGTGTGTGTGTGTGTGTGTGTGTGTGTGTGTGTGTGTGTGTACTTGCACTGGTATTGGGCTTGAACTCTGGGCCTGGGTGCTGTTCCTCAGCTCTTCAGCTCAAGGCGAACGCTCTACCACTTGAGCCACAGCGCCACTTCTGGTTTCCTGGTGGTTCATTGGAGATAAGAGTCTCATGGACTTTCTTGCCCAAGTTAGCTTTGAACCTGGATCCTCAGCTCTCAGCCTCCTGAGTAGCTAGGATGACAGGTGTGAGCCACTGGCTGTTTTCCACTCACAAATACCTTACTTTAAAACAAACAAACATTTGGCTGGGAAGGTAGCTCAGTGGTAGAGCGCTTGCCTAGCATGTATGAAGTCCTGAGTTCGATTCCTCAGTACCACATACACAGAAAAAGCCAGAAGTGGCGCTGTGGCTCACGTGGTAGAGCGCTAGCCTTGAGCTGAAGAGCTGAGGGACAGCACCCAGGCCCAGAGTTCAAGCCCAATACCAGTGCAAGTATACACACACACACACACACACACACACACACACACACACACACACACACACGTCCTGGTCAGGAACATAGCTAAGCAGAAAACATCTTTGGTGTCAAGTGACAGCACTCAATTCAAGCTACATCACAAAAGGAGAGAGGTGACTGGCTTCAGGCCCAGCTGGATCCAGGGGACTTGTTAAGACTGTTTTATTCTCCATGTTTTGGCCCCACTGTCTCTCTCTTCAGGGCTGGTTTTCCTCCCAGCCTGGCTGGTGGCACTTGGCAACCACCACCAACAACCAGCTCACTGCCAGGCCCTGGGAAAGAGAAAGCCTTTCCCAGGGACTCCCCGGCTAAGTTTCCAATTGGCTCCTCCTGGTGCTCATCTGAGCCTCCACCAATCACTATAAAGAATGCAGCTTGCATGGTTCTGATGGGCTAATCCCAGGCCACACACCCCCCCCTGTGAGCCTGGGCTCAAATCCTAGGAACGGAAGAGGCCATGGGAGGGAGGCCCAAGGAAAACTGGGGTGCTGGTGCCCGAGGAGGGGGCAATAGATGCTGAGCCTATGAAATCCATGACAGTGCTCTACCACCTCAGCTAACTGGCTTATTTATGTGTTTATTTATTCATTTATCTACTTTGTGCCAGTCCTAAGGCTTAAACTCAGGGCCTGGGCGCCGTCCCTTGGCTCTTTGGCTCAAGGCTGGCGCTCTACCTCTTGAGCCACACCTCCTCTTTGAGCTTTTTTTGCTGGTTAATTGGAAATAAGAGTCTCACAAACTTTCCTGCCTGGGCTGGCCTTGAACCATAATCCTTAGATCTCAGCCTCTTGAGTAGCTAGGATGACAGGCGTGAGCACCCAGCTTAACAGGTTTATTTTGCACAAGAAGGAGTCGGGCGTGGAAGGGCAAAGTAAGCAACTCGAACACAGAACCTAGGTCTTAGCAAACAGCTCTACAGATGCTCACACCCCAGGACTGTGATCCTCTCGTTTCCCCCACACTGTCTGTGTCCCTCTAGCTGTTTCTGGAAACCTCCTACCAAGATGTTCAGATACACCCCTAAAAGCCTTCTCAGAATCAAGAAAGCTGGGCTTGGGATGCTAGTGGCTCATATGCCTGCAATCCTAGCTACTCAGGATGATAAGATCCGAGGACTGCGGTTCAAAGTCAGCCTGGGCAGGCAAGTTTGTTGAGATTCGTTTTTCCAATTAACCACCAAAAAGCTCCCAAAAATGGAACTGTTGCTTGAATGGTAAAAGTGTCAGCCTTTAGCTAGAAAGGGAAAGGAGAGTAGCCAGGTCCTGAGTTCAAGCCTCAGTACCAACATAAAGAAAGAAATAAAAAGAGGAGGGAGGAGAGAGAGAGAGAGACAGAGAGACAGAGAGAGACAGAGAGAGAGAGGAAGGGAGGGAGGGAGGGAGGGAGGCAGGGAAAGAAGAAGGAAGGAAGGAAGGGAGGAAGGAAGGAAGGGAGGGAGGGAGGGAGGGAGAGAGGGAGGAAGGGAGGGAAGAAGGAAGGAAGGAAGGAAGGATGGAAGGAAGGGAGGGAGGGAGGGAAGAAGGAAGGAAGGGAGGAAGGAAGGGAGGGAAGGAGGGAGTAGGGAGGAGGGAAGGAGAAAGGGAGGAAGGAAAGAAGGAAGGGAAGGAAAGGAGGAAGGAAGGAAGCAAGCAAGCTAGGTTTATTCACCAGCTTGCATCTCCAGTGTTTAGTTTCTGCTCAGACCCAAGCTGTGCCCTTTGGCCTGTTTGGAATCCTGACTCTTCCTCCCCCCCGCGGTCACCTCCTCCTCGAAGCCCTCCCTGATTGTCCCATCCAAAGTGGCTCTTTTTCTTTCTACGTTGGCCTCCATCCCCGAGCTTTCTTAAGAAAAAGAACATTAACATTAACATAAATAAAAAAAAAAAGGTTAGCATCAGAGAGGCTGTGACCTCACAAAGTCACACAGCAAAGGGAGGGCGGGGAAGAGCAGAGCTGAAATGTGAACCTCCAGTTCTTAGTCACCGGCAAACGTCACAGACGTTCAAGTGCCCAGACCCTGCCTTGTCACCACTTAAGAAAGGGCCAGCTTTCAATCTGCCTGTAACCAGGCATGCTCGGCCGCTTAATCATAGACCAGCGAGTCTCCTTCTGTCCCAGAACGCCCACAGCCTCTCTGAGATTGTCTGGAAAAGTACAGGAAAATGAGTGAGCTCCCGTTCTCCACGTCCTCATGTCCTCATGTCCTGTTCCTTTGCTTTGTTTTTCCCTCCACTCTCTCAGGTGAGCCACACTTCCACGCCCAGCTTCTTGGTGGTTCACTGCACATAAGAGTCTCAAGGACTTTCCTACCCAGGCTGGCTTTGAACCATGACCCTCGCCTCTCAGCCTCCTGCGTAGCTAGGATGACAGGTGTGAGCCATTGGCACCCAGCAGTGGATGGGTTTGGGGGTTTTGTTTGGCCTCATTTTCCAGGTGAGGAAGTCAAGGTATAGATCAGGAACTGGAACCCTTCTGGGGTTCAGCTGGGGCCCTGGATCCAGAGGGTGTATCCTGCTTAGGGGATCCTGGCAGTGGGGCACCCAGTGGACAGAGCTAAGAGGGCGAAGCTCACTAGGATTTAGCTGTTTGGTGCCCCCCCCCAAGCTCCCACAGAGTGGTTGGGACCTTTAAGGGGGCGGGGCCTGGCGGGAGGACTTTAGGCTATTGGGGGCGTGGCCTCAGAGGGATTAAATATCCTTGTGCCGCCCCCCCACACCCCGCCCCCTTGTGAGTTCTGAAGAGATGAGGTCTAATGCTTGGCTCTCCTTGAGCTTTCTCCTGGGCCGAGGTAGAGCCCAGCCCGCACCTCTGAGGCCAGCAAGGATTGGAAGGTGAGCTATGGTGTGAGTTACACTCTCTGTGCAGCCGCAGGAGAATCTCTTCACCTCTCTGGGCCTGAGCCTGGGAAAACGGGAAAGAAGACATGAGGTTTCATGGTTTCCCTGGCTGCTTTTTTTTTGGAGGGGGGGAAGGGGGTGGGGGTGCAGGGGATCTCCCAGATGGTGCTTAACCAAAAGTCACCCCAATATCACTCTGCCTCTCCCCACCCCCCTGCTTCATTTTTGTCCAGGTAAAGCTGGAGGGGGGCTGGAGGGTCACCCTGGAACAGACCGCCTGAGGTGATGTGGTTTTAGTGGGGACCCCAGGTGGAGGGGCATAATTTGGGGTTCATCTTCTTGCCAGTGCCTTCTGCCATGCCCGATGCCCAGAGGCTGAGCAGGAAGATTCTACACTGCTGAGAAAAGCATCTGGGGGTGGGGGGGAGGTGGCTGGGGGGGAGTCACATCAATGGGTTTAGGGGGAGCAGCTTCCCGGGGGGGGTCCTCTCTGCAAACGCTGCTGGTTGCTGGCGAGCCCCCAAGGCTGGCAGAGGCAGAGAGATGACCTGAGCAATTACCACCAGCCTCCCTCCCTCCAGCCTCCCTCCCTCCCTCCCTCCCGCCCCGTCTCCAGGCAATTTCAGGGTTTCTTTTGGTTGTTTTTTTTTTTTTGTACATCTGAAGCAGAGATTGGAGACGATTGCTCGCCCCGGCAGAAGCCGCTTTCAGGTGGTGGAAGAGGGGTTTATTTGTGAACAAAGGCGGCTGGAGACAAAAAGGAGAGAGAGAGAGAGAGCCATCCTCCCCCCTCCCTCCCCTGCTCCCCGCTTTGTCCCTCCCTGAGCCTACAGATAGGAGATTTGAATCCCTGGCCAGCCTCTAGCGTCTGCAAGGCGCTGGGTCTGGGGACCATGTGGGGTACAGGGGAAACAGCCATGTGGCCTGTTGTTGACAGATAACCTCCCTCCCCAACCCACCACGGGCCCCTCGGAAGTCTTGGGGGGTGTCTCTTTCCCTTAGTTTTGGGGAGACACAATCTCTCCCCGCCCCATCCACAGTCCAGGGCCCTGTGTCTTGGCAGAATTGGTCCCAGCTGGGTCTGTGTGGTGGGCAGCCCTGTGCAGGTCACAGAGCGATCCTGCTTCTGCGCTTCTGCTCCCCCAAACCCTCCCCTGCTCCCTGCTGGGAAGGGGACCCCCCAGAGAGTCAGCCAGCAAGTGACACCATCAGGATTTCTGTCATGTCTGCATTTGCTTTACATCCATTTACCTTTGTTTTCTCTGTGTGTGTGTGTGTGTGTGTGTGTATCTGTGTGTGTGTGTGCGTGGGTATACTGAGGTTTGACCTCAGGGCCCTTAGCTTTTTTGCTCCAGGCTGGTGCTTTACCATTTGAGCCACACCTCCATTTCTGCCTTTGTAATGATTCACGGGAGCTAAGCGTCTCATGGACTTTCCTGCCCGGGCTGGCTTCAAACCACGATCCTCAGATCTCAGCCTCCTGAGTAGCTATGCTCTGTCGCCTCTGTCTGGAGGAGTCTCCCCAGCTCTTCTTCTTGGCAAAACAATGTCTCCCTCGAGATGGGGGAAGGTGGGGGGGGGTAGCTCAGTACTCTGAGCTGTGTGTATAGATCCATTATTCATGGCTTTGAGATCTCAGCAAACACACACACACAGATCCGGGCCGGACCCCATCGCCGTTTTCCTCACGCAACCCTTATCTTCTCCCCGGTCGCTTTGTTTTTCATCTGCCACAATTTCATCTCTTTGTTCTTCAGACAGAATCACATCGCCCAGGGCTCCCAGCGGCCCTGGCACCACCACTGTCACGGAAATCCTCTTTAAATATGAAAATAAAAAGGTCCCCAGAGCAATCAGCGGGTCACCTCCAGGTGGAAATGTCACACCTGTTATAAGACAAGAGCTCAGAGCCAGGACCAAAGGCCCCGTGGACACCCCAAGTCCCTGATCAGCCATTTCTCTCCCCCCCCATTCCATATTCTGAGCTTTAACGTTCGGAACTGACCAGAGTCAAGGAACTCAGGCAGCGAAGATGAGACCGGGGAGTTGCACAGGCTTCTAGAAACATCTGCAGGCTGGGCATCCTTTATCTGAAATGGCTCCGATTGGGGAGAGGATTTCGAAGTTGGGAATAGGAGCTTTCTGGGTAGAGCTTCTCTAATCAGGGGGAGGAAAAGCAGAACTACGCTGGAAGATTCCAGACTTTTGGAGTCCAAGATGTTCATCCTGTTGATTCATTCCTCTACTTGTTCACTCAACAGTATTGATCAAAGCCAGCCGTGGGGAGCTGGTACCCTACAGTGTCCTCAGACTAGGTCTAAGTAAGGTGAATGCTGGTTCTTTTCTGCCACTGAAATATTGAGGGGGTTCCTTTAGGCACTTCTGGATCCCACATCCAAAAATGTCACCCAGAGCCGGGTACTGAGGACTCACGCCTGTCATCCTAGCTTCTCAGGAGGCTGAGATCTGAGGATCACAGTTCAAGGCCAGCCCGGGCAGGAAAGTCCATGAGACTCTTCTCTCCAATAAACCACTCAGAAAACCAGAAGTGGTGCTGTGGCTCAAGTGGTAGAGCGCTCGCCTTGAGCTGAAGAGCTGAGGGACGGCGCCCAGGCCCTGAGTTCAAGCCCCATGACCGACAAAAAAAAAAAAAAAAAGAAGGAAAGAAATAATCGAGATGCTGCTTTTGTTTAGATCTGAAATTTCCACACACACACACAAAAGGCGTGGACCCCACTGGCACTGTTGGGAGCGGTGGGACCTTAGGAGGCGTGGCCTGGAGGGAGGGAGTTAGGTCATTGCAATGAGTAACAGTGCAGTGGGATCCTGCCCCCACCCCGTCTCTCTCTGTCTGTGTCTCTGTTTCTCTCTGTCCCTCTCTGTCTCTCTCTGTGTGTGTCTCTCCTCTCCATCTCTTTCCTGGCTGCTAGAAGGTCGTGTACCCTCACCCAGATGACCCTTGCCACCACATGACCCAAGCAACATGGCCTGGGGGGGGGCGGGACCTTGTGGGCCTGGGAGCCGAGATCCCCCTTTCCTCCTCTAAAGTAGACAGCACCTCACGTTTTGCCATAGCAACAGAAAGCTGACGAACACAGACGGGAAAACGCTTTGTTTGCGGGGTATTTTGTCATCATTGTTACAACGGTTAAAACAAGACCGGAGATAGGAATTAAGGCATGTCCCATCTCCCCCCTCCCAGGCTGGGGTGGCTATCTGGATTGTGATCCCCCTGTTATTCCAGTCCCTACTCCAGTGTTGCTCTCCAAGAAGCTCCTGGGGGGCCCCTGCCCAGCAGCCGCCCTTGCCCGCCCCCCCCCACAAACCCTCACCCTGAGTACTCTTTCTCTTCACAACATCTGCCACTTGCAGGAATGAACTTATTTATTCACTTGTTTACTTATTTCTAGGGCCTGCTTGTCCTTGATGGAATGTCAGCTGCCGGAGGAAAGGGACTTTGTCTTGTCGGTGGCAGTCTCTCTAGTGCCAGAATGGAGCTTAATAAACAGTTAAGGAGCCGGGCACTGGCGGCTCACGCCTGTCATCCCAGCTACTCAGGAGACTGAGAATCCTTGAGGATGGAGGTTCAAAGCCAGCCTGGGCAGGAAAAGCCATAAGACTCATCTCCCATGAATCACCAGAAAACTGGAAGTGGCGCTGTGGCTCAAAGTAGAGCCACTAACCTTGGTAGAGTGCTAACTTTGAATGAAAGAGTTCCTACAACCAAAAGAATAAATAAATACAAACCCCACAAGAAAACAGATGAAGAGATGGAGGAATAGTCTCTGATGCTCATGTGTGTGTGTGTGTGTGTGTGTGTGTGTGTGTGTGTGTGTGTATGTGTAGTGGGACTTGAACTCAGGGCCTGCGTGCTCTCTTAGCTTTTTCTACTCCAAGCTGGTGCTCTACCACTTGAACCACACTTCCATTTCTGGCTTTTTTTGCTGGTGAATTGGAGATCAGAGTCTCACAGCCTTACCTAGCCGGGCTGGCTTCTAATCTTTTTTTTTTTCTTTTAATTTTAACTAATCGAGGTGATGTACAGAGGGGTTACAGTTACGTAAGTAAGGTAGTGAGTACATTTCTTGTCGGACTTGTTATCCTCTCCCTCATTTTTCTCCCTCTTTCCCTCCCCCCCCGGCTTCAAATCTTGATCCTCCGATCTCAGCCTCCTGAGTAGCTAGGATGACAGGCTTCCTCTTTTTCTCTTGGTTCTGCTGTGCTGTGTTGGCTTTGTCTTCCGCAGGGTCTCCCTCCATAGAAGGAAGTTGGCGACCAGCAGCTCCAAGTTTCCCCCAGCATCAAAACCAGTCATCCCCACCGGCCAATGGGAAGAAAGGACTCCCCCCCACCTCTGTCTCTAATGTCAGCAAGTCATTGGCTCTGACCGAGTTACATGACATTCCCCGAGCCAATCCCTGTGAGCCAAGGATGCAATGGCCTCTGATTGGGCCAGGCCTGACAATCCAGGTCCTGGAGGCTGGAGCCTCCAGGTACCTTTGTAGAAGACTAGGGAGCTGAGGCCAGAGGAAGGGGGCACAGAGGCTGGCACACAACAGGCCAGGGCGGTGTGCATCTGACATACCAGATCACCAAACAGGCCCGTGAAAGGCCTGTCCCCCACGAGGTCAGGAGGTGAATCTGTGAAAAGACAGCGTGCTTGTGGGTGACATTAGCTCTTCTGTATTGGGAAGGCTGGAGAGCTGGTGGGCTCTCTTCTATTCTGGGAGGTTAGGCTTGCTGCCCTCCAAGGACGGTGCTCACTGGGACCCGATTGCAGCCTCCAGACCTGTGAGAGATCAATCTCTGTTGTTTATAAGCTACCCAGCCTGTGGTACTTTGTTATAGCAGCGAGGATGGACTGAGGCAAGGCTCCAGAGAGCCCAAGATAAATAACTCTTTAATAAACAGTTGATGAATGAGGACAACTTAATCCCTGACTGCTCCGAAGGGCAGATAGACAGATTCACGGTGTCACAGGCGTGTTTATGCTGAAGGAAGAGGTGGAGGGTAGTCCCAGGCCTCCTCTGATCTGGGGTGTGGGGAGTCACTTAGCACCGGTGGACAGGAGAGGCCAAAGGAGCTCATCTTCTATCACAGAAGCAATCTTGGCGGCATCTTTCGTAGTAGGAAAAAAAATTAAATAAATAAAATAAAATACTGGAAACAGCCCAAATGTTCCCCAGTAGAGGACCGGTTAACTACATTACACATCATCCCCTTGGATGAAATGTTCCAGAGCTGTTAAAAGACAACTACGGAGCAGCAGGGGGAAAGCATCGCTCCCAACATAAATCTGCCACTGAAAGGGACAAAGTCCACATGCAGGGCTGTGTGCTCAGGACACAGCAACTCTAGAGCTCCATGAGGATCTCAGGGAAGCTGCCAGCCTAGGCCGAGACAGGAGAGAAGAGAAAATACACACTGATACTGAAGACTGATGAGGACAGCCGCGCACTGGTGGCTCACGCCTGTCATCCTAGCTACTCAGGAGGCTGAGATCTGAGGATCGTGGTTCAAAGCCAGCCTGGGCAGGAAAGTCTGTGAGACTCTGATCTCCAATAAACTACTAAAAAACCAGAAGTGGCGCTGTGGCTCAAGCGGAAGAGTGCTCGCCTTGAGCTGAAGAGCTGAGGGACAGCGCCCAGGCCCAGAGTTCAAGTCCAAAGGACAACTGTATAAATATATAGACATTAAGAAAGATGTCAGAGGGAGAAGAGGAGGAAGAGGTAAGGAAAAGGAAGAGGAGGTAGAATGGGAGGAAGGGAGAAGAAAGCAGAGGAGAGGAGAAAAGGGGAAGAAATTGTTCAGAAAGAATTACAGGTTTCCTCCTCCCATCCAAAAAAACAAAAACCCAAAACCCAACAATAACAGAAACCCTTTCTTGTTATATTGTTTTTGCACAATAAAAGCTCATTGAAAACGAAGCCCAGATAGGGAGTGAATAATTTCCACCACCAACACTAGTGTCTGTAAATCATACGTGTGTTCCTGAGCACTTTATTTCCTTGACAGAGAAGGAAAATAGGGGAAATATTTCTTGAGCATTTTATAAAGACACCCCCAAAAATTGGAAAGGAAACACACACACACACACACACACACACACACACGCTGCTACCTGCCCTTTGTGCACAGGGCTCAAGGTCCTGATCCAATCCTGGTCCCAATCTCTTAGGCCCCAGCCAGCGAGGACACCAGGACCGACACCAACCAACCAACAAACAACAAATCCCACAAGTTAAGGATTTTCAACCTGCAACAGCTCCGAAGCATACATCGCCTCTCTTGGCACAGCCCAAGAAATGAGTTTCTTTCCTTGTAGCGTCGTAAACACAAAACACAGGAAAGGAAGAGAGAAAGGGAGAAAAAAAAACCCTTCACATCAGTTTTAAGTGCTCTGGAAAAAATAAATAAATAAAAATACATCGGGGTGACAGGGGTGACTGGGTGGGGGAGGGTTGGACAGGCCTCACTGGTTTTGTGCCAGTTGCTGGGGCTTGAACTCAGAGCCTGGGTGCTATCCTTTAGCTTTTGCGCTCGAGTCTGGTGCTCTACCACTTGAGCCACAGCCTTACCTCTGGCTTTTTTTTTTTCTGATTCATCGGAGATGAGAGTCCCACAGACTCTTCAAACCCCGGGCTGGCTTTGAACCTCCAGATCTCAGCCTCATGAGTGGCTAGGATTACAGGCGTGAGCTACCAGTGCCCGGGCTTTGGGGACAGTGTTAAGCAGGTGTTTGCCTGGATCTTAGTAACGCCATGGAGGTGCTGGAACTGACCAGGCCACCTGTCTTCCGGAATCCTTCCTCTGCTTCAGTCTCTCCATAGCCCTGGACAAAGGGCTTGCCTGGAAACTACACTTCCCAGCCTTCCCCATGACTGGGTGTGGCCAATGCAGTAAATTCTGCCCAATGAGGTGCTAGCAAATGAGTGCGGGTTCTTCTAGGCGCACTCCTTAAAAAGGAGCTGCGTTAGCCAATTTGCCCCTACAGTTTTTCCTCCCACCGGCCTGGCAAACTAGCCGGCGATCCAGCAGCCAGCTTGGGCCACGAGGTGACATAAGGTCACACACTAGGGAGGGTTAATGGAATAAGGGAGAAGCAAATCCCCTGTCTCTGTAGAAAAGCCTCTCTGCAGCTGTAATGGGGGGGAGCTCAACATCTCGGGACTCAGGGAGCGTTTGGGGGGTGTCAGTCTCTTGCTTGCTTTTTCCTTTGTTCCAGGGCAGGCTGTGGACACCTCAGAGTCCAACCACCTTGCAAAGTTCAGCCTCGAAAAGCTCATCCGAAGCAGGTGATGGAGCAGAGGCCGGCTCTGGGGGGAAGTGTACCCCCACTTCCTTGTGCCCAGAGGATTCGCCAAGAGGAGGAGCAAGAGGAACGAGCAGTTCATGTGACAAGTCGTTGTCACCTGTTCAAACGGAGACGCCATGATGGCAGTTCGAAGCCAGCCCAGGCAGGCAAATCCTAAAGACTCTGATCTCTCCAACGGACCCAGCAAAAGGCCAGAAGTAGAGCTGTGGCTCAAGTGGCACATAGAATGCCAGCCTGGAGACACGGGGGGGGGACAGCTAAGGGACAGCACCCAGGCCCTGAGTTCAAGCCCCAGTCCTGGCAAACACACACACACACACAC
>NW_012267245.1:2845923-2847048 GCF_000151885.1 Dipodomys ordii | reverse complement strand
ACACACACACACACACACGCACACCAAAACAGCTGGACAGGTGCTCTCTAGCCTGTCCTGCCCCCCAAAACACAACCCAGCCCCCATCTCTCATTACCCCCCACCCCCCACCCCCTGCCCGGGCCCCTCTCATCGCTCACCACAGCCTCCAGAATATTCTGTCACTTCCCACCCGTTCTCTCCATTCCCCAAAAGAGCATCCTGGGTGATTTTCTCTAATGTAAATCACATCACGGAATTCTCCATGTTGGAGCTTGCCAGTTACACTTCGGAAATCCAGACTCTCTCTTTTCCCTGGCTCCCAGGCTCTTGTCTGCTTCGAGCTTTTTCCTGAACATTCTGCGCTGGCTCCCACCCCCCAGGCTTTGTCCTTGTCACCCCCCTCTCCTGCCCCTCTTCCTAGTTAATAGCCCCCCCACCAGCACCTGCAGCCCCGGGTGGGGGCAGCCCGGGCCCTGCAGCCCCCCTTAGCTCCATCGCCCTGGCCGGAGCCTTCTGCCACCCCTTCAACCCCGACTGTCAGTCCCTTCTGGTGTCGATGCTGCAGCCCATCCAAAGGCCCAGGGAGCAGAATGGCTCTGTGCGCGACCTGGTGGGGGTGGGCTGCGCTCTCCACTTAGAAGATGTTTTCCCCGGCTCCTCCTGGTGTTAAATCATTCCTCCAAATTAGCAGGAATGCTCATTACCAAACCAACCACCTCCCATTAAGCAGCAAATGTGTCTTTCCTGTGGAAGCTCCCCCCCAAACCCCGCGATCTTCCATTCCCACCCTGCCAGCGAGCAGAGGCCGCGCAGAGGCCGGCTGGGAGGAGAGGCCAGGGCTGAGTAGGAGATGGGCGGGGCTGGCGGGAGGGGGTGTGGCTGGCTAGGAGGTGGGTGTGGCTGGTGGGAGGGGCGTGTCTGATTAGGAGGTGGGCCGGGCTTTGTGGGAGGGGCGTGTCTGGTTAAGAGGTAGGCGGGGCTGGCGGATGAGGTATGTCTGTTAGGCAGTGGACAGGGCTGGTGGATGGGCTGTCTGGGTGGTGGGCGGGGCTGGTGGATGGGCATGTCTGTGGGTGGTGGGCGGGGCTGGTAGGTGGGCGTGTCTGTGGGTGGTGGGCGGGGCTGGTGGGTGGGCGTGTCTGT
>NW_012267245.1:2837090-2845613 GCF_000151885.1 Dipodomys ordii | reverse complement strand
GGGCCTCTTCAGTGGCTGCTCCTTCTCCTCTTCTTTCCTCAGAGAACTCCAAGGTGTCCAGTCTGTGCAGTGGGGGGGGTGTAGAATTGACCTAGAGGTGGTCTGGAGGCTGAATTGGGGTTAGCTTGGACAGCTAGCATTGCACAGTGGGTTTATTAACAAAAGCACACAGTCCTAGTCAGTCACCAGTAGCTCACGCCTGTAATCCTAGCTACTCAGGCTGAGATCTGAGGATCAGGGTTTGAAGCCAGCCAGGCAGGAAAATCTATGAGACATATATCTCTAATTAAACACCAAAAAATCCAGAAGTGGAGCTGTGGCTCAAGTGGCCTTGGGTAAAAAAGCTCATCAACAGCACAGGAGGGAAGGAGAGAGAGGAAAGGGGAGAGAGAAGGAGGGAGGGGGAAAGGGAGAGAGAGGGAAAGAGAGAGAGAGGGAGAGAAAATACCTGATTCAATCTCAGGATGATCGGGGCCAATAGAATTCCATTTGGTGTCCCACTGGACACCCAGAAGCTTGCGTTAGTATCTTCTAGAAGCCATCATGCAACCTGTCGGAGCAAACCTGCTGAGAATGAAACCTGACCCAATGCAGAGCCAATAAACGCAAAGTCTAGTTGGCTAGAGTCCTGGATCATGCCACACCTGAAGGAGGCTTTTCCCCTGAACAACTCAGCTACACGGCTCAATAAGCTCTCTTTGCACTTAAGAAGTTTGGCTTTGCTCTATGTGATTAGGAAAAAGAATCCGGTCTGCCTCCCACAGTCTGCAAAGCAATGGCCCATTTCCTGACATCACACCCCCCAGAAGCCCCCCAACACCCCGGGGCTCCATCCTCTCTGTCTACAACTTTAGGGAAGTATTTTGGCTCTTCTCAAGTTCTCACAGTACAGAACACAAGTTTGCCATCTTGGGGCCTTGGGCATGGGATGGTTGAAGGGCTGGGGATTGATGGAAGTCTGTCTAGCATATACGCTGGAGCCAGCTTGGAGCCCCCAGATACCCAGGAGAAGATAATAACTCACCCTGGCCCGCCTTCACCCTCCCCCCCCCAGCCCATCTTAAGCAAGGACAGCCATCAATCCCACTTATCAGACCTCTTATTTCATTCTTTATCCGGCTGTCCCCGGTGTCATTCAGCATCTTTAATGCAGAGTTATGAGAGATTGAGCGCTCGGGACCAACCCGGCTGAAGGATTCATGGACCCAAGATCTACCCATTCATCAGGGAGACGTCTCAGTAGCTTTGAGGGTGGGGTGGGGAATATGATTGACTGGGCTTGGGGGAGGGAGCTGTGCTGTCAACAATCAGAAATATGGAGGTCCTGGGGAGCCAGGTGGAGGCTGAGGGTGGGAACACTCCTCGCTTTTTGGGAGGGTGCTTCCCGGGCTTCTAGGGGTTCAAGCTCCATCCAGGTCACTGGAGAGAGTTCTCCGCTAGACACGCAGTGAACTTGGTCACTGTGGGGCTTCCTAGACTGGACGAGGAGCTCAGCTTGCCCCAAGGAACCTGCTAACGCCTTTCTATTTGAGACTCACACCTGTCATCCTAGCTACTCAGGAGGCTGAGAGCTGAGGATCAGGGTTGCAGCCCTCGCAGAAAAGCCCCTGTGAGACTTTTGTCTCAATGTCTCTCCATCTGCACACACGTGTCCCCCCCAGGGGGTTCGCCTGGCCCCGTTCCCACGGCGTGTCCGCAGAGCCCCGACCTTCCTCAGCGCCTCTCGGCTGCGTGGCTCTCTTTCCTGCCTGCGTTCTCCTCTCATCCTGGTCCAAACGGTCTGTTCTGTGTATCTGAGGACACACCAAGGGAGATCGGTGCCCCCAGGGCGGGTTCTGTCTGGCGAGGCCCCAGCTCAGGCCCTGCGCATCACCGGGCCCCCAGCACACGGCTGAGAAGTGCAGGGATGACCATCTGGCGTCGGCCAAGCTGGGCAGGGGGACGGGGGCGGGGGAGCTTTCCAGAGGGGCAGGGGAGGGTGAGGGGCAGGGGAGGAGCTGTCCAGAGGGGCAGGGGAGGGTGAGGGGCAGGGGAGGAGCTGTCCAGAGGGGCAGGGGAGGGTGAGGGGCAGGGGAGGAGCTGACCAGAGGGGCAGGGGAGGGTGAGGGGCAGGGGAGGAGCTGTCCAGGGGGGCAGGGGAGGTTGAGGGACAGTGGGGGGGGGCTGTCCAGCGTGCTGAGATTCAGAGGGAGGAGCTGTCCAGCGTGCTGAAATTTAGTGGGAGGAGCTGTCCAGCGGGCTGAGATTCAGAGGGAGGAGCTGTCCAGCAGACTGAGATTCAGAAGGAGGAGCTGTCCAGCGTGCTGAGGGACAGGGGGAGGAGCTGCTGAGGGACAGGGCAGGGTGAGGGAGGGGGAGCTGTCCAGCATGCTGAGGGTCAGGGGAGGAGCTGTCCAGGGGGGCAGGGGAGGTTGAGGGACAGTGGGGGAGCTGTCCAGCGTGCTGAGATTCAGAGGGAGGAGCTGTCCAGCGTGCTGAGGGTCAGGAGAGGAGCTGTCCAGCGTGCTGAGGGTCAGGGGAGGAGCTGTCCAGCGTGCTGAGGGTCAGGAGAGGAGCTGTCCAGGGGGGCAGGGGAGGTTGAGGGACAGTGGGGGAGCTGTCCAGCGTGCTGAGATTCAGAGGGAGGAGCTATCCAGCGTGCTGAGGGACAGGGAAGGGTGAGGGACATGGGGGGAGCTGTCCAGCGTGCTGAGGGACAGGGGGAGGAGCTGCTGAGGGACAGGGCAGGGTGAGGGAGGGGGGAGCTGTCCAGCGTGCTGAGGGGCAGGGGAAGGAGCTGTCCAGCGTGCTGAGATTCAGAAGGAGGAGCTGTCCAGCGTGCTGAGGGCGACAAGGCACCCAGGTCCCACCGGGGTGACTGTTTTCCAAGATAAGGGAGAGCAGCTGCTGGTTCTGGGAAGAGCGGCTGTCTTGTGTCACCAGGAAGTTGCTATGGTAACATCTCTTGGTGCCACCAAGACCCCCCCTCCCACCCCTCCCCTTAAAGTTAGAGATGCGGAGATAGGAAGAGAGAAGGAGTCGATCGTCTATTGACCCGGGCGCGGGGCCGGCGTGGGGAGGACTTTCCTGTCACCTCCACCCATCCGCTGCCGTATCCAGCCACGGGGCCTTCCTGTTCCCCCCTCTTCCCCTCACCCCTTCCCGCCACCAGCTGAGCCCTCAGGCCCCAGGGGTACAAAGACAGGGGTCCAAGGCGAGCAGAGGACACACCAAGGTCATCTCATGCATGAAGACCCAAGGGGGCAGCTATGGTAGAACATGTCAGACAGAAGAGGGGTGTCAACCACCCACTGGGTGCACGGCCCTCACCCCGAGAATGAAGCCTTGTGGCCATGGACTGGGCCTCTGGGGACATGAGGCTTCAGGGGGAAGGGAACTGAGTTTGGATCTGAGAGCCTGTTTGGGGTGCGAGTTCACAGCTTTGCTGTGTAGGTTCAAAGGTCAGGCTGGATCATAGCCAGGGCCGGGGGGAGGCGGCTTTCTCCAAGCCTGCCTGTCCCGGTGCAGATAAGTTCACCCCCTCTGTGGGTGTGTGGGAAAACACCCCAACCTGGGCAGGGCATCCCTGTTCAAGAATAGGCCTGGAGCAGGATCAGGGAAACGGAGGCCGGAACTTTCTGCAGCATCTTTCTCTTCATTCCCTTTGAAATGTTTCCAGTGGAGCCAGACGCCGGTGGCTCACAACTGTCATCCTAGCTACTCAAGAGGCTGAGGTCTGAGGATCATGGTTCGAGGCCAGCCTGGGTAGGAAAGTCCGTGAGACTCTTAGCACCAATAAAATACTCAAAAAAGACAGTGGCCCTGTGGCTCAAGCGGTAGAGCGCTCACCTTGAGCTGAAGAGCTGAGGGACAGCGCCCAGGCCCAGAGTTCAAGCCCCACGACCGACAAAAAATCTGAGTCTGTGAAGGGAGGCAGGTCCATGGGGAACCCCTCCTCCTCTCCCCCCACATCCCTGCCAACCCTGGGCTGTGACAGCTTCTGTGACAGAGACCACCACCCCAGGGGAAGGCCAGGAGGACACGGGCAAGCCTCCATCAGTGACCCCAATTCCAGATTCGAACCCAGGTCTCCAGAGGTGAGCGGGAAGAAAACGGCTAAATTAAAATGCTAATTACCATCTCCAGCAATTCGCTACCAGACAGTGGCTTGTATCTATTATTAACAGCTTCCCGCCATAGCCCGGTGCCAAAAGACTCCCAGGATTTAAAGACACAGGTGCGAGAGAGACAAAACCGGACGTGGTGTGGGCTGGTGGGACTCAGCTTGCCCCAGTGTCCCCCGTCCCCGGGTCCTGAGAACCTCCCACGCAGAGAACAAGAAGTCCCCAGTTGCACCCCAGGGTGCAGCTCTGTGAATCCTCCAGGGGTCCTTCTTCAAGCAAGCCTGGGAATTGGCTGGTGAGAGGAGTCCAACCCTCAGGACAATGTAGAGCCTGCTGCTTAAACATATCTATATAGGGGCTGGGAAGGTGGCTCAGTGGTAGAGCGCTTGCCTTACATGCATGAGGCCCTGGGTTCGATTCCTCAGCACCACATAAGCAGAAAAAAATGGAAGTGGCGCTGTGGCTCAAGTGGTAGAGCACTCGCCTCGAGCTGAAGAGCTGAGGGACAGCGCCCAGGCCCAGAGTTCAAGCCTCACCACTGACTATATATATATATATGGCCAGATGTCATGGCTCACGCCTGTCATCCCAGCTACTCAAACGACTGAAATATGAGGGTCAAAATTCAAAGCCAGCTCAGGCAGGAAAGTCCATGAGATACTTTTTTTTTTTCCAATTAACTAACAAAAAGACGTGGAGGGACATTGTTCAGGCTCTGAGTTCAAGTCCCAGGACTTCACACACACACACACACACACACACACACACAGCACCTTTATAGCTCAGGAGATGTTCTGTGTATTTCTTCTTTCCTTCCCTCCCTTCCTTCTTTTTCTTTTATTTATTTATTTATTTTTTGTCAGTCCTGGGACTTGAACTCTGGGCCTGGGCGCTGTCCCTCAGCTCTTCAGCTTAAGGCGAGCGCTCTACCACTTGAGCCACAGCACCACTTCCGGTTTTCTGGTGGTTCATTGGAGATCAGGGTCTCCCGGACTTTCCTGCCTGGGCTGGCTTTGAACCCCGATCCTCAGATCTCAGCCTCCCGAGTGGCTGGGATGACAGGTGTGAGCCACCAGCCCATAGCTGGAATCGTTTTCTGATGCTGCTGTTTGGCCCTCAGGTCTTTCAATCACGGGGGGGACGTGGGTACACTGCGGTCACCAGCCCCCCACATTGCCGGCCCCTGTCCCCCCTGGCTGGACCCCACCGCATCACAGGACAGGCCTCCTTGTGGGATGGTGACAGAAGAGTTAGCTTCCTGCCCCAAGTCTCCAGGCACCCCTGCCCACCCCTGCCCTCCCCCCAAACAGCCACATGGTGACGTGAACCGGTCTCCTCTCCCTCCCCCACCCCCGCGCCTCCTCCCTCAGAATCTCCCATCCCAATGGAATTAGCTGCCACTGTGAAAGTCCTCCCCGCCCCAGCCTCCACCCTCTCCTCCACCCCACCCCACCCCCATCTCCCTGGCAGGAGAGCCCCAGGTGCGCTTGGCAGACATCACTGGCAGCCTGGCCCGGAAACTGCTTCTTCGTAAATAGTGGCTTTTAGTGGTTGGTTTAGGGATCGTGGGAGAGCAGCGCCTGCACAAGCAATGACGTAAGAAGGGGAGTCCGAAGTTCCTTTGGTTCATAGGGGAGAAGCACACAGTGCCAGGCGGGAGAGATCTCTAGACTGTCTTTGGCGTCTAGATGCAAGGTCTGGAGCTACAGCAGCCACTCTGTGACCATGAGGGGTGCCCGGCTGAGGGCAGGATTGATGTAGCAGGGGGGAAGAGGCAGGGAAAGTTCCCTCACCCGAAGGCTTCCCTTTGCCACCTACAGCACCAGGTGATAAAGGAAAAATAATACGACAGGAGAGGATAGAATCGAAAGAAGAAAATGGGATAAAGGAATAGATTAGGAGGTTAGAAACAGAATAGAATAACAGAATAGGGTAGAATAGAACAATAGAGTGGAACAGAAGAATGAAACAGAAAAGAATAGAAGTAAAATAGAATACGCTAGGTGCTGGTGGCTCACGCCTGCCATCCTAGCTACTCAGGAGGCTGAGATCTGAGGATCGCGGTTCAAAGCCAGCCCGGGCAGCAAAGTCCATGAGACTCTGATCTCCAATAAACCACCAGAAAACCAGAAGTGGTGCTGTGGCTCAGGCGGTAGAGCGCTCGCCTTGAGCTGCCAAGTCTGACAGCGGGCAAACAGTGGGCGCTCACTAAGTGCTCATGGAAAAACTAAACGAACGGCTGCGGAGAAGACCCTGCTCCTCGTTCATCAAGTTTATGGACGACGTGGAATCGGGAGCCGCTTCTAGCCAGAGGTTAGAGTCGTAAAGCAGATTGGCTTTCGCAAATGAGACACGGGGAAAGCAGAATGGGAGCTGGATGGCGTTCATTAAGTGACTCGCTTGAGGAAGCGGCCGCCCAGGCAGGGAGGGGGTGGCAGGGAGCTGCCGGGCTCTGCGCATGTCAGGCCACCAGCTGCATGGGGAATGGCTGGGCCAGGGCTGGAGGAATTGCCAGTCCAGGGCTGGTCAGAATTCTGGTGGTGGTGGTGCTGGTTGTGGGACTTGAACTCAGGGCCTGGGCGCCAGTGGCTCACGCCCGTCATCCCAGCAACTCAGGTGGCTGAGATCTGAGGATCGAGGTTCAAAGCCAGCCTGGGCAGGAAAGACCGTGAGACTCTGATCTCCCATGAACCACCAGAAAACCAGAAGTGGCGCCGTGGCTCAAGCGGTAGAGCACCCTCGCCTGGAGCTGAAGAGCTGAGGGACAGCGCCCAGGCCCCGAGTTCAAGCCCCACGACCGACCAAAAGAAAATCCAAGCTGTCAAGGGTTGTACTTTAGGAATGCAGAAGGAGACAAGTCAGAACCAAGACAGACAGACAGGGCAAGATCACAAGATCTGGCACAGCATTCAGGCACAGGGAACAGCCAAGCACACACTCTGGAGGTTCGAGGGGAGACAGGGGCAGAGGGAGGGGACCGCCGGCGGCGCCTGCCTTGGTGGGCAGAGTGGAATTATTCGAAATGCAGAGAGATGGGGCTGGAGGGCTTCCAAGAGGGGAGGCGGGGATGTAGGCAGCTGGTATACCAAAGGCGCTCAATACATGCAGGGAGCGTGCATCGATTTCCCTCATGGGCTCAGGTTCCACCCGCCTCTCCCTCATTCCTTCCTTCCCAGGTCTGGTGAACCCCTTGGGCTGCCTTGAACCTTTCCAGCTCTGCCATGTGTCCCCCCTGCATCCCCCCCCCTCCAGCCCCTCTCCCCTCCCTCCCCGGCCCCGGGGCCTCTGGAGCAAGCTGGGATAATTGCTGCTTTCTATACTGACATAAGCATCTCGGGCGCAATCAATACCACGGCACATCACCATCTTTCATGGCGGATGACAAACGCATAAACAGCAAGAGGGAGCTGGGGAGGCCGCTGTGGGGGGGGTCTCCCTGCTCAGCAATTCTCCTTGGGGGTCACCAGAGCCTTCCAGGAAGAGAGGGCTGGGTACTGGTGGTTAAACCAGGCTTGGGGGAAATGGACTCCTCCCCCCTGTTTTCTTTCTACTTTACAAACCTCAGTGTTGTTTATTTCTTTTTTGCTTGGTCGTGGGACTTGAACTCAGGGCCTGGGCGCTGTCCCTGAGCTCTTCAGCTCAAGGCTGGTGCTCTACCACTTGAGCCGCAGCGCCACTTCCAGTTTTCTGGTGGTTTATGGGAGATCAGAGTCTCACGGACTTTCCTATCCAGGCTGGCTTTGAACCAGGATCCTCAGGCAAGGGTCAGATGGGGGGGAGGACCCCAGTCTGGGGTGGTTGGTATGAGCAGTGGTCACCAAGGTCACGGCATGACCTTGAGTCTGAGCAAGTGTGTAGCCGACCACCTAGAGTCTAGGCTGGTGCAGTAGCTCACACCTGTAATCCCGGCTGCAGGGCAAAAGCCCAGGGGCAGGAGACCCAGAGCTCCAGCAGGAGACCCACAGTGGGGTACAGGTGATGCACCTGCGTGGCTTTATTTGCGTATTGGTTTGTTTCCTTTCTTTTCATTTAAGAAGCAGCTGCAGGCATGGAGCTGTCTGATTGATTGTGTCACTCTGTCCCTGTGAGGGGAGAAGCGGGTGGGGGGGATCAAATGATCGGCCAGGGTCCTTGGAAAGCCTGGCTGCTGTGATGCATTTTCTTATATTTTGTCAATAGCTGTTGTCTTTGCCCTGAACAAGCGCAGCATCGAACGCATGGATTGCGTCTTGGGCGAAACAAACGCGGGTTTCATTTCACGACGACGTTTCCTTCTTTCTGAAACTTGCAGAAAACGCGGCTGAGTTCCACGTCCCCCCCCCCAAAGTGTGACCTGGGTGAGAAGATTGTCCTGGGGACCTGCACTGGACCCCACACGGCGTGGGTGGGTGGGTGGCAGCGTTGGCTAGTGGGTGGGTGT
>NW_012267245.1:2835290-2836286 GCF_000151885.1 Dipodomys ordii | reverse complement strand
TGGGTGGGTGGGTTGGTATTCAGTTGGTGGGGGGTGGGTTGGTTGGTAGATGGGTGGTTGGGTTGGTGTTCGGTTGGTGGCGGGGGGTTGGACTGTACTGGGGTTTGCACTCAGGGCTCACAGTTGCTCAGTCAGAATTCTACCACTTGAGTGATGCTGCTACGTCCTTTTTGCTTTAGGTATTTATTTTTTGTGGGTCCTGGGTCTTGAACTTGGGGCCTGGGCGCTGTCCCTCAGCTCTTCAGCTCATGGAGAGCGCTCTACCACTTGAGCCACATTCAGTTTCCTGGTGGTTCATTGGAGATCAGAGTCTCACGGACTTTCCTGCCCAGGCTGGCTTTGAACCTCGATCTTCAGATCTCAGCCTCCTGAGTGGCTGGGATGACAGGCGTGAGCCATGGCACCCAGCTAGTTGTTACTTTTTGAGCAGCGTCTCAGGTTTTCCTGGGCGAGGGCAGCCTTGATCCTGTTATCTAGGACCCTCTGAGCAGCTGGGCTGACAGCAAGAACTTGGAGTCCTGAGTTCAAGCCCCAGTGATAGAATGAGAGAGAGAGAGAGAGAGGGAGAGGGAGGGGAAGGAAAGGAGAGGGAGGGAGAGGGAAGGAGAGGGAGGGAGAGGGAGAGGGTGTTGGTGGTTCACACCTGTCATCCCTGTGGGACCAGGGAGCTGGGGGAAGTTAGTTTGGGGACATGGGTGGGTCACTCTGCTCTGAGAATCGGAAGGGATGGGGGTACAGTGTCCTCTGGAGCAGCACCTAGAAGACAGCACCCCCAGGGGGCGGGAGGGAGGGAGCCAGAGAGGGAGGGGAGAGGAGAAGAGGGGAGGGGAAGGGGAGGGGAGAAAAAGAGAAAGACAAGAAGAGGCAGAAATGCACACAAAGCGCTTGCTCGGGCGCGAAGACATCTTTATGAATCTGGAAAATCCACAGCACAAAGAATCTGCCTGGAAGTGGTCCCTGGGGCGTGGCGGGGAGGGGAGGGGAAGGGAGGGGAGG
>NW_012267245.1:2825977-2834642 GCF_000151885.1 Dipodomys ordii | reverse complement strand
CACGGGCCCTGGGCTGACCGCGGGCCCTGGGCTGACCCCGGGCCCTGGGCTGACCACGGGCTGCCCTCTGGCGCCCCCTGGCGGTCCCTGGGCGCCCGCCACACGCAGCTGACCCCCCCCTCCCATCGGTCTTCCTGGGGTCACTTTGTCCCACGTGCTACGCTTTGCCGCCCTCTGGTGGCCATGTGAGCCCCGGCTGACCGGCCGTGCTGCACGGCTGCCCTCTGGTGGCCGCTCGACACCCTCACAGCTGCTCCGCTGCACCACACCAGCCGCGCTCGGCCGCCCCCTGCCGGTCACCCGCCGCTGACCCCCACACACACCATGTGCTGTGCTCTGGTGCCCTCTGCTCGTCACTAGGAGCTGTGGCCGCCTGAGCGTCCCTGGCTGCTAACCTGCGGCCGGAGCTCAGTGCCCTCAGCTTTCTCGGGGCTTGCTCTCTGTCTGGTCCTCTTCTGGGGTCACAGTCGGCTCCCTCAAAGGCACATGGGGAGCTGCTGGAGTCTTTCCTAAGGGTCAGATCAAGCGGGCCTGCAGACAGGATCTGGGTGCAGCCAGCCTGACAGAGGCCAGCAGGGGGGACACTGGTCCCCCAGACCCCGCCAAACGGCAGAAGGACGTTGGCTGCTTCCTGTGCTGTTTATCTGAGGAGGCTGCATCTGGGGGCCAGGCCCCCAGGGGGCCCCAAGCCACCCAGGTCCTGTTGTAGGTACCGGAAGCCTGTCTCTAGCCAGCGCCACTCTGCATCTTACAGAGGGATCGGGTCTGGACCTGATGTCCCCATCAGCAGCCGTGAGAGGCAGGGGCCCCAAAGCAGCAGAGTTTAGAGGGGAGGCCTTGGAAAAAGACCAACGGCCCCTGGTTCAAAGCCAGCCCGGGAAGGAAAAAGGTCTGTGAGATTCTTTCTTTTCTTTTGTATTTTTTTTTTCAATCTGTGAGTCTGATCTCCAATGAACATTTCAAAAGGAAACGGGAAGTGGGGCCGTGGCTCACGTGGAAGAGAGCCAGCCTTGAGCAAAAGAGCGAAGTGACCGTGCCCAGGCCCTGAGTTCAAGCCCCAGCACACCAAAGAGAAAAAGAGAAAGACTGGGTTAAGCGCTGGGCTCCGAGCAGCCAGACCAGGCAACGCTGAGTGCGTGGCGCCCTCTGGTGACCACAAGGCGGCCCTGCAGGCAGCGAGACCGGTCTGTGAGCAGTTCTAAGCCTAGACACTGACGATCCATCAACACTCCATTCAGCTCCCCAGGTGCCAGGCATTAGGTTCCCAGCTATTTCCTCTGCCATCTGGGTCCCCATCTGGGGACCACAGTGGCCTTGCAGTATTTACAAGGACCACCCAGAGGGTGAGGGAGGGCACTTGGGTGAGAGAAGACTGAACGGGGTCTCTGAGCTCAGATGCCCAGGCATCTGACACTGGAAAGCTGGTGTGACCCGGAAGACACCCTCCAAGAGACTCAGGAGCCGGGCACCTGTCATCCTGGCTACCCAGGAGGCTGAGATCTGAGGATCATGGGTTCAAAGCCAGCCAGGGGCAGGAAAAAAGTGTGTGAGATTCTTATCGCTAATGAATAGCCAAAAGTAGAGGTGCGGCCCAAATGGTAGAGAGCCAGCCTTGAGGGGACAAAAAAAAGGGACAGTTCCCAGGCCTGGAGTTCCAGCCCCGGTACCAGATAACAGAGGAGAGAGGGGGGAGAGGGAGAAGGGGGGGGTGGGGAGTGGGAGCTGGGCTCCTGGGTCATCTCAAACGTCTAAACTTCCCAGGCCTAAGATGGCCGGCCTGTCCAATGCTGGCTCTGGCCCGGGGCCGTTACCACAGCAGACCCCAGCATGGTTCGGGTGATGGTTTCCAAAGTTCTGTTTATTGGAGTAGTTTGTAACGTCATCGTGTGTGATCCTGAGAGGCGAGCGAGCAAGAGAGAGAGAGAACATTCGTGGACCTTTCGTGGGTCCAGGACTTAGAGGCTGAGCACTAGGCTCAAGGTGAAAGGCAAAGAGCCTGGCGCGGTGGCTTCCGCCTGTAATCCCAGCTACTCAGGAGGCTGAGATCTGAGGATCGAGGTTCAAAGCCAGCCTCCTCCGAGCAGGGGAAGTCCGGGAGACTCTGATCTCCGAGGAACCACCAGAAAGCTGCAAGTGGAGGTGTGGCTCAAGTGGTAGAGCGCCAGCCCTGAGCCGGGGGGGGGGGGGAAAAGCTTAGGGATGGCGCCCAGGCCCTGAGTTCAAGTTCGAGGTGGTTCACACCCAGAGAAAGGTCCCAGCGAGTCGGAGAGCTCTAAGGCTGCACCCTGGCCCCCTGACCCCAGCCATGCAGTGCTGGGGGGTGGGGGGTACAGGCAGACCTGCCCCCACCCCACCCGGCCGCACGCTCCCCAGGCTCCTGGACAGCTCCAGGCCTCCACAGCAGCGAGATTGGTGGCTCCTCTGCTTTGGGGTGAGGGAGCAGATGATGCTGAGTGCTCCTGGGTCCCCCCAGATCCAAGCAGACGCCTCCTGCGGCCTTGCCCATGTGTGTGAGCAGAGGGTCCCTGGGGCTCCCCCCGAGGCCTGGGGGGGGTCCTGGCACGTGGCGGTGGCGTGTGGCTCCTTACCAGTTGGCCTTCACTGCCTGGATGTCACTTACGAGGTTCTGAGCCAGGCAGATGCCAAAGATCTGTAAGACACAAGGCAGGGGAGGGAAGCAGAGGGGTGTGGCCGGGGGCGTGGCCGGGGGCGTGGCCTGTGCATGGTGGTGGGCGGGGCCTCCGGGGTACCCAAGCCAGGCAGAGGCCAAAGATCTGTAAGACTCAAGGCAGGGGAGGGGGCGTGGCCAGGGGCGTGGCCTGTGCATGATGGGTGGGCGTGGCCTCCCGGGTACCTAAGCCAGGCAGAGGCCAAAGATCTGTAAGACTCAAGGCAGGGGAGGGGGCGTGGCAGGGGCGTGGCCTGTGTATGATGGGTGGGCGGGGCCTCCGGGGTACCCAAGCCAGGCAGAGGCCAAAGATCTGTAAGACTCAAGGCAGGGGAGGGGGCGTGGCCTGGCGCGGTGGGTGGGCGGGGCCCCGGGGTACCTGGAGGAGGGCCACGCCCATGAAGACTCCAGCCACCAGAATCAGGTTGTCCTGCAGCCACTTCTCAAACTGGCCCACGCAGCCTTTGGTGTAGATAAAGCCCTGCTGCTCCAGCTCCTGGGGGCACAGGCACCGAGTGGGCCCACCTTCCCCGGGGGGACCCATCTCAACCTGTGCCCTGCTCTCCCTTACCCTACTTCAGCTTGCCAAGCCCAAGCCCTGCCACAGGGCCTTTGCACAGCTGATGCTTCTCCCGGAGTCCCAGCCTGGAGGCTCGGCTGAGGAGGCCTTCCCAGATCACCCAGCCTCATCTGGACACTACCCTATCCAGCACCTTCCATGGTTTTCCAGAAGGTCACATGACTGTCCGTGAGGGCAGGCATTGTCTCAAGATTGAATTTCCAAGGTCCAGGGCAATTTGGCCCGACAGCAGGGGGACCAAGGAGCCCCCCTGTCTCCCCCCCACTCGCGTGTGCCACGCCCAGGTCTCACCCCCACCCCCAGTACCACACCCTGGGTGCCAAGGGGTCCCGGGCCTTAGCACCCTCCCGACAGATCCCGAGGCCTCCCACAGGTGCTTTGTGGGGGAGTCTTATCCCACACCCCCAGTGTCCCCAGCTGCCCAGAGCCTGGGCCCCAGACTCTCACCAGTTTGAGCCGAACATCATAGCCACACTGGGTGTTGAGGACATCTTCCTGCAGCGGGGAGAGACCACAGGGCACAGGGTGAGGGTCATGGGCACTGCCAGGGTTCTCCCTCTGACTTCCCAAGGCCCCATGCCAACCTCGCAGACATAGAATGGGGGGCTCGGCCTCTTGTTAAGTAGTCTGCTTTGTCAGAGTTTATTTTTCCCCTCTATCACCATCATCATTATTTGTGTGTGTAGGTGTGTGCATCGGTACCAGGGCTTGAACTCTGGGCCTGAGCGCTGTCCCTCAGCTCTTCAGCTCAAGGCTGGCGCTCTACCCCTTGAGCCACAGCACCACTTCTGGTTTTCTGGTGGTTCATGGGAGATCAGAGTCTCATGGGCTTTCCTGCCCGGGCTGGCTTTGAACCTGGATCCTCAGATCTCAGCCTCTGAGCAGCTGGGATGACAGGCAGGAGCCACCCTGCCCAGCATCGTCCGTCGCTGTTTTCCTGGAGGCCACAGGCTCACCCTCACACAAGGGCGCCATCTTGGGGTCAGGCCCGCTGAGAGGAAGAGCAGCCATGGCCGGGGGAGCCCTGGGGGGCTCGGGAGGGTTGCCCCTGGGGTGTCTGGGGTCCTGGGGTTGTGATTTGCTCACTAGAATCAGACCCAGCCTAAGGGGAGAAGGCAGGCAGCCCCACAGATACAAACTTCCCATAAACCCCCGCCTGCCGCGCGTCCATGGCTGGGGGGGGGTCTCCCTGGTGGGGTGTGCACCTTGATGCCCCCCACGCCCGCCCCACTCACGGCAGGGTCCCGGACGCAGCAGGAGAAGGGCACCCCGCAGCGCTCCCGGCTGGGGTTCAAGTCAGTGCAGTTGAAGTAGATATTGAGGTTCCAGTCATTGGGTCCTCGGGCTCCACAGCAAGACCACTGTGGGGGTGGGGGGAGAGGGAAGAGGGGGACCCCCCCCAAGTGAATCACCCCCACCCTCGGAGGCTCGTCCTTGTTTGGAAACAAGTCCAAGCCGCAGGAGAGAGGGCTGCCAGCTACCCACCCCTCCCAGGGTCCCCCCCATCACGGGGTGGGGGGGTCAGGATGGTAGAAGCTGTGGGGCGCAGCCTGCCCTCCTAACCCAGGAGGGGCTACAAACAGGAGGGAGAGAGGGAGGGAGATACTGGTTTGGACCCAGGCACCGGTGGCTCCCGCCTGTCAGCCCAGCTACTGGAGAGGCTGAGATCTGAGGATCACGGTTCAAAGCCAGCCTGGGCAGGAAAGTCTGTGAGACTCTGATCTCCCATGAACCACCAGAAAACCGGAAGTGGCGCTGTGGCTCAAGTGGTAGAGCGCTCGCCTTGAGCTGAAAAGCTGAGGGACAGCACCCAGGCCCTGAGTTCAAATCCCACAACCAACCCAAAAAAATAATCCATGGGGACCCAGAGAGAGCTCCAGGAGGTGGCTCTGGGGGACAGGCCCCCCCTCTCCGGGCCTCCCCCCCCCAGGGTCTGCTGGTCCGGGTGTGTGGGGTGGGGGACAGTACCAGCACCCCCAGGGAACCAGCTCTCCCTCGGGGGGGGGGGCTGCCAGGCTCCTCCTGCAGGGGGCGCTGCTGCACTCACGTATTCCTGAGCGAAGTCAATGAGGTTCTGAAGGTCGATGTCGTCCCGGTAGGCCTTGACGTTATTGTTGATGAAGAGGTTGAGCTGGTCTCGAATCCAGTCCTTGAAGACGAAGGCCAGGATCCCAGTGGCCAGCTCCAAGAAGAAGATGAGGCCAAGGAACACGGAGAACTGGGGGGGGGCACAGACAGAGTGGGCTGGGGGAGGCCACAGGAAAGCATCGCACCCCATGACCAACGCGAGTCCAGTGTCGCTCCTCCACGCCATTACTGTACTGTTGCTTATTTGCCTCCAACCTCCCCACAGAGAGCTAAGGATCGAACCCAGGGCTCCGAGCCTGCTTAGGCCAAGTCTCTACCAGTAAGCCTGCCCTCTGCGCCCCCCCCCCCAGAACCACTGAATGTGGGTAAAAAGCCCCGCTGTTCTTACCCGCCCAGACCCTGCCTGGTTACCCTGCCTGACTTCTTGAGCTAGCCCATTGTATGCCCACCTTTAGTTCCAGCTCCAGACTGGAACACAGTCTCTGTCTCTCCCTCTCCTCTCTCTCCCTCCCTCCCTCCATCCCTCCTTCTCCTTCTCTCATTTTTCCCATTCCCAGCTACACCACTGAGCATGTGCCTCCAGCCCACCACCAATCAGAGCACCAGCTCCTCCCAGCCCACAGTGATTGGCCCAGAGATGGCCAATCAGAGCCAAGGAGAAGCAATTAAAATGATGTGGGAGAAGAAGTGGGAGAAAAGTTCCTGAACTCCCCCAGGACCTCTTGAGAGGCCAAGCACCCCGTACCCCTTCCTAGGTCCCCATCCACCACTCCCAAGGACTAAGACTGGCCCCAACCCAACAGGAGCCAAGTGGAGAAACAGAAATGTGGCCAAGTTCCTGGGCATCCAAATACACCTGCACCCCAAATGCCCTAGGCCTTTTCAGGAGCCAATGAATACATTTCAGGGCGTAGGCCACTGAGTTGTGGTCACTGAGACTCCAAAGGAGTCTAATAAATAGAAGCAGCATGAGGCTACTCAGGAGGCTGAGATCTGAGGATCAGGGTTCAAAGTCTAACCTCTGATTAACTAGCCAAAAAACCATACATGGAGGTGTTGCTCAAGTGGTAGAGCACCCACCTGAGCAGAGGAAGAAAAGCCAAGCAAGAGCATGAGGCCCTGAGTTCAAGACCCACTACCGGCATAAATAAATAAATAAACGGACAATCTGAGGGTGCTAACAACGTGACACAGGCTCCCCACTACTGAGCCCCAACTGTATTGCAAGAAGTAAAGGAACCAAAGGATGGGGTTCCCTGGCTGGGACGGAGGGGTGCGGCTTACAAACTTGAGCAGGAAGGTGTTCTCTCGGAGAGCCCCGATGCAGCCCGCAAAGCCGAGCACCGACATGACACCTCCGACCACCACAAACAGCCACACCGGGTCGAGGCCGCCCAGGTCTGTCAGCGCTGAGATGTTGGAGAGGACTCCCTGTGCAGAGGGGCGCAGAGGTAGGCATGGGGGGAGGGGGGATGGCCTTCCCCTCCCCTCCCCCTCCCCCTGTGGGGAGGGGGGCCCATGATCTCCGTCACTGTCTTACCTTCTCCCCCCAGGCCCAGAGACCAATGGCCAAGAAGAGGGCGCCCAGCACCTGCAAGAGCAGCAGTAAAGACCACAACACCAGAACACACACACACACACACACACATACCCCGTCCTTGCCCACAGGAAGCCAGGGCAGCCCGGGAGACTGAAGTGGCCATCATGGTGGACATCATGACCCCTTACAGAGAATTTTAAAAGTGAGGTAGAAGCTGGGTGCTGGTGCTCCAGGCCTGTCATCCTAGCTACTCAGGAGGCTGAGATCGGAGGATCGTGGTTCAAAGCCAGCCCGGGCAGGAAAGGCCCTGAGACTCTGATCGCCAGTGAACCACCAGAAAACCGGAAGTGGTGCTGTGGCACTCGCCTTGAGCTGAAGAGCTAAGGGTCAGTGCCCAGGCCTAGAGTTCAACCCCCCCCCACACACACACACATGCATGCACCCACGCACACACACAAACACACAAAAGAGGAAGAAAAAGCAGCAGTTCCTCACACCTGTAACACCTCTAGCCTCACTCAGGAGGCTAAGAGCTGAGGATCAGCATTTGAAGCCAACCCAAGCAAGAAAGTCCATGAGACCCTTAACTCCAATTAACCGCCAAAACATTAGCAGTGGAACCATGTGGCTCAAGGGGTAGAGTGCCAGCCTTGAGCACAAAAGCTCAGGGGGCAGCACCCAGGCCCTGAGTTCAAGCCCCAGGCCCCATCTGCACCAAGTGGGGGGGGGGGAATCTGAGGATCGTGGTTCAAAGCCAGCCTGGGCAGGAAAGTCCCTTTGCTCTGCAATGAACCACCCAAAGTGGAGAGGTCGCTCAAGCACCAGCCTTGAAAGACGCCAAGGGACAGTAGTAGCAAGCAGCACCCAGGCCCTGAGTTCAAGGCCCAGTCAGTACTGGCGTGGACACACACACACACGCATTAATTAATTCAATGTAAATTAGAATGACGTAGGTGTAGAGCATAGATTAGAACTCACAGAGGGGCAAACTCGAATAGAATCCCCGGCCCATGCCAAACCACCCCCCAAGGGGACAGGGGGACGGACGGATCCCAGGCCTGGCACCCAGGCCTGCCACACCCGGGCCTCCACGGCTGCCTGCAGCTGTCCCCACCTTGGGCACGGTGGGGGTCCCCCCTCTCTGGGGCTCATCACCCCCCCACACGGGGACAGGTGCCACCCAACCCAGGCGATCACCATTAGTCTGGCTTCTTCCTGACCCCAGGGCCCGAGGAGGCCCGAGGAGGTGGAGGAGGGAGGAGGCCAGGATGACTTGGCAGGCCCCGGGGTGTGGTGTGTGTGGGGGGGGATGTGGACGGATACACAGATGCCACCCCGCCAGGAAGGGAGGGGGGCACCCCAAAGCAGGCCCAGAGAGGCCTAGGAAATCGGGGTTCCCGCTCCCCCAGCGCATCCCAGCACTGCCCCCACACACACCGCGTGGCCAAGGATCCCGGGGTGCTGCAGAGGCCCGGAGGCCCCCAATCCTCTCTTGTGGGGTTCACCCCACCCCCAAGACCGTCCCCCCCACAGATCGGCGCAGGGCGAGGGTGCCAATCTCCCCCCCCGGGGACCCCCGCGGCCCCGCCCCCCGCAATCCGGGCCTCTCGGAGTGGGGGGGGAGGAGGGAGTCGGGGTGCAGCGTCCGGGCCGCGGACCCCGAGGCTCACCCAGAAGACGACGTTGAAGCCGAACAGGAAGTATTTCCCGCAGCAGCCGACCGCGGGCTCCGGGAAGTGCTGGTGCTTGGCCGGCATGGTGAGCGGCCGCCGACCGGGCCGCAGCCCTC
>NW_012267245.1:2817927-2825927 GCF_000151885.1 Dipodomys ordii | reverse complement strand
CACGGGCCCTGGGCTGACCGCGGGCCCTGGGCTGACCCCGGGCCCTGGGCTGACCACGGGCTGCCCTCTGGCGCCCCCTGGCGGTCCCTGGGCGCCCGCCACACGCAGCTGACCCCCCCCTCCCATCGGTCTTCCTGGGGTCACTTTGTCCCACGTGCTACGCTTTGCCGCCCTCTGGTGGCCATGTGAGCCCCGGCTGACCGGCCGTGCTGCACGGCTGCCCTCTGGTGGCCGCTCGACACCCTCACAGCTGCTCCGCTGCACCACACCAGCCGCGCTCGGCCGCCCCCTGCCGGTCACCCGCCGCTGACCCCCACACACACCATGTGCTGTGCTCTGGTGCCCTCTGCTCGTCACTAGGAGCTGTGGCCGCCTGAGCGTCCCTGGCTGCTAACCTGCGGCCGGAGCTCAGTGCCCTCAGCTTTCTCGGGGCTTGCTCTCTGTCTGGTCCTCTTCTGGGGTCACAGTCGGCTCCCTCAAAGGCACATGGGGAGCTGCTGGAGTCTTTCCTAAGGGTCAGATCAAGCGGGCCTGCAGACAGGATCTGGGTGCAGCCAGCCTGACAGAGGCCAGCAGGGGGGACACTGGTCCCCCAGACCCCGCCAAACGGCAGAAGGACGTTGGCTGCTTCCTGTGCTGTTTATCTGAGGAGGCTGCATCTGGGGGCCAGGCCCCCAGGGGGCCCCAAGCCACCCAGGTCCTGTTGTAGGTACCGGAAGCCTGTCTCTAGCCAGCGCCACTCTGCATCTTACAGAGGGATCGGGTCTGGACCTGATGTCCCCATCAGCAGCCGTGAGAGGCAGGGGCCCCAAAGCAGCAGAGTTTAGAGGGGAGGCCTTGGAAAAAGACCAACGGCCCCTGGTTCAAAGCCAGCCCGGGAAGGAAAAAGGTCTGTGAGATTCTTTCTTTTCTTTTGTATTTTTTTTTTCAATCTGTGAGTCTGATCTCCAATGAACATTTCAAAAGGAAACGGGAAGTGGGGCCGTGGCTCACGTGGAAGAGAGCCAGCCTTGAGCAAAAGAGCGAAGTGACCGTGCCCAGGCCCTGAGTTCAAGCCCCAGCACACCAAAGAGAAAAAGAGAAAGACTGGGTTAAGCGCTGGGCTCCGAGCAGCCAGACCAGGCAACGCTGAGTGCGTGGCGCCCTCTGGTGACCACAAGGCGGCCCTGCAGGCAGCGAGACCGGTCTGTGAGCAGTTCTAAGCCTAGACACTGACGATCCATCAACACTCCATTCAGCTCCCCAGGTGCCAGGCATTAGGTTCCCAGCTATTTCCTCTGCCATCTGGGTCCCCATCTGGGGACCACAGTGGCCTTGCAGTATTTACAAGGACCACCCAGAGGGTGAGGGAGGGCACTTGGGTGAGAGAAGACTGAACGGGGTCTCTGAGCTCAGATGCCCAGGCATCTGACACTGGAAAGCTGGTGTGACCCGGAAGACACCCTCCAAGAGACTCAGGAGCCGGGCACCTGTCATCCTGGCTACCCAGGAGGCTGAGATCTGAGGATCATGGGTTCAAAGCCAGCCAGGGGCAGGAAAAAAGTGTGTGAGATTCTTATCGCTAATGAATAGCCAAAAGTAGAGGTGCGGCCCAAATGGTAGAGAGCCAGCCTTGAGGGGACAAAAAAAAGGGACAGTTCCCAGGCCTGGAGTTCCAGCCCCGGTACCAGATAACAGAGGAGAGAGGGGGGAGAGGGAGAAGGGGGGGGTGGGGAGTGGGAGCTGGGCTCCTGGGTCATCTCAAACGTCTAAACTTCCCAGGCCTAAGATGGCCGGCCTGTCCAATGCTGGCTCTGGCCCGGGGCCGTTACCACAGCAGACCCCAGCATGGTTCGGGTGATGGTTTCCAAAGTTCTGTTTATTGGAGTAGTTTGTAACGTCATCGTGTGTGATCCTGAGAGGCGAGCGAGCAAGAGAGAGAGAGAACATTCGTGGACCTTTCGTGGGTCCAGGACTTAGAGGCTGAGCACTAGGCTCAAGGTGAAAGGCAAAGAGCCTGGCGCGGTGGCTTCCGCCTGTAATCCCAGCTACTCAGGAGGCTGAGATCTGAGGATCGAGGTTCAAAGCCAGCCTCCTCCGAGCAGGGGAAGTCCGGGAGACTCTGATCTCCGAGGAACCACCAGAAAGCTGCAAGTGGAGGTGTGGCTCAAGTGGTAGAGCGCCAGCCCTGAGCCGGGGGGGGGGGGGAAAAGCTTAGGGATGGCGCCCAGGCCCTGAGTTCAAGTTCGAGGTGGTTCACACCCAGAGAAAGGTCCCAGCGAGTCGGAGAGCTCTAAGGCTGCACCCTGGCCCCCTGACCCCAGCCATGCAGTGCTGGGGGGTGGGGGGTACAGGCAGACCTGCCCCCACCCCACCCGGCCGCACGCTCCCCAGGCTCCTGGACAGCTCCAGGCCTCCACAGCAGCGAGATTGGTGGCTCCTCTGCTTTGGGGTGAGGGAGCAGATGATGCTGAGTGCTCCTGGGTCCCCCCAGATCCAAGCAGACGCCTCCTGCGGCCTTGCCCATGTGTGTGAGCAGAGGGTCCCTGGGGCTCCCCCCGAGGCCTGGGGGGGGTCCTGGCACGTGGCGGTGGCGTGTGGCTCCTTACCAGTTGGCCTTCACTGCCTGGATGTCACTTACGAGGTTCTGAGCCAGGCAGATGCCAAAGATCTGTAAGACACAAGGCAGGGGAGGGAAGCAGAGGGGTGTGGCCGGGGGCGTGGCCGGGGGCGTGGCCTGTGCATGGTGGTGGGCGGGGCCTCCGGGGTACCCAAGCCAGGCAGAGGCCAAAGATCTGTAAGACTCAAGGCAGGGGAGGGGGCGTGGCCAGGGGCGTGGCCTGTGCATGATGGGTGGGCGTGGCCTCCCGGGTACCTAAGCCAGGCAGAGGCCAAAGATCTGTAAGACTCAAGGCAGGGGAGGGGGCGTGGCAGGGGCGTGGCCTGTGTATGATGGGTGGGCGGGGCCTCCGGGGTACCCAAGCCAGGCAGAGGCCAAAGATCTGTAAGACTCAAGGCAGGGGAGGGGGCGTGGCCTGGCGCGGTGGGTGGGCGGGGCCCCGGGGTACCTGGAGGAGGGCCACGCCCATGAAGACTCCAGCCACCAGAATCAGGTTGTCCTGCAGCCACTTCTCAAACTGGCCCACGCAGCCTTTGGTGTAGATAAAGCCCTGCTGCTCCAGCTCCTGGGGGCACAGGCACCGAGTGGGCCCACCTTCCCCGGGGGGACCCATCTCAACCTGTGCCCTGCTCTCCCTTACCCTACTTCAGCTTGCCAAGCCCAAGCCCTGCCACAGGGCCTTTGCACAGCTGATGCTTCTCCCGGAGTCCCAGCCTGGAGGCTCGGCTGAGGAGGCCTTCCCAGATCACCCAGCCTCATCTGGACACTACCCTATCCAGCACCTTCCATGGTTTTCCAGAAGGTCACATGACTGTCCGTGAGGGCAGGCATTGTCTCAAGATTGAATTTCCAAGGTCCAGGGCAATTTGGCCCGACAGCAGGGGGACCAAGGAGCCCCCCTGTCTCCCCCCCACTCGCGTGTGCCACGCCCAGGTCTCACCCCCACCCCCAGTACCACACCCTGGGTGCCAAGGGGTCCCGGGCCTTAGCACCCTCCCGACAGATCCCGAGGCCTCCCACAGGTGCTTTGTGGGGGAGTCTTATCCCACACCCCCAGTGTCCCCAGCTGCCCAGAGCCTGGGCCCCAGACTCTCACCAGTTTGAGCCGAACATCATAGCCACACTGGGTGTTGAGGACATCTTCCTGCAGCGGGGAGAGACCACAGGGCACAGGGTGAGGGTCATGGGCACTGCCAGGGTTCTCCCTCTGACTTCCCAAGGCCCCATGCCAACCTCGCAGACATAGAATGGGGGGCTCGGCCTCTTGTTAAGTAGTCTGCTTTGTCAGAGTTTATTTTTCCCCTCTATCACCATCATCATTATTTGTGTGTGTAGGTGTGTGCATCGGTACCAGGGCTTGAACTCTGGGCCTGAGCGCTGTCCCTCAGCTCTTCAGCTCAAGGCTGGCGCTCTACCCCTTGAGCCACAGCACCACTTCTGGTTTTCTGGTGGTTCATTGGAGATCAGAGTCTCAGGGACTTTCCTGCCCGGGCTGGCTTTGAACCGTGATCCTCAGATCTCAGCCTCCTGAGTGGCCACTGCGCCCGACTCCCTCCCGTGTTTTCAGCGAGCCTCTCCCCTGTCGGCCAGGCCCACGGCCCACGGTGAGCAACCTCCACCCGGGGTGCTGGGCGCGAAGTCGGCACATATGGCAGAAATCAAGAGAACAGTCCAGATTACCCTTGAACGTCACTTAAATTGCCCATAAAGAAATCCGTGGGTTTTTAATGTCTCAAACCCTGCAAGGATTCTAGAAGCTTCTGCCGCCTGCCAGGCTGGCTGGCTGCCGCCTCGGTCTCCCCACTTTAATGAACGTGAATTGCTTCCCCAGCCTGGAAGGATTGTCACCTGAGCTGGGCGGCAGAGCCCTGCGGCACCGGTTCATCACATTGTCCACGCCCGTTCCTGCCTCAGGACCTTTGCACTGCCGGTCTGCTGTGCTGAAAAGATTGTCTTTCAAACCAGGCGCTGGTGGCTCACGCCTGTCACCCTAGCTACTCAGGATGCTGAGATCTGAGGATCACGGTTCAAAGCCAGCCTGGGCAGGAAAGTCTGCAAGACACTGATCTCCAATGAGCCAGCAAAAAGCTGGAAGTGGAGCTGTGGTTCAAGTGGTAGAGCGCCAATTGGATCTCAGCACACATATGTGCACCCCTTAACTGCCTTCCATTCAGCCATTCCTCCATCACACACTCTATTGTATTTTATTGGGGGGGGGAAGGTTACAGGGGTTTGAAATTCAGAGCCTCTAGCTTGCTCTGCGGGTGCTCCACTACCTGAGCCGTGTCTCCAGCCCTGATTTTTGCTTTGGAAGATGGACATCGAGTGAATTTTTTTTTCTTGCCCGGGCTGGCCTTGAACCGTGATCCTCAGATCTCAGCCTCCTGAGCAGCGAGGGTGACAGGCTTGAGCCGCAGGGGTTCAGAAGAAGGACCCAGGCCAGGCACCCACGCCCACGCTGTCATCCCAGCCACCCAGGAGGCTGAGATCTGAGGATCGCAGTTCAAAGCCAGCCCAGGCAGGAAAGTCTGTGAGACTCTGATCTCCAGTGAACCACCAGAAAACCGGACGTGGCGCTGTGGCTCAAAGTGGTAGAGCGCTCGCCTTGAGCTGAAGAGCTGAGGGACAGCGCCCAGGCCCAGAGTTCAAGCCCCAGGACTGGAACTAAGAGAGGAAAAGGAAGAACATGACTGCAGATCACTGGAGGCCGCAGGGCTGGCCTTCCACATCCCTAGGCCCGGGCTCTGGGTTCGAGGATTCAGTAGCTGTGGGTGGGAGACATCTGCTTCCTTGTTCCCGGGCGCTGAGGCCGGGCCTGCAGCACCCGCTTCCCCGGCAACCGTGCACACGCTTGCCTCAGTATCCCCAAACCACACGCAGCCGTGCGCACACCAGCGCAGCGCGCGCCAGGTTATAACACAGAACACGGGAGGAGAAAGAGAATCTGCTACCCACAGCACACTGCGGGGAGAGACAGACAGACACAGACAGACAGACACAGACACAGAGACAGAGACAGACAGACACAGAGAGACAGACAGAGACAGAGACAGACAGACAGACAGAGACAGAGACAGACAGACAGACAGAGACAGAGAGACAGACAGACAGAGACAGAGAGAGACAGACACAGACACAGAGACAGATAGAGACAGAGACAGACAGACAGACACGGACACAGAGACAGATAGAGACAGACAGAGACAGAGACAGACAGACAGACACGGACACAGAGACAGATAGAGACAGACAGAGACAGAGACAGACAGACAGACACAGACACAGACAGACACAGACACAGAGACAGATAGAGACAGACAGAGACAGAGACAGACAGACAGACACAGACACAGACAGACACAGACACAGAGACAGAGACAGAGAGACAGACAGAGACAGAGACAGACAGACAGAGACAGTCAGACAGACAGAGACAGACAGACAGAGACACAGAGACAGACAGAGACAGAGACAGAGAGTCAGAGACAGACAGACAGAGACAGTCAAACAAACAGAGAGACAGGCAGAGACAAAGACAGACAGACAGACAGAGACAGAGACAGGACGCAGCTCCCAACCGCGTCCCTCCCCCGGTGACCTCAGCCGGGCGCCGTAGCTCCCACGTAGAATCCTATTCTGGGGGTGGCCTGGGCCATAAACGCCCCACAACCCTCACCTCCACCGAGCCATCGGCCATGAGAAACGGGGGGCTCGGGGTCCCGACCAGTGCAGACCCCGTTCAAAAGAGACGGAAAGCGCAAACAGGCGGGAGGCCTGGCTCACGCGGTCGAGCACCCGCCCCAACTGACTTCACACCCCAGAACCCGCCCCCCACCCCCCACCCCCAAAACGCTGATCTCACAAGAGGGGGAGAAGGGTGGTCACTATGGACGGGGCGCACGGGGGCTGGGGGGGCTGAGGAGTGAGGGGAGACGCCGCAGCTGACCCCGCGGGGCCCCCACCACGGGCGCCCTCCGCAACGCGTCACGAAGGAGCTGTGGACGCGTGTGGCTGGGCGCGCCTGCAGTCCCGGCCCCATGCAGACGGCACCCCGAGGCCCCGGCTCCCCATGGGGCGCACCCGGGCTTATGTGACTCACTTCTGTCCCCAAGGTGCCCGCAACAGCCCCGGGCGCGCAGTGGGTGCTCAGTAAACCACACAGTAGGTTCTTAGTAAATCACACCTGGGCACGCAGTAGGTGCTCAGTAAATAACACAGTAGGTGCTCAATAAACCACACAGTAGGTGCTCAGCAAGCCATGCCTGGGCACGCAGTAGGTGCTCAGTAAACCACACCTGGGTGCGCAGTGGGTGCTCTGTAAACCACCCTTGGGCACACAGTAGGTGGTCAGTAAACCACACCCGGGCACACAGTAGGTGCTCTGCAAACCACGCCCGGGCACACAGTAGGTGCTCAGTAAGCCACACCTGGGCACACAGTAGGTGCTCAGTAATCTACGCCCAGGCACACAGTGGGTGCTCTGTAAACCACACAGTAGGTGTTCAGTAAGCCATACCTGGGCACGCAGTAGGTGCTCAGTAAACCACCCCTGGGCACACAGTAGGTGCCACTCAGTAAACCACACCTGGGCACACAGTAGGTGGTCAGTAAACCACACCCGGGCACACAGTAGGTGCTCTGTAAACCATGCCTGGGCACACAGTAGGTGCTCAGTAAGCCACACCTGGGCACACAGTAGGTGCTCTGTAAACCACCCCTGGGCACACAGTAGGTGCTCTGTAAACCACCCCTGGGCACACAGTAGGTGCTCAGTAATCTACGCCCAGGCACACAGTGGGTGCTTGGTAAACCACACCCAGGCAAGCAGTAGGTGCTCAGTAAACCACACCTGGGCACACAGTAGGTGCTCTGTAAACCACACTTGGGCACACAGTAGGTGCTCAGTAATCCACGCCAGGGCATGCAGTGGGTGCTTGGTAAACCACACAGTAGGTGCTCAGCAAACCACACCCAGGCACACAGTAGGTGTTCAGTAAACCACACCTGGGCACACAGTAGGTGCTCAGCAAACCACACCCAGGCACACAGTAGGTGTTCAGTAAACCACACTTGGGCACACAGTAGGTGCTCAGTAATCCACGCCCGGGCACGCAGTGGGTGCTTGGTAAACCACACAGTAGGTGCTCAGCAAACCTGGCTAAATGAGGGGACAGAGGTGGACGCAGTGGACCAGGCGGCTCCTGGGTCCCCTGTGCAGAGCTGGGGCCCCCAGGCCCTGCCCGGCCCTGGGCTGACCGCGGGCCCTGGGCTGACCGCGGGCCCTGGGCTGACCACAGTCCCTGGGCTGACCGCGGGCCCTGGGCTGACCACAGTCCCTGGGCTGACCGCGGGCCCTGGGCTGACCGCGGGCCCTGGGCTGACCACGGGCCCTGGGCTGACC
>NW_012267245.1:2801300-2805202 GCF_000151885.1 Dipodomys ordii | reverse complement strand
TGGCTCAGTGGTAGAGCGCTTGCCTTGCATGCATGAGGCCCTGGGTTCGATTCCTCAGCACCACATAAGCAGAAAAAGCCAGAAGTGGTGCTGTGGGTCAAGTGGTAGAGCGCTCGCCTGGAGCTGAGGGACAGCGCCCACAGGCCCAGAGTTCAAGTCTCACAACCGACCAGAGATCTGAGAGGATCGGGGTAGGAAGCCAGCCTGAAAGTCTATGGGACTTATCTCCAATTAACCAGCAAAATGCTGGAAGCAGAGGTGTGGCTCAAGTGGTAGAGCACCAGCTACAGGACAGAGCCCAGGCCCTTACTTAGTTCCAGCCCCCTCCCTCTCCCCCCTCCCTCTCCCTCATTACAGAAAAACAAAAACAAGATAGGATCAGCCCTAGACCCTCATCAATCTGTCATCCTAGGGCTTGAGGCCTGTCTGCCCACCTCCACTCTAGCCTGGCTCTCAGGCAGGAGAGGTACAGATACTACTGGCCGCTAAGCCCTGCCCACAGACCAATAGGAGATGGGAGGGGCGGGGCACTGCATAGGAAGTCCCCAGTTCTCTGAACTACCTCTAATCTTCTCCTTCGAGTCCTCTTTGTTCCCCAGACTCCTCCCCATATCAGCCCCAGGGCATAGACCCAAGTCATGTTAAAGGATGTTTTTATGGAGCCGGAGCCACTTAGGAGGCTGAGATCTGAGGATCTTTATTCTCCCATAAACTAGCCTGAAAATACTGGAAGTGGTGTGCTGTGGCTCAAGTTGGTAGAGTGCTAGCCTTGAGCACCAAGAGGCTCAGGGACAGTGCCCAGGCCCAAAACAAAAACAAAAAGCAAGCAAGCAAAATGGCTGGGAGTATGGCTCCAGTGATAGAGCAAATCCAAAGCCCTGGGTTCAAATCCCAGAAAGGGAAGGGAAGGGTCATCTTCAGGGGTTGTTGACTGTGAAGGCAGGTGGTATACTACTCTAAACCCAGATACCCAAGAAACTAAGGATAATCACTTGAGCCCAGGAGTCTGAGACCATTGTGTAATGTAGCGAGAGACCCCATCTCATATACAATCCAAGATCAACGGTATAGTCTGGTCTTCCCACCACCAAACTCCCTTACACCGGCCAACTGCACGTGAATGAATGGGCGTGCCCCAAACCCCTCACACCACAAACTTGTTCTTGGCTAGGGAGTTGCTTTTGGAGGCTGTGTCGGTGTGGGCCTGGTACCCGATGATCGTCTTCATGGAAAGGCCTAAGCGTTCTTTGTATACCTGCCTGCAGAATGCACAGAGAAGAGAGGATGCAGGCTCTCAGCAGTGGGTCCTGGAGATGAGATGACCTGGGTTCGAGTCCAGACCTCCACCTGATTGCAGCCACAGCTGCATCTGTTTTGTATGCCTTACACAAACTAGACCCCTGTTTTATTGTGTTTTTTTTTTCTTGTGCCAAGATTAGGGCTTAAACTCAGGGCCTTGTGCTCTTTTTTTTATTGTGTTTTGGTTTTATTGGTTGTTTAGGTTTTTTTTTTTTTGGTCTGTGGTGGGACTTGAACTCAGGGCCTGGGTGCTTGTCCCTGAGCTCTTTTGCTCAAGGCCACCACGCTACCACTTTGAGCCACAGTGCCACTTCCGGTTTTCTGGTGGTTCATTGGCGATAAGAGTCTCACAGATGTTTCCTGCCTGGTTTGACTTTGAACCACGATCCTCAGATCTCAGCCTCCTGAGTAGCTAGGATTATAGGTGTGAGTCACGAGCTCCCGGCTTATTGTTGTGGTTATTAGAAAGGTGAGGTATAGAAGGGTAACAGTTTCATTCGTCAGGCAAAGAGTACATTTTTTTTTTTTTGGAAAATGTCACCCCTTCCCTGGCTTTCTCCTAGTTTTTCCTTCCCATCCCCCTCCCCTCCCACACACACAGACAAAAGGCTTCACACTCTTGCTTGGCTTTTCACACTCAAAGCTGGTGCTCTACCACTTGAGCCATTCATTCTACTTCCCAGAGGCTGGCTTTGAACCAGGATCCTCAGTTCTCACCCTCCTGAGCAGCTAAGATTACAAGTGTGAACCACCATACTCAGCTCCCAAACTAGAGTCCTTTCCCATAAATGCAGGGTTCTGATAGAAATCCTCTCAGTGTCCAGTCTTCTACCCATTTCGTTTTGGTTGGTCATGAGGCTTGAACTCAGGGCCTGGGCGTTGTCCCTGAGCTCTTCAGCTCAAGGCCAGCGCTCTTACTACTTGAGCCACAGCACCACTTCTGGTTGTCTGAGTGGTTCATGGGAGATAGGAGTCTCATGGATTTTCCTGCCCGGGCTGGCTTTGAACCGTGATCCTCCGATCTCAGCTTCCTGAGAAGCTGGGATGACAGGCGGGAGCCGCCGCTGGAGCCTGGCCTTTTACCCTTTTTGGGTAAGGAAAGAGGAGGAGAGAGGATGTAGAGAGTTCTGGAGGATGCCAAGCCAATCCTACACACAAGATCCTCTCTCCCTCTCCCCGGATCCCCAGGACAGAGCTAGCCCCTCACCCAATGCGCAGCACGCTGGCCTGGTTCTCCGCATCGCTTGTCCACACGGCGATCTTGTCCCCCTTGGGACGGATGTTGATGACAGCGCCACACACCTCCCTACTGTGCTCCTCAAAGCTGTCCCCGATCAGACAGAGCAACTGCAGCCAAGGGGGAGGGGGGGGATGTGAGAGCACCAATCAGGGCATGGCATTGGACACCCTTGAGACCATTGGCTCTCCCTTGGCCACACCCCCTGCCCAGCCAGCCACGCACCGTCTCCAGCCACAGACGGTCCAGCTCGCAGTGGCGCTGCTGCTTCGCCAGGCTGACCAGCCAGCGGCCACCTTGCTGGTTCCTGCTGTCCTCCCACATGGGCTGGATGCCATCCTGCAGGGGGCCGGGCGGGGGGGGGGAGGAAGGGGGAGGGAAGAGGGGGGAGGGATCACTGTCCGCTGGAGATGTGAGTCCAGTGCGCAGGAAAGCCTGAGACTCCTATTTCCAATGCACCACCAGAAATCAAGTCAGAAGTGGAGCTGTGGTTCACGTGGCAAAGCACCAGCCTTGAGCAGCAACAACAACAACAAAGAAGTACAGGCCGGGTGCTGGTGGCTCCCGCCTGTCATCCCAGCTACTCAGGAGGCTGCGATCTGAGCATCGAGGTTCAAAGCCAGCCCGGGGCAGGAAAGTCTGTGAGACTCTATCTCCCATGAACCAGCAGAAAACCAGAAGTGGGGCTGTGGCTCAAGTGGTAGAGCGCTCACCTTGAGCTGAAGAGCTGAGGGACAGTGCCCAGGCCCAGAGTTCAAGCCCCACGACTGACAAAAAAATAGTAGAAATCCAGACTCCTTTGCCTCTATACTCCCTCTCCTTCCAGACTTCCAGGCTTTCATTTTTCCTTCTCTCTCTCTCTTTTTTTGTTTTGGTCGGTCATGGGGTTTGAACTCTGGGCCTGGGCGATGGTCACTATGCTCTTCAGCTCAAGGCAAGCGCTCTACCACTTGAGCCACAGCGCCACTTCCCATTTTCTGGTGGTTCATTGGAGAAGAATTGCTCAGCTTTTCCTGCCCAGGCTGGCTTTGAACCACAATCCTCAGATCTCAGTCTCCTGAGTAGCTAGGATGACAGACGTGAGCCACCACAGTGTCCATCTCCCTTCCTCCCTCTTAAAGCATCTTTGAAGGCACAGCTCAGGCCTAAGCCACTTCTGTCTGAGCTCGGGGTAAAGCAACTCCTCCAATCAGAACCAACCTCTGCCCTGACAGGCTGTCCAGGGCCTGCCCAGCCCGGCCCCTGCCCCTGAGCACAAATGGAGGACACCAGCCCTTTCCCCCTGTCCCTTTTGGGGACAAAGCTTACCTTGAACAGGGCGTAGTCACAGCCAGGAGAGAGTTTACTGGCCAGCTGGATGTGACTG
>NW_012267245.1:2796855-2801140 GCF_000151885.1 Dipodomys ordii | reverse complement strand
CACACACACACACACACACACACACACACACATACAAATACCAGAAGCATTGAAAATGGGGGAGGCTTTGCCCCCTGGCCTCCGCCCATTTCCCCCCTCTGCCGGCCCTCAACTAACATTACCAGAGCATCCTGGCTGTGTAGCAAGCAAACACCCCACCACCACCACACACACACCACACAATCAGAGCGTAGGTTTTACCACCCCTGCCATAAGGAGGGGAGACACTCACCTCCAGAAATCCTCTACCGTGTCAACCATGGTGACCTGGTGCAAATTGTCCTGCCAAGCCCGGCCACGGTCGCTCTTGAAGAACCACAGAACCCACCTGGCCAGGGAGAAGCAGAGGGCTGAGAGGAAGGCACCCCCCCTTCCTGGGCAAGTTAGATTTGGAACATAACCCTCCCCCCCACTTCTTTACCCTCTCCTCCTCCCCACCAAGGTGGAAAGAAGTGTTAAGGCCAGCTGGGTTAAGCTCCCAGAGAAAAAAGGGTCGCGGAATGAGAGGAGGTTGGCCTGCCAGCAGGGGTCTGTGCTCAGTTGCGCAGTCCCTCCGTACCTGTTCTGCAGCGGGTGCAAGTCTAGCTTGACCTCTGCCAGACCCTCACCCCGAGCCCTCCTCCTCCTCGGCGTCTTGGGACAGCTCTGAGCCTCCTGGCGCTGATTCTCTTCCTCCTCCTTTTTCTCTTCTTCCCCTTCTTTCTTCTGCTCCTTCTCCCATTCTTCTGGTCCACCCTCAGCTAGATCTGCCTAACCCACAAAAGGAATCGGGGTGGGGGGTAAGCCACAGTCCTAACTGTCCCCGCAACACCCGCTTTTGTCACACACACCCCTCCCTGCTTGGTGGCTTGTTCTAGAAAGGGGACAGGCAGATGGACTTACAGAGCTGGAGGTAGCCATACCCAAGGCCCCAGTTTCCCAGAATACAACAGCTAAAGAGGCCGCAGCTGCTGGCTTTTAACCCATCAGCCACACTGCGACACCTGAGCCCTGGTGCATGCAGGGAGAGGGCCTGGCAATCAGAATCCTCCTATCAATAAGGAGTTAGTGACCAGGGCCCTGGCTGGAGCCAGCTGAGACCAGGCAGGCTGGCCTCTCTTAGTTGGAATTGACAAAGGGAAAGCTGGGCTGTGGTGGCTCACACCTGGAATCCCAGCCACTCAGGAGGCTGAGTTCTGAGGATCATGATCTGAAGCCAGCCCGGACAGGGAGGTCTGTAAGACTCTTTTCTCTCCAAGTAACCATGAAAAAGCCAGAAGGGGACTGCGGCTCAGGGGGCAGAGTGCCAGCCTTGGGTGAAAAAAAGCTAAGGGACAAAAAGCCCAGGCTCTGAGTTCAAGCCCTAGTACTGACACAAAGGAAGGAAGGAAGGAAGAAAAGAGGAAGGAAAGAGGGTAACTGTCAAATTTTAGGGTCTACCCTTGCATTTACTTTTTTTTTTAGCTGACTATTTTTTTTCTTTTCTAAAAAAACAAATTATTATTTTTAAGTAGTTGTACAAGTCTCAGTATAGGCGCAACACACACACACACACACACACACACATCAATATTGAAAAAGAAAATACCTGGGGTATAGATCAGGCAGGGTACTTGCCTAGCAAGCATGGAGTTCAATTCCTTGTTCCACCTGGAAAAGAAAAAAAAATACCAATTCTAGTCTGGTGTGATGGAACCATCCTGTAATCCCAGTTACTCAGGAGTTCTCAGGGACAGGAGGGTTACAATCAAACATGGCCAGGCAAAAAATAAAGGGCTCTGACTGGAAAAAAAAATGAAATTAAAAACAAGCAAACAGAAAAAAAAAACCAATCAGTAAAAGCACACCTGTCATCCTAGCTGCTCAGGAGGCTGAGATCGGAGGATCGTGGTTCAAAACCAGCCCAAGCAGGAACATCTGTGAAACTCTGATCTCCAATAAACCACTCAGAAAACCGCAAGTGGCGCTGTGGCTCCAGTGGTAGAGCGCTCGCCTTGAGCTGGAGAGCTGAGGGACAGCGCCCAGGCCCAGAGTTCAAGCCCCATGACTGATTTAAAGAAGAAGGAGGAGGAGGAGGAGGAGAAGTTTGAGAGACTCCATCTCCATCAATGGCTGGGTGCAGGGGTACATTCCTGTCATCTCCAGTAACATGTGGAAACATGAAATAGGAGGATCACAGCCCAGGCTGCCCAGGAAAAAGAGCCAATGCCAAAAGGGTCTGGAGGCATGGCCCAAGGGGTAGAGGGCCCTAGGGTGGCTTCAGTCTCAGCCCCTGTGATGCTCACCACACCCACGGGCAGGAATCTGCCTTTGGGAGGGGCAATGGAGCCTGCTCTCAGGTGAGGTCCATCCGGGTTTCCAGCCAGGCTCACGGGGGCGTGGGGCAGAGGATGCCGGCTGTAGCTGGGCCCGCAGCTGGAGACTTTGGCTGGAATGGCCTCTCATATGGCAGAAGCTGCACAGACCCACGGCCAGGGACCTGGCTGGCTTCCACCACGGGGAGGCCAGAAGCATTCAGGATGAGGCTTTTTGTTCTGGAAGGGGGCTTGGGGAGAGATGGTGGAGGAAGGGAGGAAGGCCAGGGTGGGCATCCCGGCCTGACGCTGGCCTGATGCTGACTTTCCAACCACATACTCCACCCCCCACCCCCTTCCTTCCATTCTCTATTTGCCTAGCAACCCCTGGAGTCTGGCCTTGAGACCCTCAAATGACATCTGTCCTTACTAGCTTCAAATCCAAGGCTCACCTTTACAAGGCTTGAACTGACAGAGGCTCTGTGTGTGTGCCTGTGTGCGTGTGCCAGTACTGGAAGACTTGAACTCAGAGCCTGAACACTGTCCCTTAGCTTTTTCCACTCAAGGCTGGTTTGAGCCACAGAGCCACTTCTGGTCTTCTGGTGGTTTATTGGAGATCAGAGTCTCATAGACTTTCCTGCCCGGGCTGGCTTTGAACCATGACCCTCAGATCTCAGCCTCCTGAGTAGCTAGGATGACAGGCGGGAGCCACCCATGACCAGCACCCTGGTTGGCTTTGAATGAAGATTCTCAGATCTGAATCCCCCGAGTAGCTAGGATGACAGAGGATACAATATACCAAGTTCTCAGGAGCCCTTCTCCCCCCATCCCCAATGTCTGTGTGTATGTGTATGATCTGAGATCCACAAAATGAATTCTTGGAAGGGCAGGTTATTGGCTCCAAAAAGGAGCATGCATTTATGCGTTGGGTAAACATTGCCAAATTGCCTTCCAAAAAGAAAATCTGTGCCAACTTGCAGAGTGCCAGACTTGGAGAGACTGGCTACTGCGTCCCTCCCCTGTCATTTACACACCCAGTGTTCCTGGCCACAGTGCCTTTGCACGAGCTGTACCTACAGCCCGAAAGTCCCTTCCTTCCTCTAATGTGGACAGCCGGGTGTCAGAGGCTCATACCTGTAGTCCTAGCTACTCAAGAAAGAGGCTGAGAGCGAACGATTGGGGTTTAAAGCCAGCCTGGACCAAACCAATGAAAACATTAAAAAAAAAATCTGTGAGACTCTTAACCTGTTAACCAGCAAAAAGTGCAGCTCAAGTACCAGGGGGTCAGCCTCGAGCTGAAAAAGCTAAGCAAGATCCAGAGGCCCTGAGTTCAACCCCCAGCACTGGTCCCCGCAAAACAAAACTGTCTCCTCATCTCTCCATCCTGGTGGGCTAGGAACTGCCCGCCCTGTCAGTCAAGGCTCAGGGGGCGGGCCCAGGGGCTGGCGGCTCCGTGGGGCTGTCACCCGCCCCGGCCCCTGCCAATCAAGGCCGAGGGGGCGGGCTCAGAGGCGGCTCCGCGGGGCCGTCACCCTCCCCGCCCCCTGTCAGTCAAGGCCGCGGGGGCGGGCCCAGGGGCGGCTCTGCGGATCTCCCCCCGCCCCCTGTCAGTCAAGGCCGAGGGGCGGGCCCAGGGGCGGCTCTGCGATCACCCCTCGCTCCTGTCAGTCAAGACTAACGGGGCCTACCCAGCGGCGGCTCTGCGGATCACCTCCCGCCCCCTGTCAGTCAAGGCTGAGGGGCGGGCCCAGGGGCGGCTCTGCGGATCGCCCCCCGCCCCCTGTCAGTCAAGGCCGAGGGGCGGGCCCAGGGGCGGCTCTGCGGATCGCCTCCCGCCCCCTGTCAGTCAAGGCCGAGGGGGCGGGCCCAGGGGAGGCTCTGCGGGGCTGTCACCCTCCCCGCCCCCTGTCAGTCAAGGCCGAGGGGCGGGCCCAGGGGCGGCTCTGCGGATCGCCTCCCGCCCCCTGTCAGTCAAGGCCGAGGGGGCGGCGCGGCCGCCAGGGGGGGGCGCT
>NW_012267245.1:2794689-2796510 GCF_000151885.1 Dipodomys ordii | reverse complement strand
GCGCCGGGGATCGGGAGGAGGTGGGGGGTCAGGAGGGCACGGGGGGGGGTGACGGGCGTCCGCGGGGTGCGGGGGGGTCCCCACGGTGTCCGTGCGCGTCCGGGCTTGGCACGGGGTGCACGTGAGCGTGCCCGTGGTGTGCGGGCGTGCGGGGCCGTGTGACCCTCGCGCGCGCGTGTGCATGCGTGTGTGCGTGTGTGCATGCGTGTGCATGCGTGTGTGCGTGTGTGCATGCGTGTGCGTGCGTGCCAGCCGCCCCCGGGGTGTGTGTGTGTGTGCGCGGGGGGAGTCTGGAGGTTGCGGGGTTGCAGAGATCCAAGGCCCCCCTCCACCTCTGCGTCCCCGGCTTTCAAGGACGCCGGGACTCACTGCAGGGGGGGGGAGGAGGAGGAGGAGGGGTCTGGATCCCCAGGCCTGGGGATCCCCAGGTCCCTCGGGAGGGGCGGGCGGGAGGGTGCGGAGCCGGCGCACCCGCGCGTGTGTTCGCCCCCCCTCCCCACTCCAGGCCGCCAGGATGGACGTGTTCATGAAGGGCCTGACCATGGCCAAGGAGGGCGTCGTGGCTGCGGCCGAGAAAACCAAGCAAGGGGTCACCGAGGCGGCCGAGAAGACCAAGGAGGGCGTCCTCTACGTCGGTGGGCGGCGCTGGGCGGGGGGAGAGTGGGGTTCCCCCCCCAGAGGGAGTAAAGGGGGGAGCCTGAGGCTATGAGTCAGCAGATGGGGCAGGGTCAGCAGGGGGGGGTCACTGGGGGACATGGGGGGGGACCGGGTGGTGGGTTCAGCTGGAAATTGGGGGGGCCCAATGTTGTTGATTGGGGGGGGGCAGCCAAGTTGTCCTTAGTCTTGTCATTAATAAATCCCAGGCTAGGCCCAGGATCCTAGCTACTCAGGAGGCGCAGATCGGAGCGAGGGCCCAGGTTCAAAGCCAGCTAGAGCAGGAAAAGTCTCTGGACGCTCCAATGATCAACTCCAAAAAGCCGGAAGGACAAGTGTGATTCGAGTGGTGGAGCATCAGCCTTGAGTGGAAAAAAAAAAAAAGCTAAGGGACAGCACCCAGGCCCAGAGTTCCAACCCCAGCACACATACATACACACACACACACACACACACACATCCTGTGATAGTGAACCAGGCCTGGGGCTGAGGGAGTTAACCCCTTCACCAAGGTCATAGAGCTGGGGTTTGGGGAAACCACCACCACCACCACAGGAAGCTGGTATTGGAACCAGCTCTGTGCACTACCCAGCCCCGCCCACTCCCTTGTGGCCCCTCCTGCTACTTCCGGGGCTCCTTCACCACTCAGTACCTGTGGAGGAGCCCACTGCTGTCCCACAAGCCAGGTGGTTAAAATCTCTCACCCCTGAGTACCAAAGGATCATTTATATAAAGAGCAAGCCAATGGTGGGAGGGAAACTCAGGCTTCTTGGAGCTGTCTGGCCATTCTAGAGTTGACCTGTATGAAGTAGATCTGAATTTCCTATAAGGTCAGAAGGATCATTTGCCCAAGGTCACCACTGCAGGGGGTTTTAGGTCACAGGAAATGTGCAAACGACTTGGTGGCCACCCCCTGGAGGCTGTTCGGTCACCCTGCATGCATGGTGTGTGTGTGGGGGGGTATAGCTTGGGCAGGGAATGAAGCTGCCCAGATCATGACACAGAGCGTTTCCATGCTGAGATGTGACCCAGAAGCAGAGGTGCGGGGGGGGGGGGTCCCGTTTTCACCTATGGTTTAAAAATAAAGGGGGGAAATAAAGAAAGAAAAAGGCTGCCGAGCTGAGCTAGGTAGTCTGGATGGGGAAGTGGGGTGGGAGGGGGGGAGGG
>NW_012267245.1:2787325-2793922 GCF_000151885.1 Dipodomys ordii | reverse complement strand
GTCTCTGGACGCTCCAATGATCAACTCCAAAAAGCCGGAAGGACAAGTGTGATTCGAGTGGTGGAGCATCAGCCTTGAGTGGAAAAAAAAAAAAAAGCTAAGGGACAGCACCCAGGCCCAGAGTTCCAACCCCAGCACACATACATACACACACACAGGGGGTGCAGCATGCATTGTTCCTCCTTTAAAAATAAAGGGGGGAAATAAAGAAAGAAAAAGGCTGCCGAGCTGAGCTAGGTAGTCTGGATGGGGAAGTGGGGTGGGAGGGGGGGAGGGTTGGCAGAAAGGCCCTGGATGGGTGGGAAGGGGCTGCTGGAGAGCTGCAGACACTGTAGATGAGATCAGATTGGTGGGCAAGACCTTTACAAGCCAGGGGCTGGCACTATGGTAATGACCGCGTCAGGAAGGGGCCTCTGGGGGGTTAGTGCACCCCAGGAGACCCATACGATGGAGACCATACCTGTTTGGCCTTACCTACCTGGCCCAGCTCCGCACCTCCTAGCCTCTTCCCCTAATCCTTTCCCTCCTGTTGAACACCCGCACATACACACATATCCCTCACCCTGCACACACTACTGTCACTAATAGATTCTCCTCTTCGCAGCCACGCCACCCTCTACTTGAGATGAACACTTCTTGTTCCTTTCCTGCCCTGGAGCCATGGCTCTTTTCTAGAATGTACCCTAAGCCCTTAGCTCCCCACAGCCTGGCATCTGTACCCTAATGGTCCAGCCACGGTCTCTCTCTCTCTCTCTCTCTCTCTCTCTCCCTCCTACCTGGGTCCCTGAGCCTCCTTCAGAGTATCCATCTGCTCCCCAAGTCATACGATTCAGGCAGTGTCCCCCACCTCCAACCCCCACCCCACCCCACACAGCCTTGGAGGGGAGATGTCCTCTCTCTAACTGAGCCTGCCTCTCTCTCTCCTACCTCTTCAGAGTGAGCCACTGGCCCAGGGCCTTGCCAAAAGTACACACAGATGAGCAGTTATGGGAGGAACAAATGGGTGGACCCCAAACCCATTTCCCCTTCTGGCCGGTCTTAGCTTAGCTCTGGACATGCTCAGCCTTCTTACTGTACCTCCTTTCTAGCCTCTCCTTTGCCTGCCCAGAGGCCTATTTCTGAATCAGTGGTTGTCTGGAATACTAAATCCTCCACATGAGAGATTTCCCCACACCTTAGAGGACCCTCACCCCAAACCACTCCTCATTCTTTTGTTGTTGGTGGTGGTGGTGGTGGGGCTTGAACTCGGGTCCTGAGCGCTGTCCTTGAGCTCTTTTTTTTTGCTCAAAGCGAGCGCTCTACCACTTTGAGGCACAGCACCACTTCCGTTCTTTCTGGTGGTTCATTGGAGATAAGAGTCTCATGGACTTTCCTGCCCCGGGCTGGCTTTGAACCATGATCCTCAGATCTCAGTCTCCCAAGTAGCTAGGATTTCAGGCGTGAACCACCACTGTCTGTCCTCACTTGGAGATCTTGCCCTTCCCAGTGATCTCCCACTTCAGTAAGGGCAGGTCCAGCCGATGTCACACGTGTATCCTCAATAGCATCTTGGCCTTAAAACTCCACAGATCCAATCTGAGATGCTCCACTCTGGGGAGGAAACGCAGGAAGAGAGAATCTAGAAGGCACGGGACTGAGCAGGGCACAGGCTGCTGCTGTAGGAGGGCACCTTTCAAAACCCATAGGCCAATCTGTCTCTCAGGCTGGGCAGCCACAGGCTCATAATGCGCTTGGAGGCAGGAAGTTTGAATGAAGAAACCTGATTTGAATGTCAGTCAGCCTCTTACTGGCTGCTGACTGTTACAGAACTTCCGTGGCGAGGAGAGGTTCCTATGGACTTTGGGGTGTATGTGTGTGTGTGTGTGTGTGTGTGTGTGTGTGTGTGTGTGTGTGTTGGTACTGAGGCTTGAACTCAGGGCCTGGGCACTCCCTTAGCATTTTTGCTCAAACCTGGCACTCTACCACTTGAACCACAACTCAATTTCTAGCTTTTTTTTGGGGGGGGGAGAAGGTTAATTAGAGATAAGAGCCTCATTGGGTTTTCCTTCTCCTGGCTGGCTTTGAACTGTGACCCTCAGATCTCAGCCTCCTGAGTAGCTAGGATGACAGGTGCGCGCCTGTGGTGCTCTGTTTCTCATAGAATTTGTGCTTTGCCACACATCTGGGGTTCTACGAGCATCCAGTAGGAGTGGGGGGAGGTGTCAGGTTAGGGGGAGATCTGGAAGGCCTAGAAAGTAAGGGTGGGGGTTGAGGGTGATTGGGATGGGGCTGGAGTTGTTTGGGGGGGGGAGGCAGCCCAAAGAAAGAGTAATGCAGACAGGAAACCCGCAGTCCACCTGTGTCCCTCAGCCCCTCCCCTTCCCCTGCCTGCAGAGACCCCTGTGAGCCTGGGGGGAGGGAGGGGGGGGAAAAGGGGAGGGAAGAGGGCTGCTTGGATCTGTTTTCTCAGCTTAGACTTCCTTCAAAGCATTCTCTCTCCTCCCACAGGAAGCAAGACACGAGAGGGCGTGGTACAAGGTGTGGCCTCAGGTATCCAGCCCTGACCCTGTACTTACTGGGAGCCAGAGGTCCCAAGTCCACTTGGGGAGGGCAGGCCCTAGGATGCTATATAGGGGGCATCTGTTTCCTCCCCCCCTCCCTTCCTGATCTCTACCTTACATCCTTTATGGCTCCAGTGGCTGAGAAAACCAAGGAGCAGGCAACGCACCTTGGAGGTGCTGTGTTCTCCGGGGCTGGCAACATCGCTGCAGCCACAGGTCTGGTCAAGAAGGAGGAGTTCCCCACCGATCTGAAGGTGAGCGATTCTCCCAGGCTCACAGCTGCCCTGTCCATCCCCTCCAGCCCCAGCCAGCCTGGAGCTCAGACGCTGCTGTGCGCAGATGCTCCCGTGAGAGACACACACTATCTGGCTTCTCCGTCCGTGGGTGTCCCTGGTTATGCGTTCCTGTCATCTCACGGAATGGGGAATTGTTGCTGCGGGTCCTACGGTGATTGGTTTTCCTTCCGTGCAAAAAAAGATAGTAAAGAAGAAAAAAAAATAAAGCAAGCCACTAAGCTGGCAGTTTATGCCTGTCATCTGAGCTACCCAGGAGGCTGAGATCGGAGGTTAGAGGTTCAAAGCCAGCCCAGGCAGGAAAATCCATGAGATTATTATAATTTTTTTTAACTGCCAGTCCTGGGGCTTGAACTCAGGGCCTGGGCATTGTGCCTGAGCTTCTTTTGCTCAAGGCTAGTGCTCTACCACTTGAGCCTCAGCACCACTTCTGGCTTTTTCTGTGTCTGTGGTACTGAGGAATCGAACCCAGGGCTTCATGTATGCTAGGCAAGCACTCTACCACTAAGCCACCTTCCCGGCCCCTCCATGAGATTCTTATCTCCAATGAACCAGTAAAAAGCAGGAAGTAAAAGAGATGTAGGAAGTGGAGCTGTGGTTCAAGTGGTAGAACACCAGCCTTGAGTGAAAAAAAATTAAGTAACAGCACCCAGGATTGGAGTTCAAGACTCAGTATTAGCATACACAAACAGACAGACACACACACACACACTTTAAAAAACTGGTAGAAGCCAGGTGCCAGTGGCTCACGCCTATAATCCTCATTACTCAGGAGAGATCTGAGGATCACGGTTCAAAGCCAGCCGGGCAGGAAAGTCTGTGAGACTCTGATCTCCAATGAACCACCAGAAAATGGGAAGCGATGTGTGGCTCAAGTGGTAGAGTGCTAGCCACGAGCTGAAGAGCTGAGGGACAGCACCCAGGCCCAGAGTTCAAGCCCCGTGGCTGACCAAAACAACAAAACCAAAACTGGTAGAGAAAGAGCTATGAGCTCCTGAGCACCACAGAACTAGATTCAAATCCTAATTCCACTATTTCTTAGCTGTGTAACCCTGGGTGAGTCCCGTGACGTTTCTGAACCTGACAACCTATAACATGAAAGATAAACATGGTGGGACTCTTAGGCAGAATAGAGATAACATACCTCAGACATTCTCCATACTGCAGTGTGTGCTGGGCATGATAGTGCCTGCCTGTAATCCTCGCACGCAGGTGGCAGAGACAGGAGGATTTGGATTCAAGACTAGCCTCAGCTGCTTAGCAAGTGATGCTATCACTGCAGTTCCAGTGATATGTGTGTGTGTCATATATATATATATATATGCCTGGGTTTTGGATGAGCCATTTCCCAGTTAGAGATTGTGGAGCCCAGAATCTAGGGAGCAGTATGTCTGTCCCTGGGGGACCACATGATCACAGGTGTGCTGAGTTAGAGTGTCCTGGGGTCCTAAGCATATTTTTTTTCTTTTTGGTCGAGGCGAGTGCTCTACCACTTGAGCCCCAGCCCCACTTCCAGCTTTTTCTGCTTATGTGGTGCTGAGGAATCGAACCCAGGGCCTCATGCATGCAAGGCAAGCACTCTACCACTGAGCCACCTTCCCAGCCGCCTGCTGTAGGTGCCTGTGTTCATCCTTAGATGTATGCAGTGAGCTAGAGGATGAGCATGCGTTCTGGGTGTTTATCCACCTGCCTGCAGAGACCCCTGTGAGCCTGGAGATAAGAGTCTCATAGACCTTCCTATCTGAGCTGGATTTGAACCTCGATCCTCAGATCTCAGCCTCCTGAGTAGCTAGGATGACAGGTGTGAGCCATGGGTGCCCGGCCATTTACATTCTTTCCAAACAAATGTGCTGCTCAGTCCGTCCGAAATCTTTTTTATTGTATGTACTTATTTACTTTTGTGTGTGTGTGTGGAAAAAGATTGCTGGATATCCAGGGCATGCTAGTCAGGTGCTCTACCTCAGAGTCTCCAACGCTTGGATCTCTAAAACTGTTTCCTTCCTAGTTGTGTGATTTGGGGGTCAACAAACTTTCCCCCCGTTTCCTGGGTCATCTCTCCAATGCAGAGAATAAACCAAGTCGATCTCATTGTGCACACAGGGGCCAGCTAAACAGGTTCCTGTGGGCAGATGAAGTTATAGATGAAGTTATAGAAGAAGCCAGAGGAATGCCAACCTCAGTGTTAACACCCCCCCCCTCAGGGTCTATGGCCTATTCCATCCTACATATGGGCCAGGTTACTGTAGGTTAAACTGCGTGTGCACATACATGTTCTCACCCACAGATGGCCCGCCATGTGTCTAGCCATCCCCCCCGCCTTTCCCCCACACATACACCCCATGTCTGCCTGCCATTCGGTGCCCATCTGGGCAGCAGATGCAAGGGGTGGAGGAGGGGAGAGTCTTACTTAGCTCATACATCCAAGCAACACCATGAGCTGTTGCTTCCAGCTTATCTTAAAATAGCAACGGGGAAGAAAGCAGGCCAGGCTGGGCCCTGGGGGAGGGATGGGTGGAAGGTGGCTGGGGAAAGAATGGCTCAGAGCCCCTGTCCAGCCCTGGGCTGAGCCTCTATCTCTCTCCAGCCCCGGAGGGAGGAAGCTGCCCAGGTTTTCCCAGGGGGTCCTAAAGTCCATGGCAGGAAGCCTGGCAGGAAGGAGACAGGGGTAGATGTGTCGTTGGGAACTCTGCATCCTCCACCCATCCACCCTGCACCTGCTCCAACTCCCATGCTTCCAGGGACTTCGTCCTTCACCTTACTTCTAAGACGCTTCCTAAGAAACGATTTATAACCGATCTCCTTCCAAGAAGCCCGAAGTTGGCAGCCTGGGATTTTAGGGGTGTCTCTGAGCCACCCTTGAACAGGCCCTGCCTTTCTCTGTCCACTCTCCACAGCCAGAGGAAGTGGGCCAGGAAGCTGCTGAGGAGCCTTTGATTGAACCCCTGATAGAACCCGAAGGGGAGAGCTATGAGGAACCACCGCAGGTGAGGCCCTGGGCTGGGGTGGGAGGTCCCTGCACTCGCACCAGGCTGGGCTTAGGGGGCTTCTGGACCAGCCTCTTCAAGAAGCCACGCCTCCAAGAGGCGGGAGCAAGGGAGGGGAGGACCGATGGGACCTAAGGAATATCTGTGCTGTCATAGACTGCAGGTTTACACACACACATACACACACACAGGGGGTGCAGCATGCATTGTTCCTCCTGGAGAGGGGGGGTGGAGCTTGGCCTTTGGGGGGGGGTGTCCAACATCACCTTCCCCCCCTCCACCTCCCTTTTGCTCTTCTTTGCTCTGCCCCCCCTCCTCCTGCTGCAGGAAGAATATCAGGAATATGAGCCAGAGGCCTAAGGACCAGGGTCGGTCCTCACCAGCAGCACAATTTCTTTCCTGTCCCCCCAGATCGGCCCCATCCTGGCCCCACCCCACAACCAGGGCTGTCCTAATTTACCTCCCCCTCCCCCGCCTCTCCTGAGCCCCCCAAAACACGAGATCTTCCTTCTGCTCCGAGGCAACCCCCGACCCCACTTCCTTTCCTCGGAGCCTGTGTTCGTTATCTGTCCATCTGTCTGTCCTCCTCCGCCCCCGGGCGTCCTACCCTTGGGAGGGGGGGAGCCATAGACTGGATGGGGGGGAGGCCCGAGACTATTCCCTGGGAGCCCCCGACCCCACGACGGTCGCCACCCCCCTCCCTCCAGCGCCCCCCCACCCCCCCATCGCGTCTGACGTCTAGCATGTTCTATGTATTTTTCATCGAAGACCAGAAATGAT
>NW_012267245.1:2783185-2787074 GCF_000151885.1 Dipodomys ordii | reverse complement strand
GCGGGCCTGTTGTGATTGTCGCATGGAGAGTCCCCACCCCCTCGTGTGAGCGTGTCCCGGGTGGGGCGGGCCCGGACGCCCCCCCACACACCCCCTCCACACATCCCCACCCCGCGTGTCCAAGAATAAAGCCAATCTGTCTGTAGCCTGCGCCGCCTGGGCAGGGCCGGGCCGCAGATGGACTTTGGGGGGGCGGGAGGGGGAGGGGCGCGGGGTGCCACGGATCGCCCCCCTGGGATCGGGGGGTTTCCCCGCTCGCTGTGGCCCGGGGGGGGGGCCCCACGCGTGCTCGGAGGTGCGGGGCGCGCGGGTGACAGGGGAGGAGGGGGGAGGGGAGCGTGGTCTCGGGCGCCACCTGCTGGGGTGTGTGGAGATTCTGGGGGTGCGCGCGGCCCGGCGTGCAGGTGCGCTGGTGTTTCCCCACCACCACCATCATCATCGTCCTCATCAGCACTACGACCGCCGAGGCGCGCGCGGTGCGCCCCCCCCCGCGGCCACTGCGCATGCGCGGACGGGGGGGGCCGGAGGTGGGGGGGGAGATTCACAGAGCAGCCATGGGAATGCGGCGTCGCGGGCTCCAGCTCGGCGCTAGAGGGCACCCGATCCCCTCTCCTCCCCGACATCGCCTGGCGTGGAGAAGAGCCGGGGCGGCGACCCTGCGGGGCTCTGCTGGGAACCCGGAGGGGGCGGGGCTTGGGGAGGGGGCGGGGCTGCACCTGCCAGGGCGGAGATCCCTGCTTTCATTGGGGCGGGGCTTGGGAGGGGCGGGGCTTCACCTGCCAGGGGCGGAGATCCCTGCTTTCATTGGGGCGGGGCTTGGGGAGGGGGCGGGGCTGCACCTGCCAGGGCGGAGATCCCTGCTTTCATTGGCGCCTGGGCGGGGCTTGGGGAGGGGGCGGAGCTGCACCTTCCAGGGGCGGAGATCCCTGCTTTCATTGGCGCCGGGGCGGGGCTGCACCTGCCAGGGGCGGAGAGCCCTGCTTTCATTGGCTCCGGAGCTCCGGACTCCGCCCCCATCTCCCCCATCCGCCCTTTGGGTGCAGCGCCCCTCCTTTTGCTGCAGCGCTCCCTCCACCCCACCGCCTGTCCCACTCCTGCGGGATCCAGGCTTCATTTTGCCGCAGAGCCTCTCCACACACACCCCCTCCCCGCACCCCCCAGCCCACTTCCTACCCCCGATCCGACCTCAGATCCAAGCGGAAACCCGGGGTTCCATCTCCAGGAGCCGAGCTGGAAGAATCTGGCTCTTCTTTCTCCTATGCCCTTGGCGAAAACGTCGGAGGAGTGAATGCCAAGCCTGGGAAGGAAGGCTTTGAAGGCAGCAGGAGACCGGTGTGCCCCGGGTCACCTTGGGCTGAAGTGTATGGTGTATGTGTGTGTGTGTGTAAGTGTAACCTCAATCCTCAGGATTGTTACACGCATAGCCCTTGGGCTGAATTTGAAATCGATTTAATCTGCCAGCACAGGCTTTAAGTGTGTGTGAGTGTGTGTGTGTGAGTGTGTGTGTGTGAGTGTGTACACCAGAACTGGGGTTTGAACTCAAGGACCTCCCCACACTGTCCTTTAGCTTTTTTCCACTCAAAGCTGGTGCTCTTTTCACTGGAGCCATAGCCCTACTTACAGCGTTTTTTGGTCGTTAATTAGAGATAAGAGTCTCTCTCGGGCTTTCCTATCCAGGCTGAATTCAAAATGCTAGCCTCAGATCGTAGCCTCCTGGGCAGTTAGGATGACAGAACGGAGCCACCGGCACCCAGCATGACTTTAAATTGTTTAAATGCAAGTGCCTTTGGCCTGCACCTTTTCCGATCGGTTCCACCATTTTCTCCCTTCCCTCCCCTGCCCGTGTTCATGAACCGACCCGTGATCCAGCACCTGATTCTCATTTTTAGATGCTTAAACCATCTGACCTGGAGGGAGATCTCTTCCTCCTTCTCAGGCATGGAGCCCTCCACCTGGCCCCACTGAGAGAGGGCAATGTTCTCATCTGCAAGGGAGGGGGGTCACTTGAGATGCATACCTGGCACAGGCCCAAGAAGCTCAGCAGAAGCTGCCATGCGTGGCCAGCCCAACTGTGTGCAAGTGTAAAAGCCCATCCAGTTCCTCCCATGCCACAAGCTAACAGCCATTGTCCAAGTGCTCAAAGACACCGCCCTGCCCCTTGAAACCATTCTCCAGGATGCCTTCTTGTAGCCCCAGTTTTCCAAGGAGGGAAGGGAGGGACAGAAGCCAAGCTACCTGTTCTAGTGAGGTTTGCTGGGATTTGGCAAAAGCCACATTGTATCAAGCCTGACTCCAAAGCAGAATGCCTTAGGAATATGTGTGCACGCATGCGCTCGTGTACCCATACTGGGGCTTGAACTCCGAACCTAGTGCTCTTGCTTTTTTGGGGTCAGTCTTGGGGCCTGAACTCAGAGCCTGGATACAGCCCCTCAGCTCAAGGCAAGCACTCTACCACTGAGCCACCTTCCCAGACCCTGCTTCATTTTTTTTTTTTTTTGCACTCAGTGCTGGCACGCTACCATTTGAACCATAGCTCCGCTTTTGGCTTTTAGTTGGTTAATTGAAGAGAAGAGTCTGGTGGATTTTTCTGCCCAGGCTGGCTTCAAATTGGGAACTTCAGAGCTCAGCCTTCTGAGTAGCTGGGATTATAGGAGTGTGCTACCAATGCCTGCTGACCTTGGAATTTCTTAAACTGGTTTTCTCTGGCTCAGAAGAGAGAAACAAATGAAAAATACATCAGACAATGGGGAGGCAGAAATGTCTTGAATGGTCTTGTGTAGTGCCAGACACAAGTGTGTGTGTGTGTGTGTGTGTGTGTGTTGTCAGTTGTTGGACTTGAACTCTGGGCCTAGGCACTGTCCCCGAGCTCTTCAGCTCAAGGCAAGTGCTCTACCACTTGAGCCACCGCGCCACTTCTGGTTTCCTGGTAGTTCATTGAAGATAAGAATCTCACAGATTTTCCTGCCTGGGCTGGCCTTGAACTAGGATCCTCAGGTCTTGGCCTCCTGAGTAGCTAGGATGACAGGCGTGAGCCACTGCCACCTGGAGATGTGCGTGTTCTTTGTAATCACATCAGTGGTAGAGATGTGTGTGTGTGTGCTGTATTGTATCTATGTTAATATGTGAACAGGAATATGTTCTCTGTGTGTGGATGTGCATTCAGTCATCTAGCAATGTATACCATATGTTTGCAAGTTAGACATGGTGGTTCACACCTGTCATCCGCGTTACTCAGGAGGCTGAGATCTGAAGCTTGTAGTTCAAAGCCAGCCCAGGCAGACAAATCCTAAAGATGCTTATCTCCATTCAACCACCAAAAGTCTGAAAGAGATGTTGTATCTCAAGTGATAGAGCTCCAGCCTTGAATGGAGAAAGCCAAGCATGATTGTGAGGCCATGAGTTCAAGCCCCAGCACTGGAATAACAAAAAACAAAATAATAAGAACAACCCAAGGAAAGAGCCCTATATTTTTGTCCTGATAGCTCACAGCTAGCCACTACTACTGATCAACAAAGCCCACTATGGAGGCTCATAGCCAGTAGTTCTAACAATAGAGAGCCTGAGAGACCTAAGGCAGAAGGTTCTCAAGTTCTAGCCCAGTCTGTGCTAAATCCCAAGATCTCATCCCCAAAAAATAAATAAATAAGAGGGTCCTAGGACTGGTGGCTCATGCCTATAATCCTTGCTGGTCAGGAGGCTGAGATCTGAGGATCCCAGTTCAAGCCCGTCCCAGGCAGATAGATCTAAGAGAGACTCTTTTCTCCAACTAACCAGCAAAAAGCTGGAAATAGAGCCCGTGGCTCAAGTAGTAGAGCACCAACCTTGAGCAAAACAGCCAAGCAAGAGCATGAAGCCCTGAGTTTAAGCCTCAGTTCTGGCATGAGCATGC
>NW_012267245.1:2774477-2782982 GCF_000151885.1 Dipodomys ordii | reverse complement strand
TGTGTGTGTGTGTGTGTGTGTGTGTGTGTGTGTGTGTGTGTGTGTATGTACACAGGATGTTGTGTGCACAGAGACAGAGTCCCATCAGACTGCTCCAGATCTCAGCCTCCAGCCCCTCTTCCTGGTTCAGACTTTCTCTACCTCTGTCTGTATTCCTTCCCCTTGGGCAGCTCTCCTCCAGCCTCTGAGTCTTCCTCACTCCTGCTCAACGACTAACCTGAAAACTGCCCTTTCATCGTTTTTCTGGGTCCCCTCTTCCCCCCACCGCCAAGTAATGCCGCTTCTAGGCTTTCTCTGGAACTTTATTTTTGTTTTCTTCCCTTCCCTATTTATAGCTCTCTCTCCCCTCCGAACCATCTCTGCATCCATCCCGTTGCCTAGAAACGGATCTCTGGGCTGAGGGAGGGGGGAGACCAGACAGAACCCAGGCAGGGGGGAAAAAGAAGAGATGTCACCCACTAAACCCCTCCCCAGCACCACCCCCAGGCTTCCAGAAGCCCACAATGCCCCTCTGCCCAGCACCCACAGATGTTTTCTTTTTCTAAGGGATAAAGCAGAATGTAAAAAAAAAACAAAAACAAAAAAACACCAGCCCTTTGTGAAGTCCTTCCCAGCTTCTAAAGGGCAGATTAGTATGATTTCACTCATGTCTCTGAACAGTCTACTTTGATAGGGGCCTGGATGCATTTTTTTTCAACGGGGGGAAACTGAGGCTTCAGGACACTGGAGCTTCCTTGGTAAGAACTCTCAGATCTGGACTTGTTAACCTTAAGGGTGCTGGTTGGAAACCCTGGAAGACTGGAAAGCATAAATGATTCCATAAGCCATGAATTGCAGGACAGTAAAACAAGACTGCTGACAATCTCGACACATCAATGCCTCTGCCATGCTTTCTGCATAGCCCTTAAGACCCCGGCAAGCCTGGCACCAGTGGCTCACACCGGTCATCCTAGCTACTCAGTAGGCTGGGATCTGAGGATTGGGGTTCAAAGCCAGTCCAGGCGGCAAAGTCTTTGAGACTTATCTCCAATGAACCATCAGAAAGTGGCGCTGTGGCTCAAATGATAGAGCGCTCTCCTTGAGCCAAAGAACTCAGAGACAGTGCCCAGGCCCTGAGTTCAAGCCCCACAACCAACCAAAAATTAAAAAAAAAAAAAAAAGGAATCCTTGTAAGAAGTTAGGTGCTGGTGGTTCAAGCCTGCCATCCTAGCTACCTACTTCAGGATACTGAGATCTGAGGGTCGCAGGGTGATGTCAGGCAAGTGTGAAGTTAGACAAGAAAAGCTCAGGGAATCTCTTATGCCCAATGAACCAGCAAAAAGCCAGACGTGAAGGAGCAGCTCAAGTGGTAGGGTACCAACCAGCCTTGAGCAAAAAAGCTCAGGACAGTGCCCGGGCCTTACGTTCAAGCCCCAGGACCAGCACACTCACACACACACACACACACACATACACACACACACACACACACACCTACTCCAAGTAGTAGAGCCCTAGCCTTTCGAGAAAACACTAAGAGCAAAAGTCCCTGAGTTCAAACCCCAATTCGAACACACACACACACACACACACACATGACCCTTGCAAGGCTCCAATCATGACAACCATGCCACACACCATCCTGCCCCTACCATGCCGCTGAAATACCCTCCCCAGGGCCAACACATTCCCTCCCCCCCCCGCTGCTCCCTGCCCGCCCCCTCCCCACCTCTCCCTGTGCCCCTCACCTAGCTGCATGGCAGCTCCCAGTTTACCTTCTACAGACTGGACCAGGAGGTCTGAGCTCCTTCCTGGCTCTCTCATTTCGCCAACTGTGTGACTATGCTCAGAGTATTTGTGTGTGTGTGTGTGTGTGTGTGTGCATGTGCGTGCACATGTTAGTACTGCATTTTGAACACAGGGCCTGGGTCATTGTTCTTTAGCTTTTTCACCCGACACTGGTGCTCTACCACTTGAGCCACAGCTCCACTTTTAGCTTTTTGTTGCCGGTCATGGGCCTTGAACTCTGGGCCTGGGCGCTGTCCCTCAGCTCTTCAGCTCAAGGCGAGCACTCCACCACTTGAGGTAGAGTGCCACTCCTGGTTTTCTCATGGTTCATTGGTGATAAGAGTCTCGTGGACTTTCCTGCTTGGGCTGTTCTTGAACCACGATCCTCAGATCTCAGCCTCCTGAGTAGCTAGGATGACAGGCGTGAGCCACCGTCTCCCAGTTTAGCTTTTGTTGTTGTTGTTAATTGGAACTAAGAATATCTCAGCCAGGAGCCAGTGACTCATGTCTGTCATCCTAGCTACTTAGGAGGCTGAGATTTGAGGATCACGGTTCAAAGCCAGCCCGGGGAAAGCAGGAATGTCTGTGAGACTCTGATCTCCAATGAACCAACAGAAAACCAGAAGTGGCGCTGTGGCTCAAGTGATAGAGCGCTTGCCTTGAGCTGAAGAGGTGAGGGACAGCGCCCAGGCCCCGAGTTCAAACCTCACCATCCACCAAAATAATAGTAATAATAATAATATCTCAAATTTGTCTGCCTGGGGCTGGCTTTGAACTGGGATCCTCAGATCTCAGCCTCCCGAGTTGCTAGGTTTACAAGTGTACATCACTAACACCTGGTCCAGAGGATCTTTTATGCCTTTAAGTGTTCCATCGTTGATTGCCTCCCACTCCCGTGACTACTCTCTGTCTCCCACCCCAAGACCTACCTCTGCTTTCCAAACTGATTCTACAGGCAGAATGGGGGAGGGGCTGCCAAGGAGCAGCTGGGCGGTGATTCAGGCTGAATCACCCATGTAAATTCTAAGGCCGCCCCCAGTCCGGGCCAGGGCCTGCCTGCAGCTGCTAGTGGAGAGAGGGGAGGAGGGGGAAGGGGGGTGGGGACTGGTGGTCTGTGTGGGCATCAGGTTTGGCTCTCATCCATCCAAGCCAGGCCTCTCAGGCCTCTCAGATGATTCTGAGCATCGGATATCCGCACTGACCGAGCAGGATGTGTGCAGGTGTGACACGACCACCCTGGCGTGAGTCAGGGCCTTTAAGTAAGTAAGGTGTTTGTATGCTCTGTGTGTGTAAGTGAGGGAAGGCATTGTATGTGAATTTAGCTGGACGAGCCCAAGATTCTGGAAGTTCTAGTAGTAAATTTCTTGTCTATCTGACTATGGCTGCTGACTTCCAGTTTTGTCCCTTTCTAGCTCCATGAACGCAGCTTTTTGGGTTTTGTTTTTGTTATTTTTTGTTGGTCGTGGGGCCTGAACTCAGGGCCTGGGTGCTGTCCCTCAGCTCTTCAGCTCAAGGCGAGCGCTCTACCACTTGAGCCACAGCGCCACTTCTGTTTTGTTTTGTTTTATGTTTAACATTTCTGTGTCCCTGACAAGACTGTCATACTCTTGCATTCATGTTGAAATCCCTAGCATTCATAAAGTATGTCTGAGGTAGCATTAACAATATTAGCTAGCCAGGCGCTGGTGGCTCACGCCTGTCATCCTAGCTACTCAGGAGGCTGAGATCTGAGGATCACCGTTCAAAGCCAGCCCAGGCAGCAATGTCCATGAGACTCTTGTCTCCAATGAACCACCAGAAAACTAGATGTGGAGCTGTGGCTCAAAGGGGTAGAGCATTAGCATTGAGCACAAAAGCTCAGAGACAGCTCCCAGGTCCTGAGTTCAAACCCCATGATAAACAAAAACAGCAACAACCATAGGAGATATGGGCCGCAGAATTCTCAGGGAGTCCATGAATGGTACATGAGCCTCATTTCCATCCCTAGGGTGTGTATTGTGTACACAAGGATGTTTGTGCGTGTGAGGGTCAACACACCCCAAGGAGGTAGGGGGTCCCTGTGAATTCATTCTACACGTGAATCCCTGAAGCACAGGATTTCCAGAACCATGGGTTTGTTCTTCCCCATCCCCCCCGCCTCCAACGACCTGCATAGACAGAGCATACATACACCTTACTTAAAGGCTGGACCTCATGCCAAACACCAGTGGCTTGTGCCTTTAATCCTAGCTATTCAGGAAGCTGAGATCTGAGTATCATAGTCCAAATTCAACAGCCTGGACAGGAAAGTCTTTTTTTGGTCAGTTGTGGGGGTCTGAACTCTGGGCCTGGGCCCTGTCCCTTAGCTCTTCAGCTCAAGGCGAGCGCTCTACCACTTGAACCACAGCGCCACTTCTGGCTTTTTCTGCTTACGTGGTGCTGAGGAATCGAACCCAGGGCCTCATGCATTCTGAGCCACCTTCCCAGCCCCAAGTCTGAGACTCTTATCTCCAAGGAACCACCAAAAAGCCAGAAATGGAGCTGTGGCTCAAAGGATAAAGTGCTAGCTTTGAGCACAAAAGCACCTAGGCCCTAAGTTCAAGCCCCCTGGACCAACACACACACACAGAGGGACTGTGAGTCACTGAAATGCAGCCCAGCCCAGGACCCGTGTACAGACAAAGAGATCAGAAACTAGGGATATTGTGTTTTGGAAGATCTCACATCTTCTTCAAGGCTTGGAGCAAAGCTGGAAGGGTAGTTGCCTGGACCTCAGGAAAGGGTGGGCCTGGGTGCAAAAGAGGCTTTATGTTGGATGAATACCGACTTGGGAGAGAAGAAGAGGCGTACCATTCACAGGGAGGCGCGCATGCGCATGTGGGGTCGTAGGGAATGCCTGGGGCGGCCTGGCCACGCGCATGCGCATACAGACACTCCCGGGGTGGCATTGGAGGCTGGCTTCTGTCTCTGCCCTGGTACAGTCTGCTTGTCTCCATGGTGCCTGTTGCCATACACATTTGCTTTTTCAGAAAGTCACAGGGATTGTTTATTCCACCCCCGGGCCTGGGTGCACGCCAAGGAGCGGCAGGCGCTTGTTTATCTTCTGGCAGGGTACGTGTGTGTGAGTGTGTGTCCTAGAGACAGACCAACCCGAATTGAGTGAGCACACTCACATCACACGGTGTGGGTGACCAGGTTGTACTCCGGGCCTAGGCAGACTCTTCCCCCATCAATCCTGCAGCCTCTCAAGTTCCAGGAAAGTGTGAAGTTCACCCCCCCACCCCTAGAATAAACCACTATACCATCTTGGCCAGCTGGACAAAGCTACTCAGGAGGCTGAGATCTGAGGATCACGGTTCAAAGCCAGCCCAGGCAGGAAAGTCCCTGAGACTCTGATCTCCAATAAACCACCAGAAAACCGGAAGTGGCGCTGTGGCTCAAGTGGTAGAGCGCTCGCCTTGAGCTGAAGAGCTGAGGGACAGCGTCCAGGCCCAGAGTTCAAGAAAAGAAAAGATATTGGACAGACCTGGCTCACTACATACCCACTGATCTGCCCACCATGTAGGCTGGAGAGTCCTGATACCTTCAGAAAGGAGGCCAGGCACTGGGTTCATTTTTCTTTCAGACCTCTGCGAACCTGGTGTTATATATGGTTGACGGAGTGTGGCTTCAATCGTGGCCACACAGCTAGTAGCTGGCCAAGTAAACTGTAAACCTACAAGGCTTGTTTCTCTACCTGTTTTGAGTTCCTCCTCTGCCTCAGCCAGTGTTTTGTCCTGTTGCTTGGAGTGTGTGTGTGTGTGTGTGTGTGTGTATCTGTGTGTGTGTGTGTGCTGGTACTGGAGCCAGGGCTTCAGTACTTGAATTTAGCACCTCTGTGTTCTAGCTTGGCCTTTTTGTTCAAGGCTGGCACTCTACCACTTGAGCTATACACTTCCACTTTTAGCTTTTTGCTTGATAATTGGAAGTAAATGTCTCATGGATTAGTCTGCCTGGGCTGGCTTTGAACTGTGATCCTCAGATCTCAGCCACCTGAGTAGCTAGGATGACAGGTATCATACCTAGCTTCTTGTCTAGACTTCTTTGGGGGGGGTGGAGACTTGAACTCAGGGCCTGAGCACTGTCCCTGAGCTTTTTTTGTTTTGTTTTGTTTTTTTTTGCTCTCTGCCTCCTCAGTAGCTAGGAATACAGGTGCCAGGCTGTCATGTGGATTTTTTTTTAAATGTCTTTATGATTAAAGAGGTCAGAAAAGACGCAGATAGATAGCGGTGGTGTCTGTGTCCTCCTAGCAGACATGGCCAGAGCTTTGACCATATTCCCTGAGACTTCTGTGTCACCAACAGGACTTCCAGCAGTCAGGACCTGTCTCTTGATCAAACAGATGCTTCCACGCTGCCAGATCCCATTTTTTCCCCTCAGAAATTACCTAGAAATGGACAAGCAGACCATACCATATACTACGAGGACATCCCTTGAGCAACATTGAACCCAGGAGGAAAACTGCAGCTCCCTGGCCTAGGGGCCAGAGGAGGTCTGAAGTGTGCCTTCGCCCATTCTCCAAGACTTCCCTGCATAATTAAACTCCATTCACCCGCAGTGGGAGTTGGCTCGACGTCTGCCTCCCATTGGCTGCCTTTCCCTCAACTCCCTCCCCCCTGCTGGTGTCCTTACACTTCACAAATAAGCCACATGCCCTCCAGCTTGGCTGGGGTTCTGGATCTCACCTCCTTCCCACTACCAGCCCTGCCTGCATGCCCGCCCTCCATGGTGATTCCCTCCTTCCCTCTGTCCCCTCCACCCCTGCAACTTCCTTGTTATCTTTGGAGTCCTGAGCAGACACATCAGACCCGACCCGTTTTTGTCCTCCCGAAGCGCTTGACCCGACCGTCCTTCAGGAACGTTCTTGCTCTCTGGCTTCCGAAACACCACATCCTCCTGGGTTTTCTCCTGTTTCTGGTTCTTCTTTGGAGCTTCCTTCTGAGGCAGATCTCAGCCCCTGCGTCTTCTCCCTGTGGCCTTCCTATTCTTCCCCAGGCCTCACACAAGTCTATCACCGGCTCAGCACAGGGGCCTCCTGATCTGTCTCCAACAGCAGCCACTAAAGAGCTAAGCTCTGGGTTCCCGTGCCAGTGTGAATAACTCTAAAAGCCTCTCTTTTCTCTGGGGTTTATCAGGTGTTTGTCCTCTACCCACAGGGCTCCCACAGAACTTCAGGGGGGCAGCAGAACTCTCACCTTTCACACACAGATCCACCCCACAACCCAGGCCTATAGATTTTTGCCACTAAATGGATACTCATGGCTCATACCTGTCATCCTAGCTACTCAGGAGGCTGAGATCTGAAGATCATGGTTAGAAGCCAGCCTGGGAAGGAAAATCTGTGACTCTTATCTCCAGAAAACCAGAAGTGGCATTGTGGCTCAGTGGTAAAGTGCTAGCCTTGAGCTGAAGAGCTGAGAGACAGCGCCCAGGCCCAGAGTTCAAGCCCCACGACTGACAGACAAAAACAAAAAACAGAAGTGGAGCTGTGTGTGAGTCTTGAGCACAAAAGCTCAGGGACAGCACTCAAGTCTTGAGTTCAAGCCCAGGGCCTAAGCAAGCAAACACACACACACACACACACACACGAGGCAAATCTGACTCCTCCATTTTCCAGTGTGTGTGTGTGTGTGTGTGTGTGTGTGTGTGTGTGTACTGGGGGTTGAATTCAGGGCCTGGGCTCTGTCCTTAAATTTATTCACTCTTAGCTGCTATTCTACCACTTGAGCCTCGCTTCTACTTCTGGCTTTTGGGTGGTTAGTTGGAGATAAAAGCCTCCCAGACTTTCCTGTCCCAGTTGGTTTCAAACCAAGATCCTCAGATCTCAGGCTTCTAAGTAGCTAGAACTACTGTCGTGAGCCACCAGCACCTGGCTACTGTCCATGACCTGTGAACTTACCCTTCCCTCAATTGCTCCACCTGTAGCATGGGGCCATAGTATACCTCGAAGGGCTGGATTGGGAAGGAAATGATAAATGCCGAGTAGCACTTGCAAACTCTGAAGAAAATGCCCTCACGGGCAGCAAATGGACCATTTTCAGCACTAGAAATGAGCCGGAGGCCCTGGGGTGCTGTCCGCGGTGCTGAAAATTGGTGTCTGTGGTTTTTCTTCTCTCTCCCTCCCTCCTGCTGTCTAGAGATGCCAACACGACAGGTTTTCAATCACTTGCTATCTAGATTTCTTTTTTTAAATTTTAATGTCATGGTGGTTTACGGGTCACCAGGTGAGATTTAAGACTAAAGCCTAAGGGTTAAGTTTGAGCTTGTAGGAGTAAAACTGCGTATTTCATAGGTCACATTTTTTTCTGTGTCTGTTTTGTGTGTGTGTGTTTTGAAAAATCTGGCTATCACACATTAATATCCACTTGCTTTTGACTGCTTGGAAGTTTAAACTAGGTGAGATCTGTCCATGAAGACTCGGGGGGCCTAAAAGAAGAGCTCCATTAGCCAGGTGCCCTGTGGCTCACGCCTGTCACCCTAGCTCCTCAGCAGGCTGAGAGCTGAGGATCGTAGTTCGAAGCCAGCCTGGGCAGCAAAGTCCATGAGTCTCTTATCCTCAAGGAGCCAGCCGAAAGCTGGAAGTGGGGCTGGGAGTGGCTCAAGTGATGGGGCACCCGCCTTGAGTGAAGGCAAAGGGACTAGAGCTAGGCCTTGAGTTCAAGTCAGGGAGTGTGTGGGGGGGGGAGAGAGAGGGAGGGAGGGAGGGAAGGAGGAGGGGGA
>NW_012267245.1:2773292-2773663 GCF_000151885.1 Dipodomys ordii | reverse complement strand
GGGGAGGGGAGGGGAGGGCACTCTGGGGGTACCCTGTTCTGCAGGTGGATTCACAGCCAGGCGCCAGCCAAGGACAGTCCCGGGGCTGCTTTCTCCCCCGTGGACACCCCTCCCCGAGCCCAGGCTCGGGTCCCACGTCCTCCAGCTGGAAACTGAGGCCGGCTCGCGGGTGTTGGAGATCGGGGGTCCCCGCCCCTCGCAGCCGCGTGGGCAGCGGGCAGACAAAGGCCGGGCTGGGCAGGGGAGGGGCGGGGCCGGAAGTGCGGCCGTGGGAGGGGGGGAGAGAGAGGGAGGGGGGAGAGAGAGAAAGGTAAGAATTCTAGACTCAAATTTAAAAAGGAGATATGTAAATTTAAAAAGTAAAGGCCTTG
>NW_012267245.1:2765024-2772547 GCF_000151885.1 Dipodomys ordii | reverse complement strand
GCCGAGGGGGGAGCCTCGCGCCCCCGGCCGGGCCCAGCTGCGCACGTCCACCCACCACCCCGGATGGATGGATGGCAGCGGACTCCGCGCGCCCCAGGGGCCCCGGGCAGCCCCCCTGCAGCCGTGAGGCCCTGGGGTCAGCCATCATCTCCGGCCCCCCACCCCACCCCAGCCCCAAGTTCGTGCACACACACCCCAGATCTCACCCGTGGATGGCTGGAGAGGGGCAGGTGGTCCTCCATCCGTCCAGGAGAGAGAGGTTGTTGGCAGGTGCGGCTGGAGCTCTGAGGGGTGTGTGTGTGTGTGTGTGTGTGTGTGTGTCTGTGTAGGAATGGCTGCTCCAGACTGGGAAGCAATCGTAGAGGGAAAAGGAATGGGCTAGCCTGCTCCCTGTGCGGTCCTCCAGGCTGCCCTGCCTACCAGCACCGGTGTGCTCTCCCTGACCCTTTTGTGCGTGCCCCGGGTGGCCCCGGAGTATCCTTCACACACGGCTTTTACAGATGCATGCCAAGTGAGGGGTGTGTGTGTGTGTGTGTGTGTGTGTGTGTGTGTGTGTGCGCACCAGTACTGGAGCTTGACTTGAACTCAGGGCCTTGGGCACTGTCCCTGCATGTCTTCTAGCACTCTGCCACTTGAGCCACAGTGCCACTTAGGGTTTCTGGGTAGTTCACTGGAGATCAGAATCTCACCGACTTTGCTGCCCAGGCTGACATTGAACCGAGATCCAGGCGGAAGGGGGCAGGCTGGGGGGAGGGGGTGTCAGTTTCCTGAGTAGCAAGGATTAAAGATGTGAGCCACTAGTTCCAGACAGACACACCAGGCTATCTTGAGCAACACGGGCAAGAGCCCAGTTCTGGCCACAGGCTAGCTCAGGCTCTGCAAATCTACACACACACACACACACACACACACCTACTTTTGCCTCCTTGGTACATCAAGCAAGCTGGCCAGAACTCTGAAGAAGTCATTCCAACCTCTCCCTCAACTAGGTCCTACTGACCTGCCCATGCGGAAGGATGTTTTCACAGGAGTGCAACGCAGACTGGGATATACTTGCTCTTTCTCTTGCATGTTCCTCGCTACTACTGAGCTCACATTACAGAAAGGGGTTTTCTCTTGTTTTCATTTTGGTTCCAGCACCAAGGTTGGAAGTCATTGCCTCCCACTCTTACTTGGCTTTTTCTGCACCATCCACGAGCCACAACTCTCCTTCCGACTGGTCAATTGGACCTAAGAGTCTCGCAGACTTTCCTGCTGGGGCTGACGCCCAAATGATTCTCCTCCGATCTCAGCCTCCCGAGGAGCTAGGATTCCAGGCGGGAGGCACCACGCTCTAGAAAGGAGGTTTGAAGATTATTAGTGTCCAAGATCCTGGCTGAAATAAGCTTGGGAAAAAATACACCAGGTCTGGGCTCAGATATGACTGGCTTTGATACCCAGCCGCCCCTCCCCGCAGCTGCAAGGCCCTGTCCGATCCTCGTCCGTGGAACGGGGATATAATTCCTGCTTCGGAGATTGCTGTCTCTAGTGGGTGGGTTGGCAGAAGGAGGGGCGGGGAGGCTCTAGGGCTGGGCCTGCAACTTTGTGGGGCAGGGACAGGAAGACTGAGTTTCTTCCAATCTCCAGAAGGGGGCCTGGTACCCCTGCGAGCTGATTCTGCTCTGGACATACAGTCCCCGTTTCACAGATTGGGAAATTTAAGACTCAGAAAGTGGAAAAATCCACCCTGAGTCCCAGAGCTAATCGATAACCGAGCTGAGGCTCACAGTGCTTACTCTGGATCTGACTGTCTCAGAAACCAGGTATACGGGTGGCTCACGCCTATCATCCTAGCTACTCAGGAAGCTGAGATCTAAGGATCACGGTTGGAGGCCAGGCAGAAAAGCCCATGAGACTCTTTATCTCCACTGGCAAAAAGCCAGAAGTGGAGGTATGGCTCAAGCGGTAGAGCACCAGCCTTGAGGTAGGAGGATGGAGTCAATTGAGAGTGTAAGACTCCCCCCCCCCAGCTGTTCATGCTGCAATATGTTCATGCACACACGTAAGAGAATAACACCTGTCTGCTATGTGTGCAAACTCTGCACACAAGTAGCACTTGACTTGCACAAAGGTCACATGCGACCTTTATCGGCCTTAGGTCAGAAGGATAACGCGTGAAGGGTTGGCAATGGGTCATCTCCGCCGGATCATCTCAGTGTGCGAGACAAATTAGGGATGGCTGACCGCACTTATGTTGGACAGGTGCCCTAATGCCCCAGATTTGTGTTCTGGGAGAATCTAGAAGTCCAATTCTCACGCGAAATCTTATATTCAAATATTGATCGGTTTGCTTCTTTATTTAACATTGACTTATAAAGCATCTCCAAAAGGCCCGATTTGGCTGAGTTTTTTGGGGGTGTTTTATTTTTTTGTCTCTGTCCCAGGCCCTTCCCTACTCTACCCATCCCCCCCCTCCCACCCTCTCCTAGGAGCACAGCTGGGATCTGACAGGCGGAGTAGATAAAAACAGGCCTGGCATGTACACAGCCCAGCCCTAAAGTGAGTTGAGCTGTGCCACGCACACTCCACATCTTAAATCTTACAGCAGCCTGGTGCGGGGTGGGGGCAGGGGAAGGGTTCTTTGGGGTTCTTTGTTGGTGGGACTGGTGTGTGGGGACCCCAGGACAGGGTTACCAGGGCTGACATGAGGGGACTGAAGATCCAGAGCAAGCACCCCTTCTTTCACTGATTTCCCTCCCCTCCGGGCTGTTTCTTCTTTTCATCTGCCCAGATGTGGTATAGACCAACCCCAAGGATGAGATGATCGCAGGGTACAAGCAGGTGACCTCAAAGTCAAAGCTGACCTACAGAACATTCATTTTGTTTAGCCTTTTAAAATTGATCCTAGCCTCGGCACCAGTGGCTCACGCCTGTCATCCTAGCTACCCAGGAGGCTGAGATCTGAGGATCACAGTTCCAAGTCAGCCTGAGCAGGAAAGCCCATGAGACTCCTATCTCCAATGAACCACCAGAAAACTGGAAGTGGCTCTGTGGCTCAAGTGGTAGAGCGCTCGCCTGGAGCTGAAGAGCTGAGGGACAGTGCCCAGGCCCAGAGTTCAAGAGCCATGACTGACTGGGATTACAGATGGCTCATACCTGTAATCCCAGCTACTCAGGAGGCTGAGATCTTGAGGATTGAGGTTCGAAGCCAACCCAGGCAGGAAAACCTGTGAGACTTTAATTAATCACCAAAACCCTGAAGTGGCGCAGTGGCTCACCTTGAGCAAAAGAGCTCAGGGACAGCAAACACCCAGACCCTGAGTTCAAGCCCCACCATGACCAAAAACAAACAAACAAACAAAAAATTGAACTTCGCTGGAGGCTGATGGCTCATACTAGGAATCCTAGCTACTCAGGAGGCTGAGATCTAAGGATCATGGTTTGAAGCCAACCTGGACAGAGAAGTCCATGAGGCTTTTATCTCCAGTTAATCACAATAAATAAATAAAATAAGCTAGAAGAGGAGCTACGGCTCAAGGTGTATCGAGTGCCAGCCTTGAGTGAAAAAAATCAAAAGGACAGCATCCTGAGTTCAAGCCCCAGAATATCTGTTTTTAAAAAGAAATCCAGATTTCTGGCTTTGCTTGGTAAATTAGGAGGCCTGTGACATTCCCTTCTGGGCTTAAAACATTCCTGGGTTTTCCAGTATCCATAGGACTGGCCATCCACTCCTCCCCCCCCCGGCCTCTCCTGATTGGCTGCTGCTGGCCCCTCCCCTTTTTCTTCTACTCCCCCCCCCCCTCCTTTGTCGGGAGGTAGCATCTAGTATGGGGAATGTTACATTATTTTCTTTGCTCCCACTTTATTGCCTACCCTCTACCCAATCACACTCCCTGCTTTTTCCTAACCCACAGCGTGGTACCCAGGAGGTTGCATGAGTGCCCAGTGTGTGTGTTGTTAATGGACAGATACCTCCAGTTTGCCACACACACACACCCCAACTCCTCTCTCTTCCCTCCTTCTCTCTGAGGATGTCAGGAGGCATTAATCCTCTCCCTTGCTCTATTGTTTTTCTTTTCCTTTTCTCTCGGGCTGGTACTGGGGCTTGAACTTGAGGCCTCGGCACTGTCCCTTAGCTTTTTCACTCAAGGCTGGCAACTGTACCTCTTCAGCCACACCCCCCACTTCCAGCTTTTTGCTGGAATTAATTGGAGAAAAGAGTGTCTTGGACTCTCCCTTTTTAGTCTGGCTTTGAACTGCAATCCTCAGATTTCAGCCTCCTAAGGAGCTAGGATGACAGGTGAGAGCCATCGGTCCCTGGCTAAAAGATTTCGATTTTGATCATTAAAAAAAAAAGGCAAAACCAATGAAAGCAAGTTTCCTGTCAATAATGTGCTGACTGCATCCATGCACCTGCAGTTCCATGGTCCCTAGATGCAATCTCTGAGTCGGGGTCCCACAACACATTGCAGATATCTGAAGAAAAACAACCCAATCTTACACAGGCACCGGTGGCTCACTCCTGCAATCCTAGTTACTCAGGAGCCTGAAATCTGAGGATCACAGTTCAAAGCCAGCCCGGGCAAGGAAAATCCGTGAGACTCTGATCTCCAATGAAACACAGGAAGACCGGAAGTGGCGCTGTGGCTCAAGTGGTAGAGCGCTTGCCTTGAGCTGAAGAGCTGAGGGACAGTGCCCAGGCTCTGAGTTCAAGCTCTATGACCAACAAGAAGAAGAGGAGGAGGAGGAGGGAGAGGAGGAAGGGAGGGAGGGAGGGAGTCCAGGGTGAATCTGGAGTATCTAAGGCCATGAAGAAGAGTTGCTTGGAGACCCAGCTACTTGTTGGATTTTCTTCAAACTTAGTTCACCCCATCTCCAGCACTGCTACCCAGCAACCTTTGCTCCAGCCAATGCCCTTCAGGTCACCCTGGCCATCACCCACTATAGCCAATTGCTGCCTGCAATCCCCACCCCTGCACGACCTTACAGCAGGACTATTGCCAGTGCTCGCAGCCGAGGGAGCCGAGTGATGGATGAAGGATCCCTTGAATAGGAGCTTGAATGGGGATGCCTGAGCTGCTTCCACCTCGGGCCTGGCCAGCCCCTCTTCCTCCAGCCAGGCCTGCAGGTATCCGTGGCCTACCTTGACCAGACACCATCCACGCAGGCATAAACAGGTAGCCTACAGTCATGTTTCCTTTGGCCCACTTAAGTGTTTGGGCTTCTTATTTTAAATCTTGAATTCATTAGCATATATATATATATATATATATATATATTTTTTTTTTACATGAAGGTCTAGATTTCCCACTTCTCTCAAGACACTTAGAAGAGCAAGTTTGAGCCGGGCACTGTAGCTCGCGCCTGTAATCCCAGCTACTCCGGGATGCTGAGAGCTGAGGGTCGTGGTTCACAATCACCCAGGCAGGCCGACAGGTCTGTGAGATTCTTAGGTTCCCGTGAACAAGCAAAAAGCCGGAAGTGGAGCTGTGGCTCAAGTGGCGGTGCACCAACCCTTGAGTAAAAAAAGCTAAGTGAGAGCCGGAAGCCATGAGTTCAAGTCCCTGTACACACACACACACACATGCACGCACACACACACACCTTCACAGGATCACTGGATGTGAGGGATCAAGATTGTGACATGGTTGGATTTGTGTGTTCAACCCAGTGCCCCTGTGGACAGGAGTGCTTGGACTGCTGGGACAATCAAGATGGAGACCATTCCCCACCCAGTCTCCTCCTCTGAAGCCTGAACATGTCCTCTCTCTGTGTTTCAGAACTGGACGGCAGCCGTGGCCTCCAGCATGGCCGCGAGCGTCGATGGACAGCGCTAACGATCCAGCCTGGCTCCAGCCTTCCCGGGTCCCTCAGCTCCTCGCAGGATGGGAGGCTGGGCACTGGGCACCCGGCCATGAAGGATCACAGCGCCGCTCAGCTCAAGCCCAGCCCCTCCCCGCTCAGGGATACCCCTGATCAAAACCCAGCCATGGACTCAAGACCCAGCGGCCCCAGTGGGGTTGAGGAAGGGGCCCTCTGCTCTGAGGGTCCTTCTGGGGGCCTGGCCTGTTCTTCCTCTACCTGCACCCCTCCCCCAGGACCCACCACCAAGGAGTGCCTGGGAGCAGACGCCGCCTTGGTCTTAGGGAGCCCAGAGACTGCTTTGGCTGGGCTGCCAGAGCCCAGGTCCCCCGTAAGCCCGGTCCCCACCTCCTCGGAGAACAGAAACCCCACGTTCTTGGAAGAGATGGATTCTAAATCCTCCAAGCAGGCTCTCCCCGCTGCCGTGGGGAAGGAAGAGTCTGGATTCTCCAAGGCAGAGCCTCTGTTGGTAGAAAAGAGTGAGCCTGCCGTCTCTACTCCGGGCGATGCTTCTGGAAGGATGGTCTCTCCACATGCCAAGAAGGAGGAGCCTGAATCAGTGGGAAAGGCAGAGCCTGGATGCACCGGCGAGGTAGACCTGGTGTCTCCAAGCCACCAGGGCGGCTCTGAGTCTTTGCAAAAGGTGGGTGCTGTGTTCCCAAGCAAGGAGCAGCCTAAGCCCCCCCTATCTTCAGGGGAGATGGTCCCTGCTCCAACGAGGAAGGAAGATGTCATGTCTTTGGGGAAACACCCTGGAGAGGTGAATCCTGCATCCTTAGGAAGTATCGAACACACATGCACAGCAAAGACCCAACGCACAGCCACAGGACAGACAGGAGATTCTGGACTCTCGGTGGAGCCTGAATCTTCTGGAATAGGGGATCCTGAGCCCCCCAGAAGGGGAGAGGATACCAAACACTTGAGAGCTGCAGCACTTCCATCTCTGGGAAATGCAGAAACCAGGTCCCCCACAAGAGAGGACCGTGGGTCCCTGGGAGAGGGGAGCCCCACCTCCTCAACAGAAGGACATCTTGTACCTGTGAGGATGACCACCGCTGGAGAGATGGATCCTGGGAAAGACCCCACATCTGCCATGAAAAGTGGGGGTTCTGGACCTTGCGGTGAGCCAGGCGCTGTCTCCTCGGGCGAGGTGGAGGGGCTGGTGTCCCCAGCAAAGCCACCCCAGCCCTCGTGTCCAGGACAGGCAGAAGAACAGGGGTGGGCAGTGGCGAAGAGGGGGACCACTGACCCCTCGGGGAACCCCGAGTTTCCTGGGAGGGCGGAGCCCACGGCAGCCCTGGGAAATGTCACAGCGTCGTCGTCGTCGTCGTCGTCGTCGTCGTCATCTTCTGGCAAGGCCAGGCCTGTGTCCTCGGGTCCTGGGGGACCCCGATCCCCGGGGACAGGGGGTCCCCCGTGCGCTGTCGAGAACATCCCAGGGCCGGAAGGGAAAGCGGAGCCCGGGGCCTCGGCCCCATCTGGAGACCCCAGGAACGCCAAGGAAAAGGGGGGTCTCCCGCTGACCCCCGACATCCAGGGGGACCCCACCACGGAGGAGGCGGAGATCGGGGCTTCCGGGAAGGCCCAGCCCGAGGCCGGGGACCCTCGGGCCGCCCTGCGCCCGGGGCAGGAGCGCACCCCATCTTCCCAGCCGCGGGGGGCGGCGGGGTCCCCCGCATCCC
>NW_012267245.1:2759325-2763043 GCF_000151885.1 Dipodomys ordii | reverse complement strand
GTCTTAGCAGTGGGTCGGGCAGGGCCGGCTGGCCCCATGGACTAGGTATCTCTCTTGCATGATTTTGGTGGTCCTTCCTCCCCTCCCCTGTCCCCCACCCCCACCGGGTCAGCGAGGACTGCAGGTCACCGGTCAAGGTCACAGGCTGGGTGACGGCTGGCGTTGGAAGTGGAGCCACCCCGCAATTCTTGCTTGCCCCCTCCCCCCAGCTCCCTGAACCCCTCCCCGTGCTGTGACACACACACCCCAGTCCCTTATAATCACTCTGCGCCCTTGTCCCCCCCACCCCCCTCAATCCCGCCAGCCTCCATTGTTTTTTTTTTGGTTTTGGGTATAAATTGTCACCATAGACCTTGGTAATAAAATCTTTCCCCAATCCCTTGTGTGGTGACATGGGACAGAAGGCAGGAGACAAAGGGGACACCGTCTATTATTACATCGGGGGGAGGGGGGGCAGGTCAGGGCTGGGGGGGCAGTCTTCACAGGTCCGTGGTGTCCAGGCTAGCGTTGGTGAAGGACAGCACCTCCCGCCCTGGGCCCTCGGCGCCCATCTTCCTGTCTGCCAACACCACACTTAGGGGCTCCAGATCTGGCCCCGGTGGGCTGTGGCCAGGCTTCTTCTGGGGGTGGGGAAGAGGAAGGTGTAAATAGGGGTGATCTCTTCTCCTGGTTGTGTGGCAAAGGTGGCCACAGCTCAGGTGAAGGAGAACCTGGGGTGGGGTGTTTGCTATACCCCAACATTCTGCCCCGTCCCGGGGAAATGTCCAGTCCTGGTATCTGCTGATGGCAGTTTCTGCTCCCACACACACACTGCGGGTACCAGATGGGCACAATACATTACAGAGGACAGCGCTGGCCAGAAAGGGGCAGAGCAGCCGGGCGCTGGTGGCTCACGCCTGTCATCCTAGCTGCCCAGGAGGCTGAGATCTGAGGATCGCAGTTCAAAGCCAGCCCGGGCAGGAAAGTCTATGAGACTCTGATCTCCAATGAACCACCAGGAAACTGGAAGTGGTGCTGTGGCTCAAGGGGTAGAGCGCTCGCCTTGAGCTGAAGAGCTGAGGGACAGTGCCCAGGCCCCGAGTTCAAGCCCCACAACTGACAAAACAAAAAACTTGCAGATCTCAAGCCTGTTTTGAGTTCAAGGCTATCTCTGCTTGGGTATCTCCAACACCCAGTGCTGTTTGTCGTGGTAGAACTCACTGGAAGGGGACACGCCCTTCCTCTCACACCTGCTGTACACAGCCCTCTGTGGTCGGACCAGGCCCCCATCTGCTGTCCAGATACCCACAGGGCCGGAGCCATGACCGCCACCATCTTCCCTGGGACACTCCAAGGGCTTTTCTTCCCCCAGACTGGAGCTCCTTGGGTCTCTGTTAGACTGTGGGACAGCTGAAGGACACCAGACAAAAGCTACACATCCCGCCCGGGTCCTGGACGCAGCCCCTGAGCGCAGAGCAATTAACTGGCACACCACTGTCCACGCTTGAGACCCGATTTCTGCCCCGTGTGCTGTGTGACCTTGGGCAGATCAAGACCCTCTCTGGGCTCAGTTTCCCCACAGCTGGGCAGGGGAAGCGTGGAGGATCTCTCAGTCCCTGGCCTGAGACACATTTGTAGAGTCCTTGGGAAGGTGGTGGTACCCAGGGGGTGTTGACAAACGACCACCTGAGTCCCCTTAAACACGGTCACTAAAGCTCTAGTCACAAATCCTCTTCAAGCACGTATGACCCGGCCGGGCACCAGTGGCTCACGCCTGTGATCCTAGCTACTCAGGAGGCTGAGATCTGAGGATCGCAGTTCAAAGCCAGCCTGGGCAGGAAAGTCTGTGAGACTCTAATCTCCAATGAACCACAAGAAAACCGGAAGTGGCGCTGTGGCTCAAGTGATTGAGCAGTCATCTTGAGCTGAAGAGCTGAGGGACAGCGCCTAGGCCCTGAGTTCAAGCCCCACAACTGACCAATATTTATATATATACACACAAGGGACAGTGCCCAGGGTGTGAGTTACAGAGACATTCGACTTCAGCACTAAAAGCAATTCCTTCTGTTTTGGTGGTGGTGGTGGTGAGGCTTGATCTCGGGGCCTGGGCGCTGTCCCTGAGCTCTGTGTACTCAAGGCTGGTGCTCTACCACTTTGAGCCACAGCGCCACTTCTAGTGTCTCGAGAGCTTCTAACATAAGCGTCTCACAGGGATTTTGGTTTCCCAGGCTGGCTTTGAACCGTGATCCTCACACCTCAGCCTCCTGGGTAGCGAGGATGACAGCGGGAGGCGGGGAAGGGGAAAGATGTGAGGGCGGAGGAGGCTGAGGACGTGAGCTGCAGGTGCCTCCAGCTCTGCCCTTCAGGGAGAGCCCATCCCCCCCTCCCGCCACCTCTTACCTTGGTGGCCTGACTGTCCCTGTTCACGTCCACGGAGTTCTCGTCCAGGGAATTGAGGCTGAGGGAGAAGTAATGGAGTCACTGCCATTGTGCCCGCCGGCACCAGCTTCACCACCACATCATCAGCATCATCAGTATCAATACCATCACCATCATCTTCAATACCATCACCATCATCAATACCATCACCATCTTCATCATCAATACCATCACCATCATTATCATCATCATCATCACCAACATCACCACCACCACCACATCCTCATCATCAATACCATCACAATCATCACCAACAACTATGATCACCACCATCACCACCACCACACCATCATCATCATCACCATCACCACCACCACCACATCATCAACACCATCACCATCATCAATACCATCAACATTATCTTCAATACCATCACCATCATCATCAATACCATCACCATCATCTTCAATACCATCACCATCATCATCAATACCATCACCATCATCATCAATACCATCACCATCGTCAATACCATCAACATTATCTTCAATACCATCACCATCATCATCAATACCATCAACATTATCTTCAATACCATCACCATCATCTTCAATACCATCACCATCATCATCAATACCATCACCATCATCAATACCATCACCATCATCACCAACACCATCACCATCATCACCAACACCATCACCATCATCTTCAATACCATCACCATCATCTTCAATACCATCACCATCGTTGCCACCAACATCCATTTCACCACCATTACCACAACACCATTACCATCATCATCACCAACATTATCCCCAACCATCACTATCACCATCTCCACAACCATCATCACCACCACCATCACCATCATCATCATCATCATCACCATCATCACCGCCATCATCATCACTACCATCATCATCATCACCACCATCATCACCACCACCATCATCACCACCATCATCATCATCACCATCATCATCACCACCATCATCATCATCATCATCACCATCATCATCACCACCATCATCATCATCACCTTCATTGTTATCATCACCATCATCATCACCACCATCATCATCACCATCATCACAATCATCATCATCACTACCATCATCATCATCAACATCATCATGACCATCATCATCATCATCATCACCACCATCATCATCACCTTCATCATCATCACCATCATCATCACCACCATCACCACCATCATCATCTCACCATCACTATCATCACCACCATCACCACCATCATCATCTCACCATCACTATCATCACCATCATCACCACCATCATCACCACCACCATCATCATCACCACCATCATCACCACCATCATCATCATCACCATCA
>NW_012267245.1:2758370-2758690 GCF_000151885.1 Dipodomys ordii | reverse complement strand
ATCATCATCACCATCATCATCGTCATCATCACCACCATCATCATCACCATCATCATCGTCATCATCATCATCATCACTCCCATGATCGTGACCATCACCACCGCGCCTCCTCTTGTGCCACACCAGCCCCGAGGCTGGCCGCGTACCTGACGTAGTCCTGGTCGCTGGAGGAGGACACGTACTCCAGGTCTTTGGCGGGGAGGTCCAGCATGGGGTTGGCCCTGGGAAGAAGGCGTGGTCAGGCGGCGTGGCGCCCGGCCACGGGCCAGGCCTCCTGTCCACCCCGCGCCCCGCGCTCGCTCACCGCTCGGCGTTATACA
>NW_012267245.1:2746345-2757637 GCF_000151885.1 Dipodomys ordii | reverse complement strand
CTCCTCCCCCCTCCCGGTCCCCCTCGCCCTCCCCTTTCCCCTCCCTCTCTCCCCCCCCCTCACCAGGACCACCAGCCCCATGTTGAGCAGCTGTGTCAGGGAGTCCTGGTCTCTCCGGATCATCCTGCCACACAATCGCAATCGTACTCAGACCCAGGGGCACCGAGGTCCCCCGGGGCCTGCTGCCCCCCCCAAGACCCCCCCGGGGTCCCGGGGTGGCACCACCCCATCCCCAGGCCCCACCACCCACTCACACGCTCAGCTGGTTCAGTGTCAGCGCGGTCCCATTGGGGAACACAAAGTAGGCATCAAGGTAGGAGACGGCTTGGGCTCTGGAACGCAGGGAAGTGGGGGTCAGGGGGGGTCAAACAGCCCAGGACCATGGCAGGCCTCGCCCTCACCCCACCACCCACACTGTAAGGCCCTCACCGGGCTGCGGGGTTTATGTTCTGAATGTCCACCACGTAGACGCTGGTCCTGGTGGCTTGGGCCAGTGCCCTGCAGAAAACACAGGCTTCAGAGAGCTGGGGGGGGGGCCCCTGGCTCAGGCCCCGGAACCCCTATCTGCGGACTACACAAATGGCACCTGTGTAAATTCGGGCAGGAAAGCCTTCCCTCTGGGGTTCAGGGTTTGCTTTGGGGGAGCAGAGCGCGCCTGGGTAATACCCAACCGTCACCACCAAACATGGCGGCTCTGTTCCCAGCTCTCGGTGCCTCTGGCCCGCGGCCTGAGCTTTGGGGACACACAGAAAGGAGATCCAAGTCCAGGGGTGACAGAGTAAGGGGCAGAGTGGAGAGGCAAGCAGTCTATCCAAGTCTTGTTGGGGGGATCCATCTCCTAGCACCCCTCAATGCTTCCCACAGTCCCCCCCTTTTCCTGTGTCCCCCAGACCTACGCCTTGATGTCCTCCACGTTGGCGCCCACCTCGTCTTTGCTGGTGGAAAATTGCAGCCTCACGCGGTAACTCTGGTCCACCGTGAACAGCTAGGGGTGTGGGGGGCGGGGGATGAGCCATGGGGAGCCCAGGCGTTTGGGGGGGGCTGGGATTGCTGGAGGCAGGGACCAACACACCACTCACATTCAGGGTGATTTGAGTCTTGTGGGTCACATTGTCCAAGACGTGGTCCCGGGCCTGAACTGTCACTTGGTAAGTGCCCTGGAGAGTGGAATCCAAGCTGGTTACCAGCCTGGAGGTTGGAAGAAAACATAGCTCAAGCTGGGTGCCAATGGCGCACACCTGTCATCCTAGTGACTCAGGAGGCTGAGATCTGAGGATCGTGGTTCAAAGCCAGCCCGGGCAGGAATGTCTGTGAGAAACTTATCTCCTATGAACCACCAGAAAACCAGAAGCGGTGCTGTGGCTCAAGTGGTAGAGCGCTCGCCTTGAGCTGATGAGCTGAGGGACAGCGCCCAAGCCTAGAGTTCAAGCCCTACGACCAATAAAAGAAAAGCTCAATCCTTTTATTGGGGGGAAGGGAGGGAGGGTGGGTTGTGAGATTTGAACTCAGATCCTGGGTGCTGTCCCTGAGCTTTTTCGCTCTACCACCTCTGGTTTTCTGGTTATTCACTGGAGATAAGAGTCTCACACATTTTCCTGCCCCTTGCTGGCTTTGAACTGCGATCCTCAGATCTCAGCCTCCTGAGTAGCTAGGATGACAGGTGTGAGCCACCCCCCCACCCTCCCCCCCACACACACATACCCCTGCCCTCCCAGCTCAATCCTGGGGACCAGCTTAAACCTTTCTGGAACTCACTGGTGCATATTCCGGGATGGGGGAGGGGCAGGGCTTAGTGCCCTCAAGCCTCCCCTGCCCTCCCCCCAACCCCCTCCCCAAAATCCAGTTGCTGATCATAGTTACTGGATACTGCCGGTAAACACGCCGGCCTCTGACGTGGTGAAGATCTGGAAGTAGTTATTGAATGGGGTGGTGGTCCCATCCTGAGAGACAAAATCCACCCGGAGGAGAGAGAACTTGATGTTGGCATTGGCTCCCGAATCTTCATCTCTGGCCTGGGAACAAAAGGTTAGCATATTTGTGGGGGGGGCTAAGCCGGACACCCCTTTCCCAGGGATCAGTGGCAGCAGTGTTCTGGGAGGTCCACACAGTACCCACCCTCTCCACAGCTCTCTAAGTGCCCCCCACATTAAGTAAGCACAAGCCTGTGTGTGTGTGTGTGTGTGTGTGTGTCTGTAAGTCTGTGAGTCTGTGTGTCCAACCATCCTGGCATCCTGGGGCTTGAACTCAGGGCCTGGGTGCTCTTCGTTTTTTTCGCTAAAGGCTGGTGCTCTGCCACTTGAGCCACAGCTCCATTTCTGGCTTTTCCATGGGTAATTGAAGAGTCTCATGGACTTCCCTGCTTGGGCTGGCTTTGAACCATGATCCTCAGATCTCAGCCTCCTGAATAACTAGGATTACCAATGTGAGCCACCCAGGGCCCAGCTAGCACAAGCTCTTCTTAAGAGATAGAAGAGTGAGAGGGGGTGGGAAGGAGGGAGAAAGAAATATAAAAGGGAAACTGAGTCTCAGAGAGGCAAGGCAGTTCTGCAGGTCAGTAAAAGGCCCCAGCAGCTAGACCCAGCCCCAGGGACTCAACCCACACAGAGAGCCAACATCCTCTAGTATACACACACCCAGCTTCACTCAGAACAAATTGAAAGCATTATTAGAATTTTGTCCTGGGGAAATGAATTAAGTAGAAGGAACTCATTTAATTTATAATTGCCTGGGAGCTCATCATCATATTCCAGCATTCCTGTGTAGTGAGGAGGGGTAAAAATATTCTAGCTGGCAAAGTGCTATTGATGGTCATGAAATCTTTATGAATAGCAAATTGAACGATTAGGGAAATCTGATGAGGGCAACTAGCAGGTGCGGCAGGGTGGCCTGTAATCCCAGCTACTCGGGAAACAGATCTGAGGGTCCCAGTTTGAACCCAACCCAACCCCAGGTTGGAAAGTCGTTGGGATTCTTATTTCCAGCTACCACTAAAAAAGCCAGACGTGCAGGCTGGGAAGGTGGCTCAGTGGTAGAGCGCTTGCCTCATATGCATGAGGCCCTGGGTTCGATTCCTCTGCACCACATAAGCAGAAAAAGCTGGAAGTGGCGCTGTGGCTCAAGTGGTAGAGTGCTTACCTTGAGCAAAAGAGCTCAGAGACAGCGCCCAGGCCCTGAGTTCAAGCCAGGACACACACACACACACACACACACACACACACACACAATTCCCCTTGGGCTCCGTTTTCCCTACCTTGGGAACCATTTTCTTCCTTTCTGAGGTTGAGACATTTCGGGGGTGTGGGGTGCTAAAAAGCTTCCCAGCCTCCTCTCTTTGTAACCCCAACAGTGAACACAACCACAGAGGTGGGGCAGTAAAACACTCACCTGGACGTAAGCCACCTGCTGGTCAGGGATCACCAGCTCTGGGATAATGACTGTAGGTATGAGAAGATGGGGTCGGGGCGGGGTCAGGATGGGGCGGGGTCAGGATGGGGCGGGGTCAGGATGGGGCGGGGCGGGGTCCAGGAGGTGGGAACTCTGCCCACCTGGCCCAGCCCTGCCCACTAGCGGGCTCCAGGCCTACCATCCCTCAACACCTCTGCCCAAAGAGACCCCAATCCAGCAGCCCCTAGTCACTCCCTCCCACTGTGCAGATAGAGAAACTGAGGCCCAAACAGAGAAACCCTGGCTCCAAGCCAAACAGCAGATAAGTCCGGGCTGGAATGGACACTTGTATGGCCAGATGGTTCGGAGCGACTCAGGAGGCTGAGATCTGAGGATCGTGGGTCAAGGCCAGGCCCGCAAGGGAAGTGTGTGGCTCAAGTGGTAGAGTGCCAGCCGCTGAGCAAGAGCCTGAAGCCCTGAGTTCAAATCCCAGGACAGGCCTATACATACAGCATGAGGATCCTGCAGCCTCAGGACTGGTTGTGGGCATTGCCAACTGGTCCTGTGGCACAGGCCCGCACGGAAGGGCAGGGTGGAGGCTGGGGGGGGTGCAGCTCCCTTACCGAAGGTCTTGTTGTCCAGCAGGAAGTGGGGCGCGTTGTCATTCACGTCCTCGATGGTGATGCCCAGGGTCCCTGGGGAGAAGGGCTCCTGAGCAGAGGCCTGGGCCTCCCCAGCCTCCCCTTCCCTGCATGGCGGGGACTCTCTCCCCTAGACCGGACCGGCAAACAGCCAGCCGTCAAGGTGAGCCAAGAGGGCTGCGCTGGGACTGGACCTAGGGACGGCGCCCCTGAGCACACCTGTAAGCCCGGCAGCAGAGGGGGCGGGAGGCTGGAGGCTGTCCAGTTCCAACTGGCCTGGACCACTGAGAGAGACACTGTCTCAGAAGGAGGAGGAGACTAAGAGAGGAAGAAGGGAGGGACAGGGGTTAGGGAAGGAGGAAGAGAGGGAGGAAGGAAAGAAGGAAGGGAGGGAGGGAGGGAGGAAGGGAGGGACAGGGGTTAGGGAGGGAGAGAGGGAGGAAGAGAGAGGAAGGAAGGAAGGAAGGGAGGGAGGGAGGGAGGGACAGGGGTTAGGGAGGGATCGAGAGAGGAAGAGAGGGAGGAAGCAAGGAAGGAAGGGAAGGAGGGAGGGAGGGAGGGAGGGAAAAGGGAGGAAAGGAGGGAGAGAGGGAGGGAAGAAGGAGGGGAGGGAAGGAGGGAGGGAGAAAGGAAGGAAGGGGGAGGGAGGAAAGAAGGAAGGAAGGAAAGGAGGAAGGAAGGAGGGAGGGAGGGAGGGATGAAGGGAGAAAAGGAGGGAGGGAGGAAAGGAGGGAGGGAGAAAGGAAAGAAGGAAGGAAGGAAGAGAGGAAGGGAGGGGAAGGAAGGAAGGAAAGAAGGAAGGAAGGAAGGAAGAGAGGGAGGGAGGGAGGAAGGGAAAGAGGGAGGAGAGGAGGGAGAGAGGAAGGGAAGGAGGGAGGGAAGAAGAAAGGGAGGGGATGAGGAGGGGAGGGAAGGAGGAAGGGAGGGAGAAAGAAAGGAAGGAAAGGAGGAAGGTAGGAAGGAAGAAAGGAAGGGAGGAAGGGAGGGAAGGAGGGAGGTAGGGAAAGAGGGAGGGAGAGAGAGAGGGAGGGAGGGAAAGGAAAGAGGAAGGAAGGAAGAAAGGAGGGAGGGAGGGAGAGAGGGAAGGAAGGAAGGAAGGGAGAAAGGGAGGGAGGGGGGGAGGAAGAAAAGGAGGGAGGAAGGGAGGGAGAGGAGCAGAGGAGAGGAAGAAAAGCAAGAGGAAATGGAAGGAGGGAAGGGAGGAAGAGAAGGCAGATCATAAAGCAGAGGAAAAACAAAAGCAAAATGGTGGTTGTGGTGGCTCACGCCTGTCCTCGAGCTACTCAGGAGGCTGAGATCTGAGGATCTGGGTTCAAAGCCAGCCTGGGCAAGAAAGTCTACGAGACTCCTATCTCCAATGAACCACCAGAAAACCGGACATGGCGCTGTGGCTCAAGTGGTAGAGCGCTCGCCTTGAGCTGAAGAGCTGAGGGACAGCGCCCAGGCCCAGAGTTCAAGCCCCATGACTGACCAAAAAAGAAAAGAAGGGGGGTTTCGTGTCTTGTGCAGGGCATAAACTACTTGCTAGGCGGTGGTCTGGGTCTGGGCTATCACCCTGTCTCCTGGCTCATGGCCAGATTTGAACACAGATCTTCCTTCCCACTGCCGCATCAGATCAGATCTGTATGCCCAGCTCCACCTAAATGACCCATATGTACATCCTCCATTGGTTAATGCCTGGCTCCCCTGGGCAGCTGGGGAAACTGAGGCTGGGAGACGACTTTGATCGACCCCCCCCTGGGAAGGACCCCAGGCATCGCACCCCACTCTGTCCCGCAGCCCCTGAGCTGCGATCGTACCCCGACTCTCACCATTGTTGCTGTAGGCCTGGAAGCGGGGATCCGTGTCGAGATCACAGGCCCGCACAACCAGCATGACCCGATCACAGGCCTCAAAGTCGATGGCCTCGCTCTGGTTGATGTACACGGAGCCATTGGCTTTCACCGAGAACCACCCGTGGCACAGGCTGCCCACGTCCAGCCCGGCCTTGGTACAGATGACGTCCACCAGTTCGATCACCAGCCGGGCTCCCGTGTCTACATCCTGAGCCTGGATCTCTGCCACCTGGCCATGCTGAGAGCCGTTCTCTGCCACGGAGATCTCCTGGAGAGAAGCCGCCACCAGGGTGGGTGGCTCATCGTTCACATCCTCCACGATCACCTGGACGTCGGCCGTGGCCTCCGGCCCCTGGGGGCCTGGGTTCTCGGCATGCACGGTCAGCTGGAAGAAATTCTGCGTCTCGTAGTCCAAGCTCACGTCGGGGGGCAGCCGGAGCCGGCCCTCCGCCCTCCCGGACCCCAGCATTGAGCTCTGGAGCAGGAAGTTATTGGCACCACTGCCAGACAGGCTGAAGCTGATTCGGTTATTGGCCTCCGTCTGGTCTGCGTCCCAAGCCTCCACTGTGCCCACCCATATGCCTGTGAACAACAGACAGAGTTAGCAGGGGTCCCCCGGACCCGGTTAGCAGAAGCCCCTTTTAGCTCTTTTGCTCTTGGGGGGGCGGTCCTGTGGTTGGAGTTGTTCATGGTTCACAACTGTCATCCTAGCTATTCAGGAGGCTGAGATCTGAGGATCGTGGTTCAAAGTCAGCCCAGGCAGGAAAGTCCTGGAGACTCTTATCTCCAATAAACCACCAAAAAACCAGAAGTGGCGCTGTGGCTCAAAGGGTAGAGCGCTCACCTTGAGCTGAAGAGCGCAGGGACAGCACCCAGGCCCAAAGTTCAAGACCCATGACCGACAGAAGAGAAAAGAAATGGTACTGTGGCTCAAGTGATGGAGTGCTAGCCTTGAGCAAAAGAAAGCTCAGGGATAGGACCCAGGCCCTGAGTTCAAAACCCCAGAACTAGAAAGAAAAGAACTGTGTGTGTGCGTGCGCACGTGTGCGTGCGTACACGCTTGATCTCCATTGGCTTTTCCACTCCAAGTTAGTGCTCTACTGCTTGAGCCGTACCCCCATTCCCAACCTTTTGCTGGGTAACTGGAGATAATCTCTTGGATTTGTCTGATTTCCAACCTGGAACCTCAGATCTCGGCTTCCTGAGTAGCTAGGATGACAGGTGTGAGCCACTGAGTCTATGGTTCTTTTAGTGATTTGGGGGGGGGGGGTCAGAAGTGGGACTCTGGTTCTTTTTGCTATTTGGGGGTGAGCCGTGGGACAGGGAAGTCCATTCCTGAGTCTATCGTACGCTGTGTCTTGTCCACAGCCTCAGAGATAAGAGCATGAACCGTATTGATGACACGCCAGGCCTGGTAATGAAGCCTTCACCTGCAGATGCTTCTCTCCAACCCAGAGCCCCAGCCCCAGCACCCTGGGCCCCAGCCCCAGCACCCTGGGCCCCAGCCCCAGCAGCCTGGGCCCAGACAGACTTACCTGCTTCTCGCTCCGCCACAGGGAATTGGTAGCCGGACTGGTTGAAAATGGGCTCATTGTCATTGATGTCCTGTGTGTGGGCAGAGGAAGATCTAAGCTCCAGACCCTCCCATCGCCCTGCCCACCCTCCCCACTCCAGTCTAAGAAGCCCCCCCTCCCCTCCCCCCTCCCCACCTCTCCCTTCCCCCTTCCTCCAAGACTTGGAGACTGGCCACAGGCTGCCCAACGCTCAGATCCAGGGTTCCCGCAGGGGAGGAGATGGTGCCCCCTGCAGGGGGCCCCCCCGGGAGCAGCCTCACCTCCACCGTGATGGTGACATTGACCTCCGTGCTCTGAGGGGGCACCCCGCAATCAGACACCCGCACCCCTAGAACGATGCGGCCCTCCAGGGCAGGGTCAATGGCCTCTCGGTCCAGGGGCCCCAGGTTCGTGAGGAGGCCTGTGCGGGGATCCAGGGAGAAGTTGTGGCTGTAGGGCCCTGGTAGCAGGGTGAAGATCAAGAGGCTGTTGTTGGTGCCTGGCTGGTCTTTGTCCTGGGCCTGTTACAGAAGCAAGGAGGGCATCAGGCCTGGGACTGGCCAGTGCCAAGATGACCTTCTCCCAGCCCCAGCTGAGCAGCTCAGATCCCCGGCTCACCGGAGAGCGTTGGAGCCAAGCACGGTGGCTCACGCCTGTCATCCCAGCCACTCGGGAGGCTGAGATCTGAGGATCGCGGTTCAAAGCCAGCCCAGGTGGGAAAGTCTGTGAGACTCGTATCTCCAATAAACCACCAGAAAACCAGAAGTGGCGCTGTGGCTCAAGCGGTAGAGCGCTCGCCTTGAGCTGAAATGCTCAGGGACAGCACCCAGGCCCAGAGTTCAAGCCCCACGACCAACAACAACAGAAAACACAGTGCCCAGGCACTGAGTTCAAACCCAAGAACTGGCACCAAAAAGAAAGACATAAATAAGGCATTGAAGAACACTGCAGTCATTTCTTCATACATCTTTATCGTCCTCTCTGCTTCTCTAGCTCTGATCAGCAAGAGACCCATAATTAATGCCTCATGGAGCTGACCCCGTTTGCATATTACAGATATCCAAATATTCGGAATATTGCACATATGCAAAATTAAAGCGAACATATAGGAATAACAGCAGCCTACTTCTGTAGTGCAAGCCTGTAATCCCAGACAGAGGCCAAGGCAGAGGCAGGAGGAGTTCAGTCAGAGACCTGTATCCAAGCTAGCCTGGCCAAGGTTTGTGAAGCCCATTTCAAAAAGAAAATAAATCAATCAATTGTGTGTGTGTGTGTGTTGGGACTTGGGTTTGAACCTTGTGCTCTTGCTTCGTTTTTTCTCTTTCTGCTCAAGGCTGGCGCTCTACCATTTGAGCCACAGCTCCACTTCCAGCTTTTTCTGGTGGTTATTGAGACATAATAGTCTCACAGACTTTCCTGCCCTGGCTGGCTTTGAACTGAGATCCTCAGATCTCAGCCTCCTGAGTAGCTAGGATGACAGGCGTGAGCCACCGGCACCCAGCCAAAGGCCTCGATCCCTTGATCTCCTTCTCCAGCTCATGCACCAACTCCAGGGTGGCTCACACCTACCAGGATGGTCAGGGACACATTGCCACGCTCCTCCTGGACAAAGACGTTGTAGGAACCCATGACCTCGGGGGCATTGTCATTGATGTCCAGAAGGTGGATTTCCAGCATGGTGGTGGAGGCCTGGTTGCCGCCATCGGTGGCCTGGAGAGTGAGGAAATACACCGTCTGCTGCTCTCGGTCCAGATTCAAGCTGTCTCTCACCGTCACGGTCCCCGTGTCCGGGTCCACCTCGAAGAGATCCACCCTGCTCGGGGTGATCAGAGTCAGTATGTCTGCCAACAGAGGCACTAGGGTTTGTGTTTTGTTGTCGGTCTTGGGGCTTGAACTCTGGGCCTGGGCGCTGTCCCTCAGCTCTTCAGCTCAAGGCGAGCGCTCTACCGCTTGAGCCACAGCGCCACTTCCAGCTTTTTCTGCATCTGGGGTGCTGAGGAATGGAACCCCGGGCTTCATGCATGCAAGGCAAACATTCTACCACTGAGCCACCTTCCTAGTCCTATCCCTGAACTGTTTTGCTCAAGGCTTTAACTCGACCACTTAAGCCCTATCTCTACTTCCGGCTTTTTTGGTGGTTATAATTATAGATAAGAGTTCCGTGGACTTTTCTGTACAGGCTGGCTTTGAACCCACGCACCTCAGACCTGCTGAGCAGCTATGATGCCAGGCGTGAGCTATCAACGCCCTGCTGGATTTCCTGGATTTCATGTCATCTCTCCCAAGTTGCGGCTACCTTAACGCCACCCACCAGGAAGTCCCCACGTGAGCTGAGCCAATGCCCACGCCAGGCCCTTGGACTTCTAGAACTGTGATCTACGCAAACCTCTTCTCTTCATAACATGTGCGGCCTCAGGCATGCCAGTATAGTGACAGAAAACAAGATGAATCACTTTGTTTTTTTCTTTAATTGTTCATTGTCTTTCCAGAATGGAGATGTCACTGAGAGTCCTACATTTTCTCAGCCCCTCTCCCTGTCCCCCTTACCCATTTCCTGGGAGCAGGCTGTAGGTGATGTGGCCCCATTCGCCTGTGTCAGGGTCGGTAGCCTGCGAAAACAGAGCGGTAAAGGGACAGTGTGGGGACACACGGGCAATCACTGCAAATGGGAAGCTAGCTCCCATGCTTTGTTTTGTTTCTCTGAGCCAGTCCTGGGGCTTGAACTCAGGGCCTGGGCACTGTCCCTGAACTGCTTTCACTCAAGGCTAGCACTCTACCTCTTGAGCCACAGCACCACTTCTGGTTTTTTCTGTGTCTGGGGTACTGAGGAATCGAACCCGGGGCTTCATGCATGCTAGGCCAGCGCTCTACCCCTAAGCCACCTTCCCTGATCCCCGCCACGCTTCTTGACACCAAGAAAGGTAGGTGCCACGTGCATTTGCAGACACTCCCTGCAGAGCCACGGGCTCCTACTTCTGGGTCCAACCTTCCCTCCACCCAGCCAGGCCTGGCCCGCACCCCATCTCACTCACCAGGGTGGTGTTGGTGACCACAAAGCCCGGGGGGCTATGCTCTGGCACCTCAAAGATATACAGGTTCTTGGGGAAGGTAGGCCGGTGGTCATTGATGTCTCTGAGATGGATGGTCACGGAAGCCACCGAAGAGTTCTTGCTCACCACATCAGTGGCCACCACCTAAGGACAGAACAGGCAACACTAGCCGGGCACCGGTGTTCCCGCCTGTCATCCTAGCTAACTCAGGAGGCTGAGATCTGAGGATCGGGGTTCAAAGCCAGCCCGGGCAGGAAAGTCCGTGAGACTCTGATCTCCAAGGAACCACCAGAAAACCAGAAGTGGCGCTGTGGCTCAGGTGGTAGAGCACTCGCCTTGAGCTGAGGGACAGCACCCAGGCCCAGAGTTCAAGCCCCACCACCGACAAGTAAGAAAGGCCGAATGACAATACCAGGCCCTTCGTGGCCGCCTCCGTGCCCGATGGGTTGGCGGCCCGTGGCTGCCGTCCCCCAGTGTCCCCGATCGCCCCTCACCTGCACCATCATCACCGTCTTGTTCTCGTAATCCACCATCTCGGAGTCTCTAACCAGCACCTGAACGTCGGCTGAGCCTGCGGCTCGCGTAGGGGAGACGCTGAAGGCTGGGGCGTCAGGGCCTTCCAGAAACAGCTCGAAGGTGCCATTCCTGCCCTGTGGAGAGGGTCTGCATGACAGCCCGCCCTCCTCCTCGCCCCCCCTCCCAGGGGAGGACCTCAGGGACAGAGACCACGGGGCCTTGTGCGGCTCCCACCAGGCAGGAGCGCCCCCGGGGTCCCGCGGGGGTCCCTGGATGGACAGGAAAAACTCCCAGCACCCACCCAAAGCCTGGC
>NW_012267245.1:2742492-2745659 GCF_000151885.1 Dipodomys ordii | reverse complement strand
CCCGCCCTGTGCTTGATTTGCCACGGACCTCAGTCATGGAGATCTACCCCAGGTGACTCCCCCCTTCCCACGTGGGGTCACCCCCGCCCCCACGTCCCAGGTCACCCACTAGGATCCCCAGGTCTGGGACACGGTGCTGTGCGCCGGCTCTCCGCCGCCTGGGGACCCCCCCAGGCCACCCCCACACCCCGCGTGGCACAGTTCACCATGGCTCAAGGCGGGAGCCACAGCCCCGCTTCTGGCTTTTGCAATGGTGGCCAGTGGCAGGTGCGTGGACTTGCCCGCCCCCGGCCGGGTTCGATCTGATCTGCGATCTCTCCGATCGCAGCCCCCCGAGGCACCCGGTGACCCCGTCCCCGGGCCCAGCCCCGGCGCCTGCCTTGTCGGGGTCGTAGGCCACCATGGTGAGACCTTCGATGGGGATGCGGGAGGCGGCGTGCTCCTCCACCCAGCCCGTGAAGCTGGCCTGGGCCTCGTCCGCCGTGAAGGCGCAGCTTTCCAGGCTGCAGTTGTAAAACTCCGGCTTGTGATCGTTGACATCCGTCACCCGGATGGTGACCCACACGCTCGCCTGGGCTTCCTGACCGTAGATGTTGAGATGCTCCTCCGTGGCCTGAGGCCCAGGGGCAGAGGTCAGAGGTCAAAGAGCCAAGGCAAGGGTCAGAGGTGAGGGAGGTTAGGAACCCTACCACACACTCACCGTGACCTGAACCTGCACCTCCTCATCCTCCTGCAGCAGCTGCTCTCGGTCTAGGGTGTCATTAACCCTGATGACCCCCACTCCCCCCTCAGTCTCGATCTCGAACCATCCAGACTTGGTAGAGTCTGTCAGAGAAGAAGGTGAGAGGTGTTTGTTTGGTCGGTTGTGGGTCTTGAACTCAGGACCCAGGCGCTGTCCCTGGGGTTTTTCCACTCAAGGCGAGCGCTCTACCACTTGGAGCCACAGCGCCACTTCCGGTTTTCTGGTGGTTCAGTGGAGATCAGAGTCTCATGGACTTTCCTGCCCAGGCTGGCTTTGAACCGCGATCCTCCGATCTCAGCCTCCTGAGCAGCTGGGAGGGTCTTCGTAGAGCCCCGCCCTCTCCCCAGGCCCAGTTCTCACTAGAGATGCTGTAGATCACAGGGTCCTTGACGCCTCTGTCGCCGTCCACAGCCTCCACCGCCAACACAGAGCTTCCCTGGAAGGAGACCAGCCAGCTCAGAGCCCTGCCCTCCCCTCCCACAGGGCAGCCCCCCTGCGCCCCCCAACCCCACACCCACCAGAGCTGCATCCTCAGACACGGAGGCCGAGTAGAAATCCCGGACAAACTGGGGGTCCAGATCCGCCTGGTCCACCACGGAGATGGACAGGTAGACGGGCTGGGAGCAATGGGTGATGTTCTTGCCATTCAGTAGGCCTCCTAAATCCTGCAAGGAGGAAGAGGCCTTCTGTGAGCCGGGGCTGAGGGTCCCGGCGGTCCCCTGCACGCATGCACATGCACGTGCATACACATGCACACGCACGCATACCCACGTGCACGCACACACATACACATGCACACATATACACGCACATGCATGCATGCACACACATACACATTCACGTGCACACACATACACACACATGCACACATGCACGCATACCCACGTGCATGCACACATATACACATGCACACATATACATGCACATACATGCATGCACATACATACACATTCACGTGCACACGCACACATGCACACACACATGCATACCCATGTGCACGCATGCACATACACATGCACGTACACGCATATATACACACGCACGCACGTGCATGCACACACATACACACATATACACGTGCACACATGCATGTATGTATACACATCCACACGCATACACACGGACATATGTACACGCATGCATGCATGCACACACATACACACATGCACACCCATGCACATGCACACACATACACACATGCACATACATACACATTGACGTGCACATGCATACACACACATACCCACGTGCATGCACACACATACACATGCACACATGCACGCACACACACATATATGCATGTATACACATGCACACACATACACATGCACATGCATGCATGCACACGTGCACACACATACACATGCACATGCATGCATGCACACGTGCACACACATACACATGCACATGCATGCATGCACACATGCACACACATACACATGCACACGCATACACACATGCACACACACACATGCAGGCGCGCGCACATACACGCACACCTCCCCTACTCACACAGGCCTTCAGCTCCAACTGGTAGAAGGAGCTCTTGTTATTGTAGCTGAGGCTGCCATTGAGGATGATGGAGCCGTTGTCCAGGATCCGGAAGAGGTGCTGGTTCTCCACCGAGTTAGGGGTGACCTGGGCAGGGAACAGGCAGCCGGGACTCCCACAGGACAGGGCCATCTATATTGTAGCCAGTGGCCCAGTGGCTCTTCAAGAACGTTCTCAGTTGCCAGTTGCAAGCTGGGCTCTAATGGCTCACGCTTTGTCATCCTAGCTACTCAGGAGGCTGAGATCTGAGGATCCCAGTTCGAAGCCAGCCTGGACAGAAAAGTCTGCAAGACTGATTCATTTTCTCTCTCTCTCTCTCTGTCATATCAGTCATAGGGCTTGAACTCTGGGCTTGGACACTGTCCCTGAGCTCTTCAGCTCAAAGTGAGCGCTCTACCACTTGAGCCACAGCGCCACTTTCCGTTTTCTGGAGGTTCATTGGAGATCAGAGTCTCACAAACTTTCCTGCCCGGGCTGGCTTTGAACCATGATCCTCAGATTTCAGCCTCCTGAGTAGCAAGGATAACAGGGGTGAGCCACCAGCACCTGACTGTGAGACTCTTCTCCAGTGAACCTCCAGAAAACCGGAAGTGATGCTGGGGAAAAATTTTTTTTTAAAGAAAAGAAAATGGGACTCCTTCTGGGTGCCAGGTGGCTCACGTCTATAATCCCAGCTGCTCAGGAGTCTGAGATCTGAGGATTACAATTAAAAGCCAGCCCAGGCAGGAAAGTTCATAATACTCTTACCTCCAATCAAAAAGCTAGAACCAGGTGGGGGAGGAGGGCTGGGAAGGTGGCTCAGTGGTAGAGCGCTTGCCTTGCATGCATGAGGCCCTGGGTTCGATTCCTCAGCACCACATAAGCAGAAAAAGCC
>NW_012267245.1:2725757-2738497 GCF_000151885.1 Dipodomys ordii | reverse complement strand
CTTCCCCTCCACTTTACAACTCACCGGTGCGTTGTATGGGTCTCTCACAGAGACCTCAAAGGAGAGGAAGTAGTCTGTCTGTAATGGGCAGGGAAAAGAAGGGGCAGGGAGTTAGGCCTCTGCTCAGTATGGGGGTGCAGGGACTGAGTACCCCCCATCAGGACTCTGGATCTGAAAACCTGGCTCCCTACTCCCCCCCTCCTCCCCCTCTCCCCCCCCATCCCTTCCCACATTGCTGCCTTTACCTCGTAGTCTAGAGAACTGGCCACCTTCACTTCCCCAGTCCTTGGGTTGACAGAGAAGAAAGTGGAGTCCTCGCCACTCATTGCATAGGTCAGTGCATCGTTATCTTCATCTTCAGCATACAACCAGAAGGCCTCCGCACCTGGAGAAAAGCCAGCCTGCCCGGGGTCCATGGCTACCTGGGAGGCCCAGCCAGGGCCTCAGGGTCTCCCAACACCTGAACATCTGAGATCCTCTGAGACCCCTCAGCCTCCTGGGGCTGGATCCCCGTGGTAAGAGATGTCTGGTGCGGCTGTGAAGGGGACAGCAGCCTCCTGAGTGCATAGGTCACTGCGCAGGCCCAGGGACCTGCCTGGATTTTTGGTTGTTGTTGTTTTTAGTCGGTTGTGGGGCTTGAACTCTGGGCCTGGGCGCTGTCCCTCAGCTCTTCAGCTCAAGGCGAGCGCTCTACCACTTGAGCCACAGCCTCCTGAGTAGCTAGGATGACAGGCGTGAGCCACCTGCGCTCCGTGTCTTTTGAAAATCCCACATTTTGGATCTAGTGTGAATGATACTGGTCTCCATGTACATGCAGCCCCAATATATACTTGGGTGGAGAAGAGGAAAGGAGAGAGAATGGCTGATAGGAACAGGGTAAAATTGGGCATGAAGAATAACTTTGGGTTGCCAGGTGCTGTTGGCTCACGCCTGTCATCCTAGCAACTTAGGAGGCTGAGATCTGAAGATCGCAGTTCAAAGCCAGACTGGGCAGAAACGTCCATGAGACTCTTATCTCCAATGAACCACCAGAAAATGAGAAGTGGCACTGTGGCTCTAGTGGTAGAGCACTTGCCTTGAACTGAAGAGCTGAGGGACAGCGCCCAGGCCCAGAGTTCAAGCCCCATGACTGACCAAAAAAATAATAATAATAACTTTGGGAAGTGTGGTAGACCTCCAACCTTGAAAAAAAGAAGCCAAGGGAGAGCTCTGGGTCCTGAATTTAAGCCTCAGTATCAGCACACACACACAAAAAAAAGACAAAAAAAACCCACATGTAGATTAGATAAATATACCTTAACGTGGAAAATAGTCACAGAATTTTGCCAGGTGCCAGTAGCACATGCCTATAATCCTAGCTATTTAGGAGGCTGAGATCTCAGGGCCACAGCTTGAAGCCAAGCCAGGAAGGTAAATGCAAGAGATTCTTCACACACACACACACACACACACAAAGAATCAGGCTCACGTACCCCTTCTTGTTTGTGCAAACTTTGGACAAGACTCAAGACCAAGTCTGACACTCCCAGTCTTCTTTGGGAAGCAGCTGTGTGGGAAATGCAGATTCCTCCTCAAGAGAGGATGCAGCATGGAAATCAGAACAAAGCTTGGGAGACCAGAGCGCCCAGGCAGAGAGAGCCTGGACAGCCAAGGACCGGGGTGGTTGTCTGTGGTGATGCTGCCACCTGGTGGCCAGATTGTGTATAACACCCCCCCACACACCCCTCCACACACACCCCTCCACACTCACCTTTTCTATGAAATACTCCACCGTGCCCCCTGTCCCAGAGTCCTTGTCTTCCGCCAGCACCGAGAACACCACCGAGCCAACCGGCAGGGTCTGTAAGGAGGGACCCAAGCTCCACTCCTGACTTTGGATCTCTTTCTTCCCTCCTCCACTCCCCCCCTTCTTCCCCTGCCCCGTGCTTTGCCCCTGTGGGGGTCAGCAACACAGAACCCTACTTTCCTGGTGTGCCTAATCAGCCTTCTGGCCACCTGAGCCAGCTTCTGATTGATGGAGCCTGTCTGGATCGGGGGGGCCGGAGAACATTCTAGAATAGCACATACCCTCCAGGAGTTCCCTGCTGGTAAGACATTTGCACAACTTCCACAGGGTGGGCAGAGATCTCTTAAAATTGTGACTCAAGAGCTGGGAAGGTGGCTCCGTGGTAGAGTGCTTGCCTAGCATGCATGAAGCCCTGGGTTCGATTCCTCAGTACCACACACACAGAAAGAGCCAGAAGTGGCTCAAGTGGTAGTAGTGCTAGCGTTGAGCAAAAGGGCCAGGGACGGTGCCCAGGCCCTGAGTTCAAGCCCCAGGACTAGGGGAAAAAATTGTGAATCAAGCTGAAAGCCTGTAATGCCAGCTACTTACGAGGCTGAGACCTGAGGATTTTGTTGTTGTTGGTACATTGTAGGACTTGAACTCAGAGCCTGGGCGCTGTCTCTAAGCTTCTTTTGCTCAAGGCTAGCACTCTACCATTTGAGCCACTTCTACTTTTCAAGTGGTTAATTGGTAATAAGAGTCTCCTGTGGACTTTTCTGCCTGGGCTGGCTTTGAACCATGATCCTCAGATCTCAGCCTCTTAAGTAGCTAGGATTACAGGCCTGAGCTACTGGTGCTCGGCTAGACTTGAGGATCTGGGGAGGGGAGGGTTGTTTATGTTTTTGTGTCAGGCCTGGCCTTTTGTGTTGGTTGTGGGTCTTGAACTCAGGGCCTGGGTGCTGTCCCTCATCTCTTCAGCTCAAGGCGAGCGCTCTACCACTTGAGCCGCAGCACCGCTTCAGGTTTTTCTGCTTATGTGGTGCTAAGGAATCAAACCCAGGGCCTCATGCGTGCAAGGCAAGCGCTCTACCACTGAGCCACCTTCCCAGCCCTCCACGAGACTCTTATTTCCAATTAAGTAGCCAAAAGCAAGAAGTGGAGGTATGGCTCAAGTGGTAGAGTACCAGCCTTGAGTGAAAAAGCTAAGGGGTAGGGCTCAGGCCCTGGTCTCAAGCCCCAGTCTGGCGTGCACACGCGGACGCATGTGCGCACACACACACACACACACACATCCAGCTGCTGTAACTGTGGTTCATGGAGGCTGGGGTGTCTTTCGAATGAATTTGGTCTTTTACCTGTGCCTCCACCCTCTCCAGCTGACTGTCCTTCCTTCCACTCTAAGATGCTGGGGGGGTGGGGGGGAGGGCTCCCCGTCAGCACAGAGCTCACCTCATTGATGCTGGTGGACAAGCTGGTGTCCTGGAAGACAGGGATGTTGTCATTTCTGTCTTCTAGGAGTACCTTCATTGTGGCCACCACCTGCAGGGGCGAGAAGCCAGGGGAGTCCACACAACGTGACTGGAGGGACACTTCAAGCCACAGAACAGCTCTCGAGTGTGGGGCCTCATGCCTGTAATCTCAGAAAGCAGAGCACACGCCTGTACTATCGAGGAGGCAGAGATGGAGAGGACTTTGTCCAAGGCTAAGATCCTAGACAGGCAGCAAGTAAGAGAGCTGGTCTGAAAAGTAACGGAAGCAAAAACAACGATAAAAAATGCTCCTGAGGTGTCTTCAGTAGTAGAGGGTAGAGCACCTGCCCAGCCAATGGGAAGCCCACCAAAAATAATGTGGGGGCTAAGGAGAAGAGGAGGGAGAAAAGGAGGGAGGGAGGGGAAAAAAAGGAAGGAAGGAAGGAGGAAGAAAGGAAGGAAGGAAGAAAGGGAGGGAAAGAGGGAGGGGGGAGGGAAGAGGGGAGAGGTGAAGAAAAGGAGGGAGTGAGGAAAGAAGGAGGGAAGGAAGGAAGGAAGGAAGGGAGGGAGGGAGGGAGAGAGGGAGGGAGGGAAGGAAGAGGGGAGGGAGGAAGAAAAGGAGGGAGTGAGGAAAGAAGGAGGGAAGGAAGGAAGGGAGGAAGGGAGGAAGGGAAGGAGAGAAGAAGGGAGGGAAGAGGGGAGGGAGGAAGAAAAGGAGGGAGTGAGGAAAGAAGGAGGGAAAGAAGGAAGAGAGGGAGGGAGGAAAGAAAGGAAGGGAGGAAGAGAGGAAAGAAGGGAGGGAAGGGAGGGAGGGAGGAAAGAAAGGAAGCGAAGGAAGGAGGAGAAAGGCCAAAAAGGAGGGAGGGAGGGAGGAAGGAAAGGAGGGAGGTTGAGAGTGAGGGAGGGAGGGAAGGAAAGGAAGGGAGGGAGGGAGGAAGGGAGGGAGGGAGGAAAGGAAGGAAGGAAGGAAGAAAGGGAGGGAGGGAAGGAAGAAGGGAGGGAGGAAGAAAAGGAGGGAGTGAGGAAAGAAGGAGGGAAGGAAGGAAAGAAGAGAGGGAGGTAGGAAAGAAAGGAAGGGAGGGAGAGAGGAAAGAAGGGAGGGAAGAGAGGGAGGGAGGAAAGAAGGGAAGCGAAGGAAGGAGGAGAAAGGCCAAAAAGGAGGGAGGGAGGAAGGAAAGGAGGGAGGGAGAGAGGGAGGGAGGGAGGGAAGGAAAGAAAGGAAGGGAGGGAGGGAAGGAGGAAAGAAAGGAAGGGAGGGAGGGAGGAAGGAGGGAAGGAAGGAAGGAAGGGAGGGAGGGAGGAAGGAAGGAAAGGAGGGAAGGAGGGAGGGAGGAAGGAAGGAAGGAAGGGAAGAAGGCAGGCGGGCGGCCATTTCCAATGGAAAACAATAGGGATGGATACCTGTAACCCTGCTCTCCCCCCCCCCTTCCCCTCCACTTTACAACTCACCGGTGCGTTGTATGGGTCTCTCACAGAGACCTCAAAGGAGAGGAAGTAGTCTGTCTGTAATGGGCAGGGAAAAGAAGGGGCAGGGAGTTAGGCCTCTGCTCAGTATGGGGGTGCAGGGACTGAGTACCCCCCATCAGGACTCTGGATCTGAAAACCTGGCTCCCTACTCCCCCCCTCCTCCCCCTCTCCCCCCCCATCCCTTCCCACATTGCTGCCTTTACCTCGTAGTCTAGAGAACTGGCCACCTTCACTTCCCCAGTCCTTGGGTTGACAGAGAAGAAAGTGGAGTCCTCGCCACTCATTGCATAGGTCAGTGCATCGTTATCTTCATCTTCAGCATACAACCAGAAGGCCTCCGCACCTGGAGAAAAGCCAGCCTGCCCGGGGTCCATGGCTACCTGGGAGGCCCAGCCAGGGCCTCAGGGTCTCCCAACACCTGAACATCTGAGATCCTCTGAGACCCCTCAGCCTCCTGGGGCTGGATCCCCGTGGTAAGAGATGTCTGGTGCGGCTGTGAAGGGGACAGCAGCCTCCTGAGTGCATAGGTCACTGCGCAGGCCCAGGGACCTGCCTGGATTTTTGGTTGTTGTTGTTTTTAGTCGGTTGTGGGGCTTGAACTCTGGGCCTGGGCGCTGTCCCTCAGCTCTTCAGCTCAAGGCGAGCGCTCTACCACTTGAGCCACAGCCTCCTGAGTAGCTAGGATGACAGGCGTGAGCCACCTGCGCTCCGTGTCTTTTGAAAATCCCACATTTTGGATCTAGTGTGAATGATACTGGTCTCCATGTACATGCAGCCCCAATATATACTTGGGTGGAGAAGAGGAAAGGAGAGAGAATGGCTGATAGGAACAGGGTAAAATTGGGCATGAAGAATAACTTTGGGTTGCCAGGTGCTGTTGGCTCACGCCTGTCATCCTAGCAACTTAGGAGGCTGAGATCTGAAGATCGCAGTTCAAAGCCAGACTGGGCAGAAACGTCCATGAGACTCTTATCTCCAATGAACCACCAGAAAATGAGAAGTGGCACTGTGGCTCTAGTGGTAGAGCACTTGCCTTGAACTGAAGAGCTGAGGGACAGCGCCCAGGCCCAGAGTTCAAGCCCCATGACTGACCAAAAAAATAATAATAATAACTTTGGGAAGTGTGGTAGACCTCCAACCTTGAAAAAAAGAAGCCAAGGGAGAGCTCTGGGTCCTGAATTTAAGCCTCAGTATCAGCACACACACACAAAAAAAAGACAAAAAAAACCCACATGTAGATTAGATAAATATACCTTAACGTGGAAAATAGTCACAGAATTTTGCCAGGTGCCAGTAGCACATGCCTATAATCCTAGCTATTTAGGAGGCTGAGATCTCAGGGCCACAGCTTGAAGCCAAGCCAGGAAGGTAAATGCAAGAGATTCTTCACACACACACACACACACACACACACACACACACGCACGTACTTCTGGAACTCCAACCCCCTTCAGGCCACCTCTGCCCAGTGGTAAGGCATGATGTCACAGGAATTGGGGGCTCTTCCGGGACAGGGGCTTGGTTCTGGTCCAGCACGGGAGTCATTACTTACCCACTGGTAGATCCTCAGGTAGGACAACGAGGTTTGTTATGTTACTTGTGAATTTGGGGGGCTTATTGGCTGTCACTGCAGGGACACAGAGCAAGGAGAACCTCTGGACACCGTGCAAAACTTGAACGCCCCCCCCAATCCAGATGCACTCCTGAGACCCCACAACTTCAGCCCAGCTCACCAGCCTAGAACCAGACACCCCCAGGAGTATTCCCCAGGCCTCCCATGTTGATGGGGGCTACCCCAGCCCCTCTACATGATTCTACTGAGGACTCCCCAGTTCTGTTCTGTAGGGGGGGGGTGGCAGGCCTAGGGCTTGAACCCAGGGCCCTGGGCACTGTCCCTGAGCTTCTTTTTGCTCAAGGCTAGCACTCTACCACTTGAGCCACAGCTCTACTTCTGGCTTTGTTTTTGGAGGGGGGGGAGGTGGATCGGGGTGGTGCTTCATTATAGTTTAGAGCCTCACAGACTTTTCTGCCCGGTCTGGCTTTGAACCATGATCCTCCCATCCCAGCCTCCCGAGTAATAGGCTTACAGGCGTGAGCTACTGCACTGGGCTTCAGTTCTGTTCTTGCGGGGCGGGGGGGGGGAGGAAAAAGGGGGGCACCTACCAGACCCCATGAGGGCAGGAAGTAGAAAGCAGAGCAGCCACAGCTGCGCCATCGGGCCGGACCTAGGAGACCAAATGTCAGACAAAGGTGCCAGCCTTCCTTTCACCCAGCTCCGTCTGTTTGGATCACACCCAAACCCACCTATTACCCACATCTTCTCCTGGCTGCTCCATGATTGGGCGGGCCAGGGGGGGGGGTTCCAAGCCAGGACACAGAGATCGGGGCTCGTCTGAGCCAATGATGATGCAGACTTGAACTCGGGTCCTTTGCCATTTGTGTAAATGTGGTCAAGCCCTACGCTGCCCTGTGGTTCAAAGCCAGCCAGGGGCAGGAAAATCCAGAGACTCTTCTCTCCAAAAAGATGGAAGTGGAGCTGTGGTTTCAGTGGAAAAGCTAAAGGACAGTACCCACCCAGGCCCTGAGTTCAAGCCCTGGTAATTGGCACAGAATAAATAAAAATCGGTCGCTTGTGGTACTGAAGTTTGAACCCAGAACTTTACTATATGCCTAAGCCAGCTCTCAGGGTCATTAGCCAGAGGATAACTAATCCTTACATGGCTTAAATAAGAGGTGCATTAATCATCATAACAAAGTCCGTAGGTCTTGATGGATGGAAATTTCTGGCACTTTGTACCTATGAACCGTCCCCACCCCAGAGGGGAAGGGACAAGGCCCGGGCAGTGAGTGACGGGTTTACAATCCCAAACTAGATCATCCAAACTAGGCTTGGGAGCTTCCGCCTCTAATCGCTGCTACTTGGGAGGCTGAGACAGTAGGAGCTCAAGTCCAAGGCCAGCCTAAGAAACTGAGAGAATCAGTCTCAAATTATAAAGATACACTGAGAGCTGGTGCTCACGCCTGTCATCCTAGCTACTCAGGAGGCTGAGATCTGAGGATCACAGTTCAAAGCCCGACAGGAAAGTCCGTGAGACTCTTATCTGTAATGAACCACCAGCAAACCAGAAGTGGTGCTGTGGTTCAAGTGGTAGAGCGCTCGCCTTGAGCTGAAGAGCTGAGGGACAGTGCCCAGGCCCAGAGTTCAAGGCCCACAACTGACAAAAGATAGATGGATAGATAGATGGATGGATAGATAGATAGATAGATAGATAGATAGATAGATAGCAAAAACTCAGAGGTGGAGTGCTTTCCTAGCATGTATAAGGCTCTGGGTTCAATCCCCAGCGCTGAAAATAAATCTATGCTTTGTCTCTCTCTCTTTCTCTGTCTGTCTCTGTCTCTCTCTCTTTCTCTCTTTGTGTTGGTTGTTAGGCTTAAACTCTGGGCCTGGGCGCTGTCCCTCAGCTCTTCAGCTCAAGGCGAGCGCTCTACCACTTGAACCACAGCGCCATTTATGGTTTTTCTGGTGGCTCATTGGAGATCAGAGTCTCACGGACTTTCCTGCCCGTGATCCTCAGATCTCAGCCTCCTGAGTGGCTAGGATGACAGGTGTGAGCCACTGGCACCCGGCTGCTTTTTCTCTCTTCCAGACTCTGGGTTCGTTTGTGTTCCTGAGCTGCCAGCTTTTCCTCCCCGGGATTCACAGACAGGGGAGGCAGATAGACGGCAAACTGAGATGGAGCCTGTATTTACCAACAGCCCCTCCTTGTACACCACCAGCACTTCGTCAGTTCTTCTCAAGCTGGCCACCAGTGGCTCAGGCCTGTTATTCTAACTACTCAAGAGGCTGAGAGATCTGAGGATCACGAATGGAGGCCGGCCTGGATAGGAAAGTTCACGAGACTCTTTTTGTTCTTGTAGTTATTCCTGGTCCTGGAGCTTGAACTCTGGGCCTGGACGCTGTCCCTGAGCTTCTTTTGCTCAAGCCAAGCACTCTACCACTTGAGCCACAGCACTACTTCCGGCCTTTTCTGTGATTACTTGCTGATGAGCCTCACAGACTTTCCTGCCTGGGCTGGCTTCGAACCACGATCCTCAGATCTCAACCTCCTGAGGGTAAGGGCCACCCATAGAAAGAGGGGATGGTTGGGTGGATGTGTACACATCAATAGTAAATGGGAGAAGTCTTCCATGGTGGGGGTGGGGGGGTGGGGGGTGCAGTGGCGTGGATGTGACCTCAGAGCCTGGGACCCTCCCATGATCCCCAACAAGATGCCAGGAAGCCTTCCCAGGCGCCCTCTGCTCTCCATTCTGTCTAGACCTGGCACCATGACAGTTCCTACACCCCCCTGGCTGGTCATTTCCCATTTTGGAGATGTCTAAATCGGGGAATCTGATCCTGAGTCTGGAAGGGTCACTGGGACACTGGCCAGTCTGAGACTTCTTTTTCTTGTTGTTGGTCGCGGGGCTTGAACTCTGGGCCTGGGCACTGTCCCTCAGCTCTTCAGCTCAAGGACAGCCCTCTACCACTTGAGCCACAGCGCCACTTCTGGTTTTTTGGTGGTTATTTAGAGATCAGAGTCGCATGGACTTTCCTGCCCGGGCTGGGTTTACACTGCGATCCTCAGATCTCAGCCTCCTGAGTAGCTGGGATGACAGGTGTGAGCCACAGGCACCCAGCAAAGTGAGCAGTTTTGAACTCAAACTGCAAAGAAGCATCAGATCTGGGTACAAACAAATGTGTCTAAGAGTTCATTCAAATTTCATATTAAGGAAAAACCAGTTTGTAAAAAGGCCTTGGGAATGGAATTAAAGAACCACGATCCTCAGATCTCAGCCTCCTGAGTAGTTAGGATGACAGGTGTGAGCCACTGGCTCCAGATCCAGTCTAATTTTTTCTTTTTTGCCTCTAATTCTGGAGCTTGAACTCAGGGCCTGGGCACTGTCACTGAGCTCTTTTCCTCTAGTGCTCTACCACTTGAACCACAGCGCCACTTCTGGCTTTTTCTGCTTATGTGGTACTGAGGAATTGAACCCAAGACTTCATGCATGCTGGCAAGCACTCTACCACTGAACCACCTTCCCAACCCCCAGTCTAAATTTTTTTTTTGTAGGCCTTAGGGGCTTGAACTCTGGTCCTGGGAGCTGTCCCTGAGTTCTTCAGCTCAAGGGGAGCGCTCTACCACGTGAACCACAGCACCACTTCCAGTTTTCTGAGTGGTTTATTGGAGATGAGAGTCTCACGGACTTTCCTGCCCAGGCTGGCTTTGAACTGTGATCCTCAGATCTCAGACTCCTGAGTAGCTACAATGACAGGTGTGAGCCACCGGCGCCCGGCTGGTCTAATTTTTTTTTAAAAGAAAATAATCTAAAATAGCTTTTTACACTGTTTGAAGGAGGGCTGGGAAGGTGGCTTAGTGGTAAACTGCTTGCCTTGCATGCATAAGGCCCTGGGTTCGATTCCTCAGCACCACATAAGCAGAAAAAGCTGGAAGTGGTGCCATGGCTCAAATGGTAGAGCACTCACCTGGAGCTGAAGAGCTGAGGGACAGCGCCCAGGCCCAGAGTTCAAAGCCCCACAACCAACAACAACAAAAACACAACACAAACAACCAACCAAGGCCTGGGGTGTGGCTCCAGTGGTAGATTGCTTTGCCTAGTGTGCTTGAGACTCTGAGTTCAAACCTCAGTTATTACCCAAAAAGGCCACCCAGGAGAATTGGGGGGTTGGTCCAGAGACCCTACCAACCCAGGATGCCCTGTCCACCCCTGCCTGGTCCTGGGGGAGCAACTTTCAGCCACAGTCCAGAACTCCAGAGAGCTGCTAGAATTCAGAATCACCTAGAAGGGGAGGGTCCTAGGTTGACCCAGAGCCTTTGGGGGGGAGTACCTCCTCATTCAAGGCTCAGTCCACCGTGTTGTAGGGTCCCCCACCCACAGCCACCGCTGCCAGGTCTGCTCAGCTCAGCCAGCGCCTGTTCCGGCCCCTGTGTTCACTTCCTGTTTTCTCCGGCTTTCCTCCCACCTGCTCCCCAGGTAAGAAATGACGTCACGTGGTGATGCCTAATCCAGGGCCCACCGCAGCCCCTCATCCTGAAGATTCCCAACAAGTGTGGGGTCCAGGCCTCATCCCCGTACCCCGATACTTTGGTGTGAGAATAGAGAACCCCCCCCTCACACACACACCCCACCCCTAAACACCAAGCTCCCTGCCAGCCTCACAGCGACCTGAGTCCAAGTGATCCTGAATCTGGATTCTAGCTCCTCTTCCTGTCTGTGCCTCAGTTTCCCCCCTTTCCCCCCCCCCGCTGAGAAAGAGGGTGACGGTGGGGTAGGGGTTTGTTTTCATTGAGAGGATCTCCATGTTTATGAGGGTGCTGGTGGCCACCCCCAAAATAAGTCCCTCCCTTTTGGGGAGGGGGGGTCAGTCCATCTACCTTGAGTCCTGTCCCTTCACCCAGCAGTCGGGGTGGGGGGGGGCAATGGGGTGTCTCAGAACCAGGCTTGTTCCTCCTCAAGCGTTGGTAGCTCATCCTCACCCCCCCCCGGGTCCTCCTGGAAGTGGGGTGTCCACGCGTAACCCCTCTTCTACATCTGGCGAACACCCACAGCGGGGTGGGAGGGGGGCCAATTCCCGAAGAGGGCAGGGAGGGATCAGGGGCACTAAAGACAGCCCAGCACCCTCGCTAGCCCGACCGGCCACATCCACACCCAGCTCTGGGGATCAGAATCACCCCTACACTGACCTGGGCCCTAAGAACTCCTACTTCATCTTCTGGCCAGGAGACCACCCCACCAGCCCTTACCTGTGCCCCCGGGAGGGGCGCCGAGGTGGTGACCCGCACTGGGAGGCACAAATGGAAATTGGGCACTGAGGCCAGGGCAGCCCAGCCCGCAGACTTTAGCACCATCTCCGCCTCCCCTGAGCAATCATTAACCCCGCAGAGACCGCACCTCCACTCCTTAAGAGGTGCTGACAGCTGGGGAGGGGGGGGGGAGAGTGGGAGGGAGGAGACACCAGAAAGATCTCATCCAGGGGCCCTGAAAATGAAGGTGTGGGGCGGTCAGAGCCTTCTGTGTCCCATCGCGAGTCTCAAATAACAAGTTGGGGGGGGGGATGAGCCAAGAATGAGGACTCATAAAATGGGGACACCCTAAAAGTACAAGTACGGAATCATCAGACACTCAAGAGTCCAACGCAGAGGTAAGAGGACCCCAGCATCGAGGGCTCTACCACTTGAGCCACAGCGCCACTTCCGGTTTTCTGGTGGTTCATTGGAGATCAGAGTCTCACGGACTTTCCTGCCCGGGCTGGCTTTGAACTGTGATCTTCAGATCTCAGCCTCCTGAGTTAGCTAGGATGACAGGGGTGAGCCACCAGTGTCTGGCCCACAATCCTTCTCTTAATGGCCTCAGGAAGGCCCTGTGTGTGCCTGACCGTGGCCAGGAGTTGTAGAGAAGTCGGTGCTCACCAAGCCTCGCTGCAGATCCACGCGAAGTCATAACATGCAAATCTTGGGAATTTGCATCTTTTTTGATTTTCGGTCGATCATGGGGCTTGAACTCTGGGCCTGGGCGCTGTCTCTCAGCTCTTCAGCTCAAGGTGAGCGCTCTACCACTTGAGCCACGGTTTTCTGGTGGTTCATTGGAGATAAGAGGCTCACGGACTTTCCTGCTCTGGGCTGGCTTTGAACCATGATCCTCAGATCTCAGCCTCCTGAGTAGCTTGGATGACAGGCTGTACCACAGAGAAGAACTCGAGACACATGCCCACATGTTCCAGGGGCAGAGGGCTTCGGCCCACAGACAGGGTCTGAAATATGGGGAAAATAGGGGGAGTGGTAGCTACTCGGGAGGCTGAGATCTGAGGATCACAGTTCAAAGCCAACCCAGGCAGAAAAGTCCATGAGACTCTTATCTCCAATGAACCCACCCCCCCCCACAAAACACCAAAACACTGGAAGTAGAGTTGTAGCGTTCTCTCTCTCTCTCTCTAACACACACACACACACACACACACACACACACACACACACACA
>NW_012267245.1:2720711-2725491 GCF_000151885.1 Dipodomys ordii | reverse complement strand
AAAAAAAAAAAATGAGGGGTAAAACCCAGGAAAGGAAGGGATTCCCTACGACTGTGTGAGGTCCAGCATGCAGCCCTCCCTGAAGTCATTTTCTGTTACTAAACAAATGCTCTCTTCTCCAGGTCTTGTTGATTTGCTTGAGGTGGAAAGTCCTTGTCTTTTTACCACCCCACCCAAACGCAGAGGTAAAGGGCCCAGAGTTGAGTTAACATGACAGAATTTGAATTCTTTTATTTGTGCTGGTACTGGGGCTTGAACCCAGGGCCTGGACACTGTCTCTGAGCTCTTTTTGCTCAAGGCTAGCGCCCTAGCACAGCTCTACCTCCAGGTTTTGAGTGGTTAATTGGAGATAAGACTCTCACAGATTTTCCTGCCTAAACTGGCTTCAAACCACGATGGTCAGATCTCAGCCTCCTGAGTAACTAAGATGATAGGTGTGAGCCACCGGTGCCCAGTCTACTGTTTTCTGTTTCCTCATACTCCCATAGAAACTGGAGGGTTGATGTTGATGGGGATAGGAAAGGCTGCCAGGAACACAGGGGGCTGAGTCATTCAGCAGATGCCGAAGGCCTGGGCCAATCTGTTTTTATTGTGATGAGCTGGTTTTATTGTTTGCCGGGCTGATATTTCCTTTATTTGGGATGGAAAATAGAGGCCAGGCCATCAATACACACAGCACAAAACCTCTCTATCCCTGTAAGGAAAACGAGAATTGCCAGGCACTGATGGCTCCCGCCTATAATTCCAGCTACTCAGGAGGCTGAGATCTGAGGATCTCGATTCAAAAGCAGCCAGTTTAGGAAGAGTTCATGAGAACTTTTAGCTCCAATTACTCAGCAAAAAGCAAGTGAAGCAGGGGGGCGAGTTCAAGAGTGCCAGCCTTGAGCAGAAAAATGCTAAAAGACAGTGCCCGGGCCCAGAGTTCAAGCCCCAGGACCAGCACGCACACACACACACACACACACACACACATATAACACACACACACACACACACACACACATTAAACCAACAAACAAAACAACTTGCTGTCAGGAAGGGTCCAGTAGCTCATCTCAGCCTCTAGCTGACATCAAAAGGGTTAGTCAGCCTGATTGGTCTGCCCCACCTGACCCCTGACCCTACGCCCCTCCTACTTTGCTCTGAGTCAGTGCATTAGTTACCAGGTGTGTCCTGTCCACATCTAGACCTTTGGACAGCATCTGGATGAGCCAGCTGTGACCAGGCAAGGGCACCTGCCCACCTGCCCCAAGACCTGGGAGGCTCACTGGAAGACAAAAATCCTAAATGCCCTTTGCACAACTTGCCAGCTTTTGGGGGGAGGGAGGGAGGGGAGAAACGGTCTTAGACAAAGCACATCTCCCTGAGCCTTAGCATGCTGGTCTGTAAAATGGGTTGCAAAGTCCCACTGCGGATGCATACATAGGTTGATGATCGGGATCCTTGGTGGGGCTGGGAAGGTGGCTCAGGGGTAGATTGCCTTGCATGCATGAGGCCCTGGGTTCGAGTCCTCAGCACCACACAGCTGTGTGCTCAGAAATGCTGTGGGGGGGGGGGAAACTGGAAACCTCCCTCCCAGGCCTCCCGGGGGCGTGGCTTGCCCGGGACCGCGCGGCGCCTGGTGACCCGGCCGCGCGAGGCACTCTGGGAGTTGTAGTCCTGCGTGGCCTGGCTCTCCCTGCCCGGGTTAGGAAACCCGGCGAAAGGGCAAGGTATCCGCCCGCTGCGCTCGGGGGGGGGGGGTCCAGGATGGGCCAACGCGGGGTGTACGGAGAGGGGGCGGGGGACCCTCCCGATGTCCCCCGCCAGCTGTCACGCCTTGGAGCCGCTGGACTCGCTCCCCTCGTCCTCCTGCAGAAGGTATCTATCCTCGCTCCCCTGGGGGCAGACGTGAACTCAGCTTGAGGCCCAGAGAATGACCCAGAGTGGGAAAAACCCCCCCCCACCCCCCGATCTCCTTCCCAAACAACTCCAGGGAGCGAAGAGTCCCAAAAGTCACCGAGGCAGTAAGTGGGATGCGTTGCCCTTGGCCGCCCAGCCCCGAGTGGGCGTGGCCGCCAGCTCCTTTTCCCCACCCCCCCCGCGCCGCGTGCATGGTACAGTCCAGGCGGATCCATTCTCGCGCGAGCAGGGGGAGCACGGCCCGAGGCCGCCCAGCTCCGAGTGGGCGTGGCCGCCAGCTCCTTTTCCCACCCCCCCCCGCGCCGCGTGCATGGTACAGTCCAGGCAGATCCATTCTCGCGCGAGCAGGGGGAGCACGGCCCGAGGCCGCGCCTCTGCTGGCCACGCCTCCCCCGCGCGGCCTGAGTGGTGAGGTCCGTGGACGGTTCCATTGCACGGACCCAGGGGGGGGGGTGTGGGCCGCAGCTGGCTGCAGCGGAAGCGACGCGGCGCCGCCCGGTGGGGGTGGAGCCCCCGCTGCGGGCCCCAGGTAACGCCGGGCCGCCGCCAGACTCGGAGCGCCTGGAGTGCGGAGAGGACATGGGCGGCCCGGGCAAGCAGAGTAGCGGTGGGGGTGCTCCCACATTTAGGGTTCTCCGTCACGGGAGAAGCAGTGTCGCGCCGTTTTCCCTGCCGTGTCCCGACTCCGGCAGTGCCCGGAGAACTACAAGTCCCAGGGAGCCTTGCGCGGCGCGCATGCTCGATCGTGGCCACTCCTGCGGCTGGATCCCCGCGTCGGGTTCCCGGAGCGGGCCTGTGTCTTGTGTGTGTGGGGGGGGCGCTTCGAGCCCGTTGTGCTTAATGGTGTGGGGAGCAGGGAGGTGAGGGGGACCCTTCGGCTGCTCCCCACATCCCCACCCATCTCACTCCCTCCACGAGGGGCGTACTTTGTAAGTGTGGCCCTCCTCGGGCTCGAACCCAGGGCCTGGGCCCTCTCCCTGAGCTTGATCCGCTCTAGGCAGCGCCACTTCCGGTTTTCTGAGTGGTTCATTGCAGATAAAAGAGTCTCATTTTCCCTGCCCTGGGGCTGGCTTTGAACCGCGATCCTCCGATCGCAGCCTCCTGAGTAGCTGGGATGACAGGCGGGAGCCAGGGGCTGACCCATCTTTACAGATGTCCCCAACCTTCTGGTTGTCTGGTGGTTCATTAGAGATGAGTCTGACCAACTTTCCTACCCAGGCCGGCTTTGAACCGTGATCCTCAGATCTCAGCCTCCTGAGTAGCTAGGATGACAGGCGGGAGCCTTTATTTATTTACTTTTATGTTTTTGTTTGCTGGTACTGGGGCTTGAACTCAGGGTTGGACTCTCTCGACTTGGCTTTTTCTCCCTCAAGGCTGGCTCTCTACCCACTTGGAGCCACAGCTCAAGCAATTCCTGCTTTTTGTTGGTTCATTGGAGATAAAGTGTCTCACGCCCTTTTCCTGCCATGGCTGGCTTTGCCCAGTCAGTCAGTTCTTGTCAATGAAGGTAGTTTGGGGTTCAGGTGTAGTCCATCCGTCCCAGAGCAGAGAAGCCTGCAAGGGGGTCTAGTTGTCCCTTCTCTGGGGTGACTCCAGGCTCTGTCCCCGTGCTCTGTGCTATGTCAGGAGGTCGAGACCAGCCCTGGCTCTGTCTTGCTGTGCTGTGTGTCCTGAGGTGGTGCACCCTGGGAAAGTTACGGTGTCCTGTTTGGAGGAAGGTTTGAGGGGGAGTATTTTCTGATATGCAGGATCTGGGGGAGGTGGAAACCCTGGCTGAGCAGGGCCCCCTGGGAAATGAGGACCACACCCTCTTCTTCCTGTCTTGGCCTGCCTAAGCCCCTCCCATCTGCCGGGGCAGCCTGGCAGCGGAAGCTGGAGTGTGGTAATAGTGCTTTGTACTTGGGTCACAACCAGATCCCCTCTGGGCAAACCCTCTATCTTGTCACCTGGAGCCATCCACTAGTCCCTGAGCCTGAGGTCTCTCTCCTGATCTGGGAACATCTAGGCCTTGGATTTTTCCTTTTACTTTCTGTTCTGGTTCTGTTCAGGGTCTGGGTGCTGTCCCTGAACTTTTTCACCCACAGCTAGCTTTGAGCCACAGCGCCACTTCTGGTTTTCTGGTGGCTCACTGGAGATAAGAGTCTCACAGACTTTCCTGCCTGGGCTGCTTTTGAACTGGGATCTTCAGATCTCAGCCTCCTGGGGAGCTAGGATGACAGGCGTGAGCCACCAGCTCCTGGGGTAGCTCCAGATTCTGGAGCAGCCTCAGTGATCACCAGAGATCCAGAGTTGCTATTTGCATTGTATGACCCCGGGGCTGGGAAGGTGGCTCGGTGGTAGCAAGCATGAGGCCCTGGGTTCGATTCCTCAGCACCATATAAGCAAAAAGAAAAAAAGCCGGAAGTGGCGCTGTGGCTCAAGTGGTAGAGCGCTCGCCTTGAGCTGAAGAGCTGAGGGACAGTGCCCAGGCCCAGAGTTCAGGCCCCACGACTGGACCCCCCCAAAAAAAAATAAAAATAAAAAGTCAGGCACCTTCTGGCTCACACCTGTAGTCCTAGCTACTTGGAAGGGTAAGATATGGAGCCAGGAAAACTGAAAAGTCCCTGAGACCTCTAACTAAGCAGCAAAAAAGCCAGGAGAGGTTTGGCTCAAGTGGTAGAACACTAGCCTTGAGCAGAAAAAGCTAAGGAACAATGCCTAGGCCCTAAGTTCAAGCCCCTGTGCCGGCACACATACAAATGTGACCCTAAGTTTGCCCCTTGATAAAAAGTGACACATAGGAAGTGGTGCTGTAGCTCAAGTGGTAGAGCGCTCGCCTTGAGCTGAAGAGCTGAGGGACAGCGCCCAGGCCCAGAGTTCAAGCCCCATGACCGACAAA
>NW_012267245.1:2718533-2720661 GCF_000151885.1 Dipodomys ordii | reverse complement strand
AATCCTACCAGGTTAAAAAAAAAAAAAAAAAAAAGTGACACATAATGTCGGTGGCTCACACCTGTCACCCTAGCTACTCAGGAGGCTGAGGTGTGAGGATCGAGGTTCAAAGCCAGCCTGGTAAGTGGCTCAAGTGGTAGAGTGCTAGCCTTGAGCTGAAGAGCTGAGGGACAGCGCCCAGGCCCAGAGTTCAAGACTTATGACTGACAAAAAAAAGAGACATAGGGCTTTTTGCCTCAGTTTCTCCCTATAGTGGAGGTCACTGAGATGATCAGACCTGGCAGGAGACCCTAGGGCCTTCCTTGCCTTCCACCACAGATTTGCAAGAAGCAGTGGCAAAATCAGGACATCACACATGTGGTTCTGGAGCTCGGGAGGCCGGCCAGGCTTCTGGGGTTCTGTGGCAAGGGCAGAGACTTCCCATCTTGGACCCACTTTATGGCGAAAGAGAACAGTACCTCCCCTCCTGGGGGCAGGCAGGAGCTGGGAGTGCCAGTTTCTATCTCCACATGGGGGGGGGGTGTTCCAAAGTACAGGATTTTGAAGCAAAGTCCAGAATTTCTGGGTTTTATGGAAACATTCAGAAGTTGGATAAAGTTGGGCTGTGTTTTGCATATACTCAAGAGCTTTTGGTCTCTGGGATTTATTGAGGACTTCCAGGACTGGGCCCAGCCTAGGGAAATGGAAGGATGCGGAAAGAGAAAAGCGTGTATGTGGCCGGGAAGGGTAGCTCTTGACCAACTATGACCAGGGGCCTCTCCTCCCACAGCCTTTCCTTTGAGCATCCAGTACCAGTGAGCCAGGCCAGGACTAGGTGATGGCCTGGCTGGAGAGGTGGCAGAAGAGCCCCATGGAAATACTCTACTGCTTTTCCTGGCAAGGTGGGATTAATCCTACCAGGTTAAAAAAAAAAAAAAAAAAGCAAGATGTGTACTGGGCACCCATGGCTCACACCTCTAATCCCAGCTATGAGGATTCCAATTCCAGGTCAAGCAGGAAAGACCATGAGACTCTCTGTCTCCAATAAACCACCAAGAAGCCCGAAGTCAGAGCTGTGGCTCAAGCGCTAGAACACCAGTCTTGGGTAGTGAAAGCTAAGGAACCAGAGCCCCAGGCCCTGAGTTCAAAAGCCCCTAGGACTATGAGGAAAATGAATACAAATAAAAAGGCTGAACTTTCCCTGCGGGGGGGGGTGGGGGCGGAGGGATAGTAACAGGCAGATTAAATAGCCTGAGGTGAAGCTGGGGGGGGGGAAGGCAGGGGATCTAGGCCGTAGGCAAAGATGGGGTGTGTGTGTGTGGAGCTGAGTACAGAGCTCCTGGAAACTGGTGTGGCAGAGCAGCTTGAAAAAGGTGGAAAAGAAAGAGGATCCAGGTGGAAAAGAGGTGGAAAAGAAAGAGGATCCAGGTGGAAAAGAAAGACTGGCAGTCAGGGACAGCCAGAGAGGGCACCCAGCAAGGGTTGGTGGGTGTGGGGCTGGCAGAGGGGGACCCCAAAAGGATTGACCAGGAGAGCTTGCTAACTGCACACCCCCCTCCCAGGCCTAATTTAACATACAGTCGCAGGAGGAAGACACTGTTTCCCCACAAAGCAGGAAGGGGAAGAGGGGGGCCCAGGGTTTGAACCTGGCTCTTTTATCCAGGCTGCCAGCCCCGGGGCTCGAACTCAGGACCTGGAGGCGCTGCGGCCCCTTAACTCCCCGCAGCCCCGGGACCCCGAGCCCGGCCTGCAACCGCGTCCGCGCGCCGCCCCTTTCCCGCCGGCCCTCCACGCCGGGGGCGGGGCAGTTAAGTGTGTTGTGTGACGTCAGCGCGCGTCGGGCCAATCCCCGGGGCCCGGTGGACTGGAGCTCGTTTGCATAGGCCGCCCCTCATTGGCCCGTTGGACAATCCCGGGCCGTCCCGGCGTTTTAAAGGCGCCGCTGCGTATAAACAAGACGCGCCCGGCGGAGGGGAGGGGAGGGGACGGGGGGTGGGGGGGAGCGGCGAGGCCATGATGTCACCGCGGCCCGGCACCTCTTGGCGGTGACGTCATCTCCGGGGAGGTTGCGGGCTCCGGGGCTGGTGGGACCATCCTGGCCACCCGCGCCAGTTTGAGAAGCTTTCTCCCCCCCCCCCCCCCCCCCCCC
>NW_012267245.1:2710732-2717418 GCF_000151885.1 Dipodomys ordii | reverse complement strand
CCCCCCGCCCGCTCCCCAGGCCCGGGCCGGGGACCCCCCCCTCCCCTCCCGGGGCCGAGCGCCGCGGGCGGGGAGGAAGGAGCCGCCCCCTCCCCCGGCGGCCGCCACTTCCTTTGTTGTTGCTTTTGTCTCACGCCGAGCACATGGTCCGGGCTGCTCGCTTCTTAAAGTCACAGCGCTCCGGGGGCGCCCCCCCCACCGCCGCCCCCCCGGGCGCTGCAGCCCGGCCTCTCCCCCCCACTTCCCCGCCCTTCCCCTCCGAGCGCGGGGCGACGGGAGCCGGGCCGGTGTCCGAGCCTGAGCCCCATCCCCGGAGGAGGGGGGGCTTCTGAGAGCTCCCTGGGGGCCCCCCACAACCCGCGCCTGGCCTGCCCGGGGGGGGGCGCCGGGGGGAGGGAGGGCAGCCTTATCCTCCCCCCCCGGGAGTCTGCCCACCTGGCTTTCTTGCTTGTCTTTTCTGACCCCCACCCCCTCTTTTCTTTATAAAGAGGTGCCCTGGGGAGGAGAGATCTCCAACCCCCATTTTACAGTTGTGGCGACTGAGGGTTTCCTTGGCCAAGGTCATCCTGCTTTCTAGGTTTCTTTGGGGGTGTGGTGGTCCCGCCCGCCCGCCTTGCCTGCCTTTTGGGGAGCGCCTCTGTGGAGTGGGGGCGGGCCAGGGTAGGACGGAAGTGGGGCCTGAACCTGCTCTTGTTTCCTAGCTCTGGACTTGGCCCAGACCCCACCTCCCCCAGGCCTAAAGGACAGGGCCAGGGGCTGCCCTGGCTAGGGTCAGAGTGGGTCCTTGAACTTGGGAGTTGGCTGCTGGGAGGGGGGTGTGGGTGTGGAGGGTCAGACTGCTGGGGGTGCTCTGCTTGCCTGCACTGATGGGTCTCTGAAGAGCCATTGGCAGACCTCACTGGCGCTGGGCAGGCATGGGAAAGCAGCGCTGTTCAGGGGTGGCCTCCTGATCGCCCCTTGCTGTTTGACCTTGAACAAGTTGCTAGATTCACCCCACGCCTTGAATCCACTGGCAGAGTTCTTCACAGGTGCCTAAAAGCGAACAAACACCCTCTCCTGCCTCCCTTAGCTTAGGTTACAGGTGAGAAAAGAAGGCTTCAGAAGTCTTGGGCTTTAATGCCAGTCAGTGCGTGTGAGCCAGGGGTTGGAGGAGTCTGGGCCTGAGTCCCTGCCAGGATCAGTTCTGTTCCTCTCTGGTTTTGTGGCCTAGAGCAAGTTCCTTCCCTAGGACCTCAGTTATGTTAGCTGGAAAGTGGGTGTGTTCTTTCAGCTCTTCTAGACCCTGGGCAGACTTAAGAGAATTCAGAGGTTCTCTTCATGAGGGCAGCATATTTCCACCGCTTCCGGCAGCCTTGAGAGAAGGGGTGCTTTGTTTCTGCTTGGGAATGGCTTCTAGTGATCACACATACCCCACTGGTTGGATTCTGCTGTGCCTTTTGAGGAAATCCTTTTGCATGTGTATGTGCCCAAACGGGGACTTGAACTCAGGGTCTTGTGCTTCTGGGCCGTTAGCTGGCTCATTAGAAATGAGAGTCTTTCAGATTGATCGGGCCAGGCTGGCTTTGAGCCATGATTGTCTGATCTCAGCCAGCCTCAAATCTCAGTCTACAGAGTAGCCAAGATGACAGGTGTGGCCCACCAGCGCCGGCTTGGGAGATAGATTGTGCATTGTTCCCATTTTACAGACAAGGAAACTGAGGCCGGGAGAGCTCTCCCGTCTGAAGTCTTCAAGATTCTAGGCAGAAGCTGGGGGTGTTAAGTGTGGAACTGTACTTGGCAACACTGTCACCTCTGCCACCTGCCACCGTCGCCTCCCAGCCAGAGGCCCTTCTGCCTGCTGGTTCTGTTTCTCAGCTCCTTACCTCTTCCCTTCCCTGAGCAGTGGGTCCCTTTGTAGTGGATCTGCAGATTCCCCCACCCCTGAGCCTCTGCATCGGCATCCCTGAGTCTTGGCACTTGCCTAGCCTCAGGAGACAACCAGATACACAGGAAGAGCGGAGACCACTGACTTAGTGTCTAACCCTCGGTTGGACACTCAGCCTGTGTTCTAACCTGCAAGAGCTACTGTCAGAACTTGCCAAGCTGGTCCATAGGAGTTAGCATAGGTCTCCCAGGATCCCAGCCAAAGGCTGAGGTTTCTAAACGGGGCTGGGCCTTAGAAACTGCTGGGGGAGGACTGGGAAGGTGGCTCTGTGGTAGAGTGTTTGTCTCGCGTGCATGAAGCCCTGGGTTCCATCCACCTAAACAGAAAAGGCTGGAAGTGGTGCTATAGCTCAAGTGGTAGAGCGCTAGGCTTGGGCAAAAGAAGCTCAGAGACAGTGCTCAGGCCTGGCCAAAAAAAGAAAGAAAGAAAGAAAGAAAAAATGCTGGGGAATGTGATAAAAATCCAAGTGTCACTGGAGTCTGATATCTAAGGATCTGGGTTCAAAGCCAGTCTGGGCAGAAAAGTGTGAGACTCTTTATCTCCAGTGAACCACCAAAAAGCCAAAAGTGGAGCCGTGGCCCAGGTGGTTAGAGCTCTAGTCTTGAGGGGAAGGAAGACTTCAACACCTAGACCTTGATTTCAAGCCTCAGTACTGGCATGCACGCACGCGCATGTGCGTACACACGTCCAGAAGGTCTGGGGTGGACCAGAGCATGCATTTTTGGTTATTTGGGCTCTTCTTGAAGCTTCCCTTGTTCTCTGTGTGGTCAGATCAGCAGCAGGAAGTGAGGGATGTGTGCACACATGTGCAGGATGTGCGCTTGGCCTGCTGGGCGTGGGGGTGGGGATTACAGACCCCGTCACCCGTGGTAGGGAGACAGGATGGGTGGGGGTGGGGGTGGACCTGGAGAGGAAGCTTTTGCTCCTGCCCCCCCTAGCTGGCTTCTGAACAGCGATCCTCAGATCTCAGCCTCCTAAGTAGCTAGGATGACAGGCAGGAGCCACCAGCACCCAGCAAGATCCCCAAATGTCAACCATTGGCATTCAGTGTCATCATTACCAGATGGTGGCCTAACCCCTTTTGCTGAGTGCCTGAGTCTGGACTTAGCAGAAGTGTCCATTTTGCCTGCAAAAGTGGACCCCCCCCCGGTGCAGAGATTTGGGGAGCAAGCTTGTACTGTTGGCAAGGAAGGACTGGGGTTCTGAGCTGAAGGTTGGTGGGCTTCTTTGGCTATGTGAACAGCAGGTGTGGGGGGGGGTTGTCTCTAGGTGATGTGTACCTTTCAACTTTATAGGTCCTTGCTGGTCCAGAACATTTCCTGCCACGAGCTTATTTCTAGCTCTGGAGTTAGTGGGTAGAAGGAAGCCTGGATTGAGCCAGATCCTCACCTGAACCCCTGAGTCTGACCCACAGGGAGGAGACACCCCTCCCCTCCCACCTATTCTTGCCCAACTTCCTCTCTCAGATTCTTCCTCCTTATTTCTCAGCAGGCCCCGCCTCCTATTTGGGGAGCTGTGTTAGGGCTCCCAGAGCAAGCTCCCCCCCTCCCCCTGGGACAGCCAGGATTCCTCTCTAATTGAGCCTCAGTAAAATAGCTTATTACCCATGGCTCAACGCCTGTCATCCTCGCTACTCAGGAGGCTGAGATCTGAGGATCGCCGTTGGAAGCCAGCCTAGGCAGGAAAGTCCGTGAGACGCATCTCCAGTGAACCACCAGAAAACCAGAAGTAGAGCTGGGGTTCAAGTGGCCTAGTTAGTACTAGTTTGAGCACAAACGCTCAGGGACAGAGTGCAAGCCTAGGTCCAGCACCAATACGTTGAAGTCACACCTGTGTGTACCTGGGAAACAGGTTAGGAACAGGATAGCTACATCTTTGTCTTGGACTGAGCCCTTCCCCGGGGCAGGAAGCAGTCGGAAAAACTTTTGCCCCACTGTGATAGAAAAAGAACTGGATCCCAGACCTCCAGGCAGTGTCTCCAGGGAGCCCCCTAGTGGTGTGGAGGCCGCACTGCAGTACCTTGTCCACGCCTCTTAGCAGGACAGAGTAACCTGGAGCTTTTTTCTTAATGTCGGTACTGGGAGCTTGGGCTCACGGCCTGGGCACTGTCCTTTAGCGTTTTTTGTGTTTTTTTTTAACTCTATACCACTTGAGCCATGTGTCTACTTCTGCTTTTCTTTGGTGGTTAACTAGAGACGAGAGGCTCAGCCGACTTCACTGCCTGGGCTGGCTTGGAACCTCGATCCTCACATCTCAGCCTCCACCTAGGATGGCAGGAGGGAGCCACCAACGCCCGGCTGCCCTGCAGGCCCTGTGATCCCACTGGACACAGCCGGAAGCCGAGGCCTGGGTTCCTTGAGGCCTGAGCCCGTGTGATCTCTTGTGAGCACTGGACTCCGAGCACCATGCACGCGGCTGGAATTGGATCCATCATCTCCTCTTAACCCCTGATTGGGCAAGGGGCTGCGTCTCTCCAAGGCCTCAGTGTCCTGCTCTGCTTGTCCCCTAGGGTTGTGACCCCCGGCCTGGCCCCCCCAGCCCTCGGCTCCCCTGATGCGGCCATGGGCTCTAGCAGTGACTAGGTGGCCACCGTCCGCCCCTACAGCCCAGCGACGATTCTCCGCGGGGCCCAGCAGCGCTCCAAGCCAGCTCTGGGGAAGGTAGGACAGAGGGGACCCCCTCTCCCCCCGTTCCCCACTTGGATGGGATGGGGTGGCCATCTTGGATGGGGGGGGCGGGGCTGGGGGACCCTGGCTCCTCTCCCCGCTCTCTGAATGTATAGGGGCCCCTCATTCCTACTGGGGCCTCCTCTCTGTGGTGTAGCCTCGGCCGCCAGGGCCCCCTGGCCAGTCCACCTGCCCAGGATGAGAGCTTACCCTCCCAGCAGCCACCGCGCCAACCCCCACACCTCCCCGTAGAGGAGCGCCGGGCCTCGGCTCCTGCCCACAGGAGCCCCCGAATGCTGCACCAAACCTCCCAGCAGAGCCCGTTCATGGTTGATCTCCACGAGCAGGTAGGCAGACCACCCGGCTCCCCATTGCTTTACCCTTCACACGTCCCACGCAATGCGCTAGGTAGGTAAACTGAGGCCCGGGGGGGTGGAGGCCCCTTCCCCATCTCAGGATTACTCCCTCCCGCTCGGGGGGGGGGGGCGTCCCGCTGGGCTGGGGGCTGAGCTGGCGACCACGCTTCCTCCCTCCAGCGCCCTGGCCCTCTTCTCTCCTCACAGGTGCACCAGGGACCTGTCCCTCTGTCCTACACTGTCACCACAGTAACCACCCAAGGCTTCCCGTTGCCTGCAGGCCAACACATCCCCGGCTGCAGTGCCCAGCAACTCCCAGCATGCTCCGTGATGTTCAGCGGGCAGCATTACCCGCTCTGCTGCCTCCCGCCCCCGGTGAGTAGCCAGCGCTCGGTGGAGACCCAGACATGGCCCCGCCGTCCCTCGTCGCTAGGCAGCGGGCAGAGGCCCCCAGTGTCCCTTTGACCACGGTTGAAAAAGCCTGTGCAGGGCCCGGTGGCTCACGCCTGTCATCCTAGCTACTCAGGAGGCTGCGATCGGAGGATCGCGGTTCAAAGCCAGCCCAGGCAGGAACATCCGTGAGACTCTGATCTCCAGTAAACCACCAGAAAACCGGAAGTGGCGCTGTGGCTCAAGTGGTCGAGCGTTCGCCTTGAGCAAAAGCAGCTCAGAGACAGTGCCCCAGGCCCTGAGTTCAAGCCCCAGGACTGGCAAAAAAAAAAAAAAAAAGAAAGCAAAAGGCCCAGCCCAGAGCCCAGAAAACCATTCTCTGGCTCTCTCCCAGCCGCCCTTTGCCCCTTCTCTCAGCAGCTGATCCAGGCATGCACTATGCAACAGCTCCCTGTGTCCTACCAGACCTACCCCCACCTCATCTCCGGTGACCCCTACATTCTGCACCCCCCACCGCCCGCCCCACCGCCCCAGCCCACCCACATGGCACCTTTGGGGCAGTTTGTATCACTGCAGACCCAGCACCCGCGGATGGTGAGTCTGGGGAACGGATCTGATGCTGGAGGAGGAGGGGGGGGGTCGGGCCTTCCCTGTCACAGACCCATGACCAAACCCACCTCTGCCTCCTGCAGCCTCTGCAGCGGCTGGACAATGACGTGGACCTGCGTGGGGACCAGCACCCCCTGGGCAGCTTTACCTACCCCACCTCTGCCCCGGGTCCAGCCTTGTCCCCTTCAGTGCCCCTGAACTACCTGCCCCACGATCCGCTGCACCAGGAGCTGTCCTTTGGGGTGGTGAGTGGCCCTCATCTGTCCCCCCCCTCCTGGGCTTAGCCAGGTGGTCACGCCTGCTGCCATCCTAGCTACTCAGGAGGCTGAGATCTGAGGATCGCGGTTCAAAGCCAGCCCGGGCAGGAAAGGCTGTGAGACTCTGATCTCCAATAAACCACCAGAAAACCGGAAGTGGCTCAAGTGGTAGAGCGCTAGCCTTGAGCTGAAGAGCTGAGGGACAGCGCCCAGGCCCAGAATTCAAGCCCCATGATTGACCGGTGGGGGGTTAGGGGTAGAGTTCCTGCTTTGGCCTGGTGGCTTGGCTCTTGTTAAGGAGAAGAGGTTTCTGCTTTGGGACAGGAAAGGATTTTTGAAATGTTAGATTTTATCTTAAAGTGGTTTCTTTCCAAAATGGAATTAAGACACCTCAGATTATTCAGGAACTATCTGAGGGGCTGGGAAGGTGGCTCAGTGGTAGAGTGCTGGCCTAGCATGCATGAAGCCCTGGGTTCGATTCCTC
>NW_012267245.1:2707828-2709792 GCF_000151885.1 Dipodomys ordii | reverse complement strand
CCCCCGCCATGTTCCAAGATAAGATTCCCAGGGCAGTGGAACAGAGGGAAGCATCCTGTGTCCTCCAGTCCCTAGTGATGTTGACACTGAGCCCTTTGACCTGTTCTCTAGCTCGATGCTGCCCATGTCACCCACAGCTATGGGACCCACCATCAGCCTGGACCTAGAAGTGGATGATATGGAGATGGAGAACTACGAGGTCCGTGCTGGCAAGGAGGTGGGGCCGGGGTTGGGGATGTTGGGCGTCCCGGCACCCCCTGGGTTCACTGATCCCTCCCCTCTCCCCCTGTCCTGTCCCGTCCAGGCCCTCCTGAACCTGGCCGAGCGGCTGGGAGATGCCAAGCCCCGGGGTCTCACCAAAGCCGACATAGAACAACTCCCGTCGTACCGCTTCAACCCCGACAGCCACCAGTCAGAGCAGACGCTGTAAGTCCTGCTCCCTGATTGGCTGGGCTGCAGAGATCTCTGTCTGGAAGGATGGCGGATTGGGGGGGGGGTCCTCTGTGGTGAGTTCTCAGCATGGGGGTGCCGTTTTGTACCCTTCCAGATGCGTGGTCTGCTTCAGCGACTTCGAGGTGCGGCAACTGCTCCGAGTCCTCCCCTGTAACCACGAGTTTCACGCCAAGTGTGTGGACAAATGGTTGAAGGTAAGATGGCCGGAGCCGGTGGCTCACGCCTGCTATCCCAGCCACTCAGGAGGCTGAGGTCTGAGGATGGCGGTTCCAAGTCAGAATCTGTAAGGCTCTCATGGCCAGTTAACCAGCAAAAAGCCCGAAAAATGAGTTGCCTGCCTTGGTAATCCTCGCTCCTCAGGAGGCTGAGATCTGAAGATCACAGTTCGAAGCCAGCCTGGGCAGGGAAGTCCAGGAGACTCTTGTCTCCACTGAACCACCAAAAAGCCCCAAGTGGAGCTGTGGCTCAAATGGTAGAGCGCCAGTCTTGAGTGAAGAAGCTCAGGGACGGTCCCTAGGCCCTGAGGTCTGTCACACACACACACACACACACACACACACACAGCCAACCCAAATCAAAGTCGGTGGGGTACAGGCTGTGCGATCAAAACCTGCCTGACTCCCCCCCCACCCCACCCCACCCCAGGCCAACCGGACGTGTCCCATCTGCCGGGCCGATGCCTCTGAGGTACCCCGAGAGGCTGAGTGAGGCCCCACCGCTGGCCACGAGAACCCTGCCCGAAGCTCTGGAAACATCCAGGGAGGACAGACGGGGAGGGAGGGGCCCAGGCCTGCCTCCGTTCCACCTACAACTCCAGGGCCAGCCCTGCGAGAAACCCCTGCAATAAGCCCCTGCATTTGCCAAGCTCCAAAGACTCCTTCCCCCCTTCTGCCTGCCTGTCTGCCCGCCCGCCCGCCATGGAGCTGTCTGGGTGTTACCCCCTCACCCCAGCCTCCCTCCTGACCACCCCTGAGAGGCCTCCTCCCTGCTGGCACTGGAGAACCTGCAGGTCTCCCCCCCTCCCGCCACCCCCTCCAGTGTGCCTGGTGGGAATCCTTGGCGCGTCCCCCTTTCTCCCAAGCCATGGGCAAAGGGGTCACCATCCTGGGTCACTCTACACTGAAACGCTGTGTCCACCACCCAGGGGGCCTTGCCAGGTGTGTAGGACACAGATGGTGGCCACCGGCCACTTCCTGAGTCCCTGCCTGGCTGCACCCCCAGACAGCTTGGCTGTGGTGGTCTAGTTCCTTAAGCCGATCTGTGCTGGGGCACAGCCCCCCCCACCCCCCCAGCCACAGCCGCCAAGGGCTGTGTTCCTGGTGACACGGCTTCTCCAAGGTGACACACAGGGTTTGGACCTGGCCTGATGATCCCCCCCTCTTGGGAGATTTTTTTTGTGGGTTTGTTTTTTTTTTGGCCATTTCTACTCTTTTTTTTTTTTTCTTTTCTTCCTGTAGCCCCAAAACTTGCGTGTAGAGTTTGGAGGTGTGGATAGTTAAGCCTTCTTTTGG
>NW_012267245.1:2697808-2707238 GCF_000151885.1 Dipodomys ordii | reverse complement strand
TCCCCCCTCGGGGTTGCTGCCCTGATGAACGAACCGCGTGTGGGGCTGGCACATCCTAGCAGGCAGCCCCCTGGGCTCCTGCTGCCTCAGGGTTGCTCCAGGCACCCTCGTTCTGCCCGCAGCACCCCTGCCCCCTCCCCCCCCAGCACCCCTGCCTGCCACAGGGCCCGGCAGTCTGGGCCTATCCCACGGAGAACCCAAAGTCTTACTGTATATAACTCCAGGTGACGTTTCTATATTTATAGCAGTGTTGAAAACCCACGTGTTTTACACAGAGACCCATCTTCTCTGATTTCCCCCCCCCCATCCTCCCCCTTCCCCCCCTCCACCCCAACAACAACAACAAGGTTTTCAAATCCTTAATGCTTCCTGAGGGGGGGGCAAAGGGGGTTTGGGGTGGGGTGGGGGAGGGCGGGCAGGTGGAAAATGGCTCATGGACTGTATATCCGCTTGCAGACATGGGATTTCAACTAGCAGCTAGCGGGGAGGGGTTGGGGAAACACAGCATTTAACAACAACAAAATCATTAAAAAAAAAAAAAAGCAACAAAAAAATGATTTATGAAGCAATTATTTAGGATGTTTGTGATTTGCGACCTTGCTATATACTAGATGCCATGTGACCAATGATTTCCCGTGGTGGGGGGCTTGTCATTGTTTACGATTTATCAACCTCTGGCCGAGGCATGGCCGGGCGGGGACACGCTCTCTCCCCAGCCCTGGCTGGGCCCCAGCGCCTGGGTTCCGTGTTAGAAAGGTTTTCTATATATATAATTACATATAGATTGAATATATGTAATTTCGGGGGGCCCTGTTCCTTGCACATTTTACAGTTACCTCATTTTTCCCCATGTATGTATTTGAGAAAAAAATGCTAATATATAGAGAAAAAAAATGGTTCTTAAAGCTTCAATGTGTGGTTTTTTTCCTCCATTTCAGCGGTTCACATTGGTTTGTAGCATTTAACTAACTAGTCTGTTGTATTATATATATGTGTATACTGATTGAAATTTTTAACAGATTTGTACTTTTTTTAAAATGAAAGTTGCTAGTTCTGCTTGACCAAGTAGTGCAATCATTATTTTTTTTAATATTGTTGCTGATTTCAGAGGGAATATTCACTAATAAATGTATGATGTATACCAAGTGCTGTCCAAGCTGCTTTTGGTTGAGCCTTTCTTTCATTGGAATTTGGGGCTCAGACAGGGAGGTGTGAGGGACAGAATAATGTGTTTCTCTGCTATGGAACTGTTGGGGGTTTGGTTTCTTGGCAAAGTCCCATGGTTCCTTTGGGGAGGGGGCCGGTGTCAGGTCATGTATCTTGTGGCCACTTCAGCTAGACTGTTGGCACATTAAAGGATTCCTCTAATTTGGGGGAAATAATGGTCGTGGCTCATGGGGTTCTGAGGGTTGGGCTCTGGCTCAGAGGTAGAGTGCTTTCCTCTGATGCCAGGCCCTGGGTTCGATTCCCAGCATCCGTACAGGTAGGTTATTTTAGCAGCTGGGACTTGGGTCTGTCCTAATGAGGTCTAAAATGCCATCATCCCTGGAGAAAATCACATTTTCCCCAAAGAACCCAATAGCTATGTATATATTTTTGGGGGGTGCCAGTACTGGTGCTTGAACCCAGTGCCAGGGCACTGCCCCTTAGCTTTCTGGCTCAAGGCTGGTGCCCTACTGTTTGAGCCACAGCTCCACTTCGGGCTTTTTGGTGGTTAATTGGAGATGCTCAAGTGTCATGGGCTTTCTTGCTAAGGCTGGTCTGGAGCCATGATCCTCAGATCTCAGCCTCCTGAGTAAGCTAGGGTGACAGGTTTGAGCCAGCACTGCCTACTACGCCAGAAATGGGTAGTTTAGGGGGAGGTCGGGGCAGGGGGTTGGAGAAGCCCCGAACATGTTGAATTCGATCACCAGATGACAAACTCTTTCCATTCCTGGGGGGGTGGAGGGAACAGACATTGGTGACGTGGCTACTTTTAAGTGTCCCAAGTAGATCCTGGGGCAGACAGCATTAGCCTCAGAGGCCTGCACGAACTCACCTCTGGTGACACGTGACAGCTGGTGTGGGTCCTGCGTGAACTCGGCTCCTTCCAAGCAACCATGTCTCATCAGGGACCCCGGAACACTTCTGCCTGGACTCCTTCCCGCAGTCCCCGTTCCTCTAGACAGAAACACCCACATGGTGGCGGTTTTGTTCGTTATAAAACATTTAATGTTCACCTACAATACAATGTAAACCTTTATGAAAAAAAGAATTTACACTAGGTTTGTTTCCCCACACCCGGAAGTGATCATCCTGTAACTATTGGGGTGCAGTATGAGTGGAGGCACCACTTCTGCGGTGCGTGAACTTCTCGAGGCTGCGCCCCGAGCTTTTTGTTCAAGCACCAGGCAAATGCTCTGCATCCAACAGCTCATCTTCCGAGACTCTTTCCCCCTCAGCCTTGGCACCATGAGTAATGGGCATCATAACTGCTCAGTTAAAAGATCCTAGGTGCTCAGTCACTTTTTGAGGCAGATATTCCTTCTCCTCTGCCATCTGTCCCCAATCTCACGGTAGAGGCAAGCGAGGAGAAATACTTGTTGCAGGAAGTCCTACAGATGGAGGAGGAAAAGACCAGAAGGGCCGTGCTGAGGAAGAGTGCACAGTTAGTTGTTCAGCTGACCTCCATCTTGGGTGTCAGCATGATGATGGTTTTCCCACAGCGCTGCAGTTGAATCTATGTCAATCTTGGGCACGTGGAACGAAAGTTAACATGGCTCCACTCACTGTGTCCTTTGGAATGCACAGCTGGACTGTTCCAGCTGTGACCTGCAGACTGCAGCACAGCCTGGCAGATGCGGCTTGTTTCTCCCTTGCAGCTCTTGGAGGTCCTTAGGAGCCACGTAGATGGGACTTGCATGGTGACATGCATGCAGCCCTGTGTCACCTGTGAGGGAGGGGGAACTGGCACCCTGGAGGTGGCACTAAGCTAGCGAGGAGGCAGGCATGGATGGAGTTGAAGGAAAGCAGAAATAACTGTTTCAAAGGGACCAGAGAGGACCCTCCAGGAAATGGGCAGGGGGCTCAGGAGTTATCTTTCCTGAGGGACCTGGTCTTAACCTTGTCGCATCTCACATCCTCTGTCCCACCGTTAGTTACTGGAAGAGGCATTAACTAGAAGGGCACATTACTGGAAGAGACCGTGCTATTAGAGAAGAAATCGCTACATTTCCTGGGTGTGGGACACTCGTACACCCTGCCTAATGCAGGCCCCCAGCTCCCTCCCGGGTAGAGCTGGGACTTGGGACAGGAAGGGAGGCCCCAGGAGGGATAAAACACTCCTTGCAGCTTGTTGGTGAAGCCAATTTTGCCTAGGTTGAGTGGAGAACAAGGTTCACCTCTCCGAAGCTTGCTGGGATAGCTGCAGATCTGGTGTTCAAGGGCACTGGAAAAATCCACAGGCCTCCCCTCGGCCCCGTGGCCCTTACTCCAACAGAGGGCTGCACAAAGCCTTATGCCTAATATTACTACTTCGCAGAGAGGTCCTTAGGTTTGCACCAAGCCAAGGAGCTTTGGAGGATGATAGGTAAGTCATGCTTTACCCTGACCTGACCTTCCTGCTTGAACAGCGTGCTATAGTTCTGAAGCCTTGCAGATCAGCCACCAAACACTTGGAAATACGTTTATCAGTGCACTGTGGCTATCTATGTTCCCACTTCCAGGAACTCAACAGCATCTGCTACTTGAACACAGCAGCCCAGGGAGGCTAGAACCTCCAGCAGGTGTGTGCCCAGCCTGCACGTACTGCCCGGGGCCTGGGAGTTCCCAGCCTTAAAAACACTAGGGCCTCCCACAGAGGCTCCACCACAGGCCCTGTCCGTGGAAAGGCACTAGGCTTGGCAATTCGGGAACACTGAAGCAGCTAAAAGAGGAATGAAGAACTGCCATCCTTTGCTTCAGACCCCTTCAGGTTTTAGTGAGGTGCACAGGTGGGAAGAAAGGACAGCAGGTTGGACCAAAACCAACGCCCTCAGTTGAGGGGGCAGGAGAGGGACAATGGCCGAAAGAAGCACAAAGCAGCCCAGGCACCTTTATTACGCTACTGTGGGCTAAGGAGCCCAGGGCACGAACTCACGGCTTTTAAGAATTGGCTCTTTATCAAATAAAGAAGAAGAAAAGAAATACATCCATGACAGCCTCATTCCTTTGGTCATCAGAAAGCAACAGAAACAAGGAAAAGTGATCCAGAAACCAGTTCAAGGAACGTCTCTCTGCTCTCCCCCCTCCTCCCGAGGCTTCTCGGGAGAAGGAGGTAGTCTTCAGGAGATGGGGCTGGAGCTGCCGGCTGGACGCTTTCACATTTATTCTCCATAAAAGCAAGAATGAATGAGAACAAGTGGGAATGTCCCCTTCCCCAGTGGGACACCGGTGGCTGGACGGGCGTCCGCTGGCTGGAGGCTGCGTGGTGCAGAGGCTGTTGGAAGGGTGAAGCGAGCTTTGCCGAGCGAGGGTGCGTTCATGGCTAACCACACACACACACGCACACGCACACACACACGCGCACGCACACGCACGCACACACACGCACACGATGACTCGCAGGTGACATGGTTTCTCATCCTTCCTTAGGATGCAGCAGTCTTTTAAAAAAAATATTGTATTATAATAATAATAGGAATTTCTCTCTCTCTCTCTTTCCATTTCCTTTAGGGGGTGGGGCGGGGGGGTGGGGGGGGGATGACAAATGTCATTCGTCTGTTAGGTCCTGAACAAAGAGAACTTCTGTGTGGCTGAGTCCCGCCTCCTGCAGCGTGGGCGGGTTGGGCAGCTCCTCCGAAGGGACGCACGGCAGCACCCGCCTGGGAAAGTTGGCTTCAATCTGAAACTTCTCTGGGCTTTCCTTCAAGGAGAATAAGAAGTCGTGGATCACCTGCAGAGGTCGTGTGGAGAAAAGAGAATGGCAGTGAGATGGCTGTGTACCCCAGGTCCCCCAGGACGGCTGACGTGGAGAAGACGCGAACCCTACTGGCATGCTTAAAGGAATCACAAGCCCGCCGCGACTCCAACTCTCTGATAATGTGCTTTTTTTGGGGGGGTGGGGGGTAATCAGTCTTGGTAGTTGAACTGGGCACCGTCCCTGAACTTTTGTGCTCAAAGCTAGCTAGCACTCTACCACTTGAGCCACAGCTCCACTTCTGGCTTTTTGCTGGTTAATTGGCAATAAGAGTCTCACAGACTTTCCTGCCCAGGCTGGCTTCAAATCACATGATCCTCAGATCTCAGCCTCATGAATAGTAGCTAGGATGACAGGTGAGCTCCTAGCACCTGGATAAATGTTTTCACACAGAAATAATCACAAAGGTTGGGTGCCAGTGGCTCACGCCTGCAATCCTAGCTACTCAGGAGGCTGAGATCTGAGGACCGCAGTTCAAAGCCAGCCAAAGGCAGGAAAGTCCATGGCACTCTTATCTCCAATGAACCACTAGGAAACCAGAAGTGGTACTGTGGCTCAAGTGGTAGAGCGCTCACCTTGAGCTGAAGAGCTGAGGCTAGCGCCCAGGCCCAGAGTTCAAGCCTCACGACCACCACCATAAACGACAAAAAGAAATAATCACAAACTTCCAGAAGGGCTGGAAGTGCAGGGCATTGAAGCTTTTTCTTAGACCAGATGTAGGTAAGCAGCCATTCTGAGTTCCACGCCTCCTGAACACTCATGGTAGTGACGTAGCTTTCTACTTAACACTGAAGTCAGCAGAGGTAAGCACTAAGTTATTTCCACAATACAATAAACAGTCATTCCCACAGCATCCATGCAGTTGGTTGCAGAAACACCTCTGGAGATCCACAGATCCATAGATGCACAAGTCCCTCGTCTCAAGTGGCAGAGCACACACCTGCATCCTTTAAACCAGGTTTCCATTTTGTCTCATACTTAACACCTGCACTGCAGTATTTAGGGAATAATGAGAAATCCTGATGCTAATGTTTTCCCAGTATTTCTGATCTGTGGATGTGAGCTCATGATATGGAGGGCTGCAGGCTCTTGTGATTTCCACTCCATTCAAAATGGGCCAGTTGTCTTTTGTGTGGTTTTTGTTTTTTGGGGGGGTGTACTGGGGCTTGAATTCACAGGGCCTTTCACTCTCTCTCTGCTTTTTTTGCTCAGGGCAGATGCTTCACCATGGGAGGCACATTTCTACCTTCTTTTGCCTGGCTAGTTGACAATAAACTAGCTAATCCTAAGTAGCTAGGGTTATAACCATGAATTCTTTAAAACCAAACAAAATCCCTATGATGACTGTCTGAGGCTGAGACAGGAAATCATCCTGGCTACTACTCAGGAGGCTGAGTTCTGCAGTTCCAAGTCAGCCTGAGCAGGAAAGGCCATGAGATTCTTATCACCAATAAACCACCCCCAAACTAGAAGAGGTACTGTGGCTCAAAGTGGTAGAGCCCTAGCCTATGGTGGGGAGGGGGGAAGATCAGGGGGAGCACGGAGGCCTAGAGTTCAAGCCCCATGACCTTAAAAAAAAAAAAAAAAAAGCAAGCACAGTGCTGCCCTGGTCTTGAACAACCCAGGAAAAAAATGACAAAGTGGATTTTAGCATTTGCATACTCCAGCCTGTGTCATCTTCCCATGAGCTCAGTCTTTGAAGCATCACTTCAACAAGGGAAGAAGTTGCAGATGAGATCAGCTCTTGAGGGGGTAAAATGGCATGGTTAAAAAAAAAAAAAAAAAAACAAGGGGCTGGGAAGGTGGCTCAGCGGTAGAGTGCATGCCTTGCAAACATGAGGCCCTGGGTTCGATTCCTCAGCACCACATAAACAGAAAAAGCTGGAAGTGGTGCTGTGGCTCCAGTGGTAAAGCGCTAGCCTTGAGCTGAAGAGCTGAGGGACAGTGCCCAGGCCTAGAATTCAGGCCCCATGACCAGCAAAATAAAAAAAAAACAAAAACAAAAACAAAAAGCAGGGCTGGGAAGGTGGCTCAGTGGTAGAGCGCTTGCCTAGCATACATGAAGCCCTAGGTTCGATTCCTCAGTACCACATATACAGAAAAAGCCAGAAGTGGCGCTGTGGCTCAAATAGCAGAGCACTAGCCTTGAGCTGAAGAGCTGAGGGACAGCACCCAAGCCCAGAGTTCAAGTCCCAGGACTGACAGAAATAAACAACTAAATAAATAAGAAATCAGAGCTGGGTACAATGACTCATGCCTGTAATCCCAGCTACTCAGGAGGCAGAGAAATGAGGGAGCTCTTGGTTCAAGGCCAGCCCAAGGCTAAAAGTGAGATTCCCTGTCTCAGCAAATAAGCCAGTAATAGCAGCTGACTTGTGTAATCTCAGCTATATGGTAATATGTACCTGAAATTCCAGCAATATGGAGATGCATAAAACAGGAAGATCTCCATCCAGGCTGAACGAATGAGAAACTGGTCTTCTTTCTGTAAGAGTCTGAGTCTATTGCTATGTGAATGACAAGCACTGTTGTGTGCGTTCAAGTGCACGAGGGACCCTCAGGATGTGGGGTTTCTTCTGTGCAACATGGGCAGAGGAGAGAACAATAGTCCCACCGCATCTGCTCTTCTGTTCGACATCACTTTGTGCTCTCTCTGCAGATCAAGGGGCTCGGAAGCACAAACGCTCTTGGGGAACTTCTTTGTAAGGTATGTGCTTTCTTAGCAGGATTCAAACGTTATGATAGAAGAAAACTGTGAAAACACCAGGCGCTGGTGGCTCCCACCTGTCATCCTGGCTACTCAGGAGGCTGAGATCTGAGGATCGTGGTTCAAAGCCAGCCTGGGCAGGCTCTTATCTCCAACTAACCACCAAAAAGTGGGACGTGGGCTGTTGGTCAAGTGGTAGAGCAAAATAGCTAAGGGACAGTACCCAGGCCCTGAGTTCAAGCCCCAGTTGGGGCACAAAACAAAACAAACAAAAAACTGGCTTTGATGTGACAGCCCAGCCTGAAGGAACCTGTGGCAGCTCACGGCATCCTTCCTAGGATCCCCCGACATCTGACCCCATCTCTCTGGGATGCCTCCTGTTCAACACTGTGGAGTCTGACAAGCTGCCACACACCTCCAGCCCAGACGCTACCACACGCACGTGCACCCCATGCGATCCTTACTGTTAGAGACTGTGAAAAGTGGAATCGTCTCTCTACTCGAGAATCATTGGGTAATTTGAAGATGATCTTGACGCTTTCAGGGTCGTCAGGGGAGGGCTCAGGAGGCAGGCACTCCAACTTCCTTTCCTTCTCCTCCTGTAGATTCTGTGGAGACACAACACAAAGATGAGGCCAGGGCTCGAATGCGGGGGAGATCACAAAGGGAAGACCATGCCAGCTTGGTATCAGCTAATACTAAGAATGCACAAGGCAGGAAAAGCAGAAGCTGCCCACAGTCCCTTCCCACACAGGCTCCAGGTCAGGAGTCATGACTCACGGGGCGCAAGGCCCCACCCATCACCTGCCGCCGCCTCTCCTCCGCCAGCTTCTGCTGCTGCACCTCCTCCTCCTTCCGCCTCTTCCGCTCCCGCTCCTCTCGCTTCTTCCTTTCTTTCTCCTGGTCAGCCCTGAGAGAGGCCAGGTAGGCCTCGTCCTGCTGCTGCCTCAGCACCTGGGTCTGGTTCCTTTCTTCCCTGCGGGCAAATCAAAAGCATCAAAACGAACGCGGGAGCCCAGCGTCCTGGGGCTTGCACTCTGGGCCTGGGCACTGTCCCTCAGCTCTTCAGCTTAAGGCTAGCGCTCTACCACAACGCCACTTCTGGTTTTCTGATGATTAACTGGAGATCAGAGTCTCACGGACTTTCTTGCCTGAGCTGGCTTTGAACCTCAATCTTCAGATCTCAGCCTCCTAAGTAGCTAGGAAGTCACTGACGCCCGGCTCACACTTAGAATCCTAACTACTCAGGAGGCTGAGATTTGAGGATTTGGGTTCCAAGCCAGCCTCGGCAGGAAAATCCATGAGACTGTTATTTCCAAGTAATCACCAAAATAGCTGAAAGTGGCCAGGTGCTGGTGGCTCACGCCTGTCATCCTAGCTACACAGGAGGCTGAGATCTGAGGATCACAGTTCAAAGCCGGCCCAGGCAAGAAGGTCTGTGAGACTCTTATCTCCAATGAACCACCCGAAAACTGGAAGTGGTGCTGTGCCTCAAAGTGGCAGAGCACTTGCCTTGAGCAGAAGCAGTTCAGGGACAGCGCCCAGGCCCTGAGTTCAAGCCCCAAGACCAGTACAACAACAACAAAAACAAAATACTAGATAAAGCTAAGGTATCATAAAATGTTGGTGTATAACCTGTTTTTTTCTCCAGTGAAATCTTATGTTCTCTCTCTTTGAGATCCAGAGTCTTGAGCTTACCAGGCAGGCACCGTAACATCAAGCCACAGCTCCAGCCCAAGTTTTATGTTCTCTTTGCATGGACCATCCGAAGACTGAACAGATAAATA
>NW_012267245.1:2685924-2694378 GCF_000151885.1 Dipodomys ordii | reverse complement strand
AGAATGCATGAAGCTCTGGGTTTAATTCCTCAGTGCCACATAAACAGAAAAGGGTGGAAGTGGTGTTGTGACTCAAGTGGTAGAGTGCTAGTCTTGAGCAAAAGCAGCTCAGGGACAGCGCCCAGGCTCTGAGTTCAAGCCCCAGGACTGGCAAAAAAAAGAAGAAGAAGAAAAAAAAAAAGACTAAAAGCAAGCTGCCTTTAAAAATAAACCAGTTTCTGGCAATGGCTCTCTGTATGTAACACACAGGCCTCAGAGTCTATCAGACCTGATCCTGCTCCAAAATCCAAGAACTGTGTGATCCTGGCTTGAACTCTTTGAGTCTGTTTTCTGTATCATAAATAAAAGCAACACAACCCTCACTTCTAAGGCCTGCTGACAAGACTAAATGATGTAAAAAACAGCATCTGGCATTGTGTTTAGCACATTGACATAGCAAGTGGCAGTATGTCTTTCCAGACCTTTTCCAAAAACATCCTGACAGACTGGGGGGTCGGTGGCTCACGCCTGTAATCTTAGCCACTTAGGAGGCTGAGATCTGAAGATCGGGTTCAAAGCCAGCCTGGGCAGGAAACTCAGTGAAACTCTTATCTCCAATAAACCACTCAGAAAACCAGAGGTGGCGCTGTGGCTCAAGTGTTAGAGCGCTCACCTTGAGCTGAAGAGCTGAAAGACAGCGCCCAGGCCCAGAGTTCAAGCTCCAAGACTGACAAAAAACAAAACAAAACAAAACAAAAAAAACCAACAACAACCAAAAACATCCTGACCATCTCAATGAGGCAAAAGAAAAAAACACATACCCCTGTATCCCTCAGGTTTGTTTGTAGAACAGGCCCAGAAGAGCATCCTAGTGTTTATCAGTGAAATAACTTCAGGTGCACAGAGTGTATTGCTGTGGAAAGGGATGAAAACAATGTAAGAACAACTTGGTCACTACAAACCATGAGGAGAAAGTCAGATGAGGTCTCATGACTTACCGACAGAACTCATCCGAGTCCTGGTGGTCATCTCCATGAAGATAAACCAGGAGAAAGCGAAGCTCTCGCTTAGCATCATTGAGTGCCTATGGGAGACACAAGGTCACTGGTGATTATAAAGACCATTCTTGAAGCTTAGGCTAATAGTCATCATTAATATACCTATGTATTAATGACCAAAAAGAAATGAAAAGGTAAGCAAGAGTACAGACACTGGGATATTGAAACCTTGGCACCCGGGTGCTTTTTTCTTTTCCCCTATAGAAAATCTAGGCTAATAAGCTTCAACAAAAAAGTTTAGTGTTGTTAGGATCTAAATGCTGTCAGGAACGTTAAGCACACAAGCTGACACATACAGGTTCCTCAACAAGCCACACAAAAGTGAGCTATTCCCACAGAAGAAAGAACGCTAAAAGCAGGAGAATCTGACCATGTGGAAAGGGAACTGAGAATTTTGCCACTTCACAGCTACCAAATTCTGACTTTAAAATATAAAGAACTGCATAGATGAGGCAGATCCCCCACAGCGAGCAGGAATGGGATCAAAGCCATGTTGAGGAGCCCCGTGTTTAGACCGAAGACAAAGCTAGCGTCCAAGCCTCTTGTGTAGGCTTGTGCACAGGAGTATCCTGAGCGCCTTCCACTTTATTTTACTGTTGGTCATGGGGCTTGAACTCTGGGCCTGGGCGCTGTCCCTCAGCTCTTCAGCTCAAGGCGAGCACTCTAGCATTTTGAGCCACAACACCACTTCTGATTTTCTGGTGGTTCATTGGAGATCAGAGTCTCACGGACTTTCCTGCCCGGGCTGGCTTTGAACCGCGATCCTCAGATCTCAGCCTCCTTAAATAGCTAGGATGACAGGCGTGAGCCACCAGTGCCCAGCTGTGCTTTCCGCTTTATAATTAGTGTTCCCTCAATGGCCAGCGGTGGCTGACCCTCAGGGTCATGGTGGAGGGTAGAGAGAAGTCCTCCTCTCTTCATCCCTAGGTCTCCAGCATTGAGCACATGCCTTATTGACACACAGAGCTATGTGATATTTCTTAACTGGGGTGGCAGCAGCTAGCAGGAGACAGAAATACTGGATTTGGGCAGGAGCAAGGGTTAGCTCCCCCGAATCCTTGCCCAGGTAAGATTTGGGAATCCTGAAGCTTCTAGGATTCCACCCTTTCAGCTATGCTCACAGTGTTAATTCCTTATTTTTCTCTGGCAATTTGATATGCTTGCAAACCAGAGACCTGTAAGTGTTCTTCGCCTGCTGAGGCTTACATTGAATGAGTCTATGACCTCTATGTGCCATTCAGTTCTGGGATGGATCAAATCAGATTGAGGCTCTGTCTTCACCACATGTGCGGCCTGATCAAGGAAGTTAAGACGAACACAAACAAGCATAAGGAGGGAAGTGAAACTGCTACAAACAAAAAAAAAACCAGGAGGGAAGAACAGGAAAAGACAAAATGGGGTTTCCAATTCAAGAAGGGCACATAATCAGAATGGCTGGAAGAGGGAATGAAGGACGTGGGCTCGTTAAAGAATGGGCAAAGTTCTCACCGGGCAAAATGGGGAAGAAAGGCATTCCAGGGGGAGGGACACACACAAGCCAAGGCTCTGAGGTAGGAAGGGAGCTAGAACCAAGAGTGAAGGAACCAAGTGGGCAGAACAGAACTTAGAGGAAGACTGGCAGTACAGCAAGGAGAGTCTGGCCTCTTGTTCATTGCTGTAAGCAGTGAAGAGCTAAGCACGGTTTTGAGTAAAAGAATGACAGCGATGAGGGCTAGCGTCTGCTCTTCTTTGAGGACAGACTCAGATTGTTAAGTTGGCATCTATATGGTTCGTGGCACTGACCTGGCTGTACGTTCCCTGGTAGAAGACAGGGTGTGCCCTCCCATATTTCTCTTCAAAAGAGTGCATAAATGAAACAATGTCCCCAACGGGGTCAGTGACCCGGCTGCGAGGGTCAGGCCGTATAAAACGAAGAGCAAACCTGGGGAGGAAGGAATAAATATCACATGAATCGGCTTACTGTAGTGCATATGGAGCGGGCCAGTTTGTATATACAGGCGCTGTCAACAGAGCCCATGCGACAGGGCCGCAAAGAGCCAGACTGTGTAGTGGATCATCGAGCCTGAGAGCAAAGTCTGGCTTAAAGAGCCACAAAGCTCCATGGGCTGCTCCAGAAGAACGCAAACTACTAGGATTATAAATTCCAACACTGGCCTACACAAATCCTCAAGTCTTTCCGCAGAAAAACTGAGGGCCAGAAGGGTTGGGAATGGAAGATTATGGGCAGACACTAGCCAATTGTGAATATTCTAAATTAATTGATTAAATGTCTTTTGTGTGTATGTGAACACTGGGTCTTCAACTCAGGGCCTGTACACTGTCCCTGAGCATTTTTTTTTTTTTAATTTGTTCAAGGCTAGCACTCCACCACTTGAGCCATAGCTCCATTCTGGCTTGTTGGTGGGTTAACAGGTAAGAGTCTCATGGACTGTCCTGCCAGGGCTGGCTTTGAAACATGATCCTCAGATTTCAGCCTCTAGAGTAGCTAGGATTTCTGGCATGAGCCCCCAGTGCCTGGTCTTGTAAACTTAAAACATCTGGTACCTTAGTCACTCGCCATACTGTAGCAAGTGCTCCACAGTAATTTCCACGGTGGCAACATGGAGCAGAACCTGTCTGTCCTCATAGGAAGTACTACTGGCCAGGGCCGCCCCACAGCACAGATCTATTTCTGGAAGTTCCTCTCACTCCCCTGTCTGACTTCTTGAGATTTTCAATGTTCAGTTCATGCTCCCAAAGTATTCAAATTATGAATAGGGGCACTTCACACACAAATTTATAATCACAAGTTACTTGTTCTTTCAAGTGGCAGGTAAGTTTTGCTTTCTAGCCAAGCATCAGTGGCTCAAGCCTGTCATCCTGGCTACTCAGGAGGCTGAGACCTGAGGATCACGGTTTGAAGCCAGCCTGGGCAGAAAAGTCTGTGAGGCTCTTATCTCCAATGAACCCCCAGAAAACCAGAAGTGGTGCTGTGGCTCAAAGTGGTAGAGAATTAGCTTTGAGCAAAAAAGCTTAAGGAGGGGCTGGGAAGATGGCTCAGTGGTAGAGCGCTAGCCTTGCATGCCTGAGGCCCTGGGTTCAATTCCTCAGTACCACATAAGCAAAAAGAAAAAAGCCGGAAGTGGTGCTGTGGCTCAAGTGGTAGAGCACTAGCCTTGAGCTGAAGAGCTGAGGGACAGCGCCCAGGCCCAGAGTTCAGGCCCCACGACCGGACCAAAAAAAAAAAAAAAAAAAGCTTAAGGACAGAGAGCACCCAGGCCCTGAATTCAAATTCCACAATTGAAAAATAATTTATTTTTGATGGCTGACTGCATGAATGGAGGAAGTTAAAAACAGACTGAGGAGATACTTGGCAGGTTTGGAGAACCATTAGCTACTCCAAAGTTGACATAGATTCCTAGCAAGCTCACCCTACCCTGTGTGTCCAGCATCATCCATTTCTTTATTACGCTTTGGGTTTCCCCAGAGGGCAAGGGGGTAGAGGCCAATGTGCTACAGAACATGGAACATGTTGCCTGATGATACAGCTACATTAAAATTAGTAACACATGCCATGCATAACTTCCCAAGGAAAGCAAACAGAATTCATTTACTTGAAGACATCTCAGCACAGAAAGGGTAAATAAACCAGTATACTTTCTCTGCTAAATCTTGAGCCAATTCTTCACAAATTCCCCATGAATAGACAATTACACTTGAATTTCTCCTGAGTAATAATCAACCCCAATTCATTGACACAAACATCCAGAGCAAATTAACACAAAATACAAGAAGTTATATGCATGGGAAGGTAGTTAGCAATTCCTGAAAAGACCAATATTTTGACTACCTTCTCTGACATTAACTATGTCAGAATTTTCTCTTTAACTTTAGGAAGTAGACAAAAACTTTTAACGTTTGTTTCTAACTGCAGTATATTCCTATGATCAGCGTCATCTGAGACAGAGAGGTCAAATTAGACTTCACTATGGTTTTAAAGGTTCTGATGTGCCCAGTAGTAAATAAAACATGGATGGGAAGAGTACGGAGCAGGTCACTGCGATGTGGCTTTGCTGAAGCCAGGAAGCCACTAAGCAGGCAGTCACCTAAAACAACCCAGGAGCAAGGCAATTCCTCAGGAAGACCTAGCTAGGTCTTCTCTGTACAACCCAAAAAGGCACCCCAGAATCTGCAAGGATTGTACACAAGTTGCACTGTATGCAAGGTACAGATCACATGTCATGTCAAGCTCTATCTGCTAGCCTAGATGCCTGAAACATTTTAGTTTCCCAAAAAGCTGAAGTGTAGCTCTAGATAGGACACCTCAAGTCTGATCTGCCAGGAAGTCAGGTTCCACTCAGTATTTCCTAGTCTTGGACCCTGTAGATCCAATGAGGAGTTCTTCTTTGAATGGTACACGGAGGAGCTGGGTTCCAGCACCAGCAACCAATGGGTTGCCAGGGCAAAGGGAAATATGCAAAACAGTGTCCATGTGACTACAATGGGAGAAACCTAGAGCTAAGTGGGTAACCTCACAGCAAGAGACTGAGTTGGGATTCTGAGTGGTCAGAGAGCGAAGAGTATCAGTTCCTGAAGCATGAGGTTAGAAGAGGGTGGTTAGAAACCAAAGGGAGTGGAGATTAACTACCTAGGACAGGGCCAGGGGGCCTTTCCCTGCCAAGGGCTAATTGGTGCATGATGTTAGCTGCTACTGAGGTTTGTCTTGCTATGGAAAAACTCTTGGATTTGCTGGATATCCAGTCTTACCTGCAGTTGCACTGAGGATTCCCCACCCCTGAACTAAGGGGTGGAGAGGCAATACATATGGTGGGGGGAATAGTGGGGAGACCAATGCATGTGGGCAGATTGATTTTTTTGGGGGGGGGTTGAATTAGGAGGAGCCCTACAACTTGAGCTACATGTCCAGCCCTGGGTCTTTTGGTGGTTGTTTTTTGCACTGGTCCTGGGGCTTGACCTCAGGGCCTAAGAGCTATCCCTGAGCCTTTTTGTTTCAGGCTAGCACTCTACCACTTGAGCCACAGTTCCAATTTGGGAATTTTTTGGGGGGCAGGGGGTATTAACTGGGGATAAGAGTCTTAGGACTTTCCCTGCCCTGGCTGGTTTCAAACTGTAATCCGCAGATTTCAGCTTCCTGAATAGTTAGGATTCCAGGTACTAGCCACTGGTGCCCAGCTTGTCTAGTCCTTGTATTTCTGAGATAGGGTCTCACTTTTTGCCTAAGCCAGCAGACTGCGATCCTCTTACGGATGTTCCTACCACAGCTGGGATGACAGGTGGGCATCACCATGTCCAGGCTACTGGCCGAAATGGGATGTCACAAACACTTTGCTTGAGCTGACCTTGAACCATGATCCTCACCAGGTCCATCTCCTAAGCAGCTGAGATTACAATGACCGGCATGGATTGATAGTATATTTGCAAATAAGCAAGATTAATTTAAAAACAATTTCATTTATAAAACCTGCCACTCTGCTTGAACAATTTAAATTATTTTTCATACTATAGTAAAAGACAGTACAGGAAGAATATTCAATATGATGACAAATTGGCAAGGCAAAACTAGTAGAATATTAAAAATTATTCTGGTTATGTTTCAGCTCCAAAGTCTACTCTTGCTATTGATACATAAATGCAGAGGTACATACCTAAATATATCAAGTATCGTGTAATAGGTAAACCGGAATGGAAGCATTATCAAGTAATAACCCCATCCAAGCAGCCCCTGAAATTCCAAAAAAAAAGTTAGAGACCCCATTTTCTCAATCTCTAATACTTCACAAAGTAACTAGTTCAGCTTTTATTCAGGCTTTTGCATTCTTTCCTATGATTTCTCCCTCTGATCAACAGTTCCCCTCTTCCTGGACACTTCAACCTTAAATGTTCTTATTGCCTTCAATATCATTTCATCTAATATTATCTTTTTTCCCCCTTTCACATCATTTGTGTTAAATCTCCTTTGACACTTTTGCTGCAGCTACTTCTATTCATTGTTAAGTTCAATTGCAAGTTCATCTCCCCAAATAATGAACATGCATCCTTTTCTTTTTAGCCTTACACATTAAAATACTACACACATAGAAATAGCAAGAAAGGTAACCATTAATATTACCTTGGACAATTTTGTATAAAAGCAGTAAATATACTATATAGCAGCTAATCTTACTAGAAACACACATTATTAACACTTACTAAATCATTTGTACTTAGGCTCTCTGATTTCCACAGTGCCACTTAGATGTCATATTGTGTTAACCTGAGACCTCTCTGTAGCCATGACGAGGAGCTCTAGAAAGCTCCAGGAAGCTGACATCAGGGCCGCAAACACTAAGTCAAACCCAAAAGCAAGTACCAGGTACCTACAGAAGCCCTCCCTGGGTTATAGACCTGCTCCAGAAATCTGTAGCTTTTTTTACTTCAGAAAACCCCAAACAATTGTAGCAGCCCTTCTGGTCCTTGACCTTCAGTTCCAGTTACCCACAGCCAATCAAAAGCCTGATCATACTCAATGGAAAATTCCCAATATAAACAATTCATGAGTTTTAAATCCACACTGTGCTGAGCAGTATGCTGAAATCTGTACCATCCTGCTTCTTTCTTTCCAGGATGTCCAGCATTCCCTCCAAGATAGCTGCTCAGTGGTCACAATGCGACAGTGGCTATTTTAATTATCAGTACCCTATTGGTGCTTAAGTAACCTACTAAGTAATAATGGACCCAGGAAATAAGAACGATGATGATATTGGCAATTATAAGATGCAACGAAAAGTCCTTTAAGTGAAAAAAAGGAAAGTTCTCACCTTAAGGAAAAAAAAAAATTATGCTGAAGTTGCTAAGATCTACAAGAAGAACAATCTTTTATTCATGAGATCATGAGGAAGAAAAAAGAAATGTATGCTGGTTTTCCTGCTGCACCTCAAACTGTGAAAGTTGCAGCCAGGGTACATACATGGCAAGCTCTTGCTTAGGAGGGAAAGGCAGCCAAGGTTTGGCACCACTGGCAGCTTCAGCCATTAGCGGGATATCAGAACATAGGCTCCAAAAACAAAGGTGGATTACTGTACTTAAAACTCCATTTTTAATGAATTATGTAATTGGGTTATTTATTTGGAGAAGGGATCTCACTACGTTGGATTCAAACGACTGACTGTCCAGCCTGAGCTTTAACTCCATTTTTCAAATATCAAATACTCCACACACAAAAAAAAGCAAGATGGGGGGCTGGGAAGGTGACTCAGTGGTAGAGCGCATGCCTTGCATGCCAGAGGCCCTGGGTTTGATTCCTCAGCACCACATAAGCAAAAAGAAAAAAGCCGGAGGTGGCGCTGTGGCTCAAGTGGTGGAGGGCTAGCCTTGAGCTGAAGAGCTGAGGGACAGCGCCCAGGCCCAGAGTTCAGGCCCCATGACCGGACCCAAAAAA
>NW_012267245.1:2684467-2685874 GCF_000151885.1 Dipodomys ordii | reverse complement strand
GACCCAAAAAAAAAAAAAGAAAGATGATGGAGTAAATTCTAATTGTACCAAAGTTAAAGGAATATCCCCTTAGGATTCTAAATATAAGCATAAGAGGTGAGTATAACTCCAAGGATTAAGAAAGATAAAGTCCAACATCTTTAGCATTCATTATCAGTGTGTATGTCTGATTTCTTTAACTGTAAAAAACTAAATTTAAAATAAGGAGTCTAGGGCTAAAGGGTTGAGAATCTGAACCTACCTAAGCTAACCAGTGAAACTCTAACTTAAAAAAAAAGAAAGGCTGGGAAGGTGGCTCAGTGGTAGAGTGCTTGCCTTGTATGCATGCGGTCCTGGGTTCAATTCCTCAGCACTACATAAGCAGAAAAAAGCCAGAAGTGGTGCTGTGGCTCAAGTAGTAGGGTATTAGCCTTGAGCTGAAGAGCTGAGGGACAGTGCGCAGGCCCAGAGTTCAAGCCCCACAACTGGCAAAAAAAATTTTAAAAATAAAAAAAATAAAAATCAGGGCACTGGCAGTTCATATCTGTAACCCTAGCGACTCAGGAGGCTGAGATCTAAGGATCACAGTTCAAAGTCAGCATAGGCAGGAAAAGTCCATGAGACCCTTATCTCCAATAACTACCAAAATGCCAGATATGGAGCTGTGGCTATGATTCAAATGGCTAAGAGCACCAGCCTTGAGCAAAAAAAGCTAAAGAAAGCACCCAGGCCCTGAGTTCAAGCCCCAGTACTGGCACCCCCTTTCCCCCCCAAAAAAGAGGAAAAACAGACTAGCTCTTTCCTCATTTCTAGATGCCCAATGGCAAAATATCATTATTACTAATGTGCTATGATATTAAATTTGAGCAAACCACCTCTTTGCTATCAGGCCTTCAAGACTAACATCATATAAGTCCCCCAAAGGGCTCTAGGTTCTTCCTCAAACATAGCTACAACTGCCTTGGAGGGCATGCGAAAGCAAGAAAAGCCAAATTTAAAAAGGGAAATATTGCATGCTTCTTGCTCATTTGTGAAAGCCAGACACACATCTATGGACATGTATGTATTGATACACACACACACACACACACACACACACACACACACACACACACACACTTCTAACTGTTGAGGGTAGTAGGAGGAAGGAGAGAGGAAAAAAAACAATGATAGTGGGTAAGTTACAATAAGAACTGCACTCATGTATGAAGATGGCGTAAGGAATCTCTGAAAGCTGTTCATCAATAGAGGGTTGAGAGGACAGGAAAAGAGAAAACAATACAGGGCTGGGAATGTGGCTCAATGGTAGAGTGCTTGCCCTGCATATGTGAAGCCCTGGGTTCGATTCCTCAGGACTACATACACAGAATAAAGCCAGGAAGTGGCACAGTGGCTCAAGTAGTAGAGTGCTAGCCTTGAGCAAAAGAA
>NW_012267245.1:2676887-2684417 GCF_000151885.1 Dipodomys ordii | reverse complement strand
CAAGGGGTAGTAGGCTCGCCTTGAGCTGAAGAGGTGAGGGAGAACGCCCAGGCCCAGAGTTCAAGCCCGATGGCTGACAAAAAAAAAAAAAAAGAATTGCGAAGATTACTTTTTTTTGGGGAAGAGTTTGTGGCTCAAGTGGTAGAGTGCTCGCCTTGAGCTGAAGAGCTGAGGGACAGCGCCCAGGCCCAGAGTTCAGGCCCCACGACTGGACCCAAAAAATAAATAAATAAATAAATGAAAAGACAGGAAAGCACCACAGGCTTCCTTCTAAGTGGGACAGTGAATGGAGAATGTGAGCAAGGATGGATATTTCACTTGCATATATGAACAGAGAACAACAAAACCCACTGACATTGTTTTAGAAGAGGTATAGGAATAGGGAGAATGTCAGAAGAGTTTGGTGGAATACATTGTACATGCATATGGAAATGACACAATGAAACCCCCTACTTGTTATATTACTTGTGCAAGTAATATACTGAGAGAGAAGAGAGAGAGAGAAACAGCTAAAACTAAGTAAACTGAAGCAAAGTCAACAGATTCTTATTAAAAATAGGAGCTTTCGCTGGACTCAGGAGCTCAGGTCTATAATCTTAGCTCCTCAGGAAGCTGAGGTCCAGAGGACCAGGATTTGAAGTCAGCTTGGGCAGAGAAGTCCTTGAGAATCCATCTCCAATTAACTAGCAAAATGCCAGACTGGAGGCATGGCTTAAGTGAGAGAGAACAAGGCCCCTAAGTTTAAACCTTAGTACTAGCAAAGTTGGGAGGGGGGCGGGGAGCGGAAATGAGGGGCCCTCTATTAAACATATAGCATATATTTTGATATGTAGAGAAATGAAACTGTCCACGTACTCAAAACAAGGCACAGAAAACGCTCTCCAAATAACTAGCAAAGAACAGAAAGGGTTTCTATAACAATTTATTAAGAAATCCAGGGAAACTGATATAAACACTAAATCTACCAAGAGGTCCACCCAGGCCTAGCTAGCAGATTTACATTCTGAGTATCTCTCTTGATCGTATCATACAGAGATCAATACAACCCCCCCCCTCCCCTGGCCAGGTGAATAAGCTTATAAAATAAAAAGTGGGAAATTCCAGCTACAAAACAACTTGCCCTTGGTTGTGGTCTTGAGACAACATAGCTGTAGATCCTGTGGTCAGCTGTGTTAACCTGAAGGGGTCGGGATGGAGGAGGGTTGAAAACACTGGGTACTCCCTCTTGCTCGTTCAGTCTGTCCTGTACAGCAGCCTGAGAGGGAAAACAAGAGTAAGATTTTCAGTGATGTTCAAATCAATCCAGAGGGGATGCAGGTACTACTGCTCAGTGTCTCCAAACAAGGTGAGCTTTACACAAAGGTAAACTGACAGGTGTATTTGCACAGACCTTTCAATCTCCTTTATCAGAGACAATGAGAACTCACACTTTGTAGAGTAGAGCAGTGAACTTGTTTTTGTAGAACAGAGCAGGGAACTTGTCTGGAAGCAACAGTTACACAACAAGTATGCTGCTTTTATTCACAGGGAGTGTACTACTTAGGGTGCTGGAAACGATGTACTTTGTTGAACAACAACAACAACAAAAAAAACCCAGTCCAGCCAAGTGCTGGTGGCTTAAGCCACCAGATACTCAAGAGGCTGAGATTTGAGGATCATGGTTCAAAGCCAGCCCAGGTTGGAAAAGTCCATGAAACTCTTATCTCCAATGAACCACCAGAAAATCAGAGGTGAGTTGTGGCTCAAAGTGGTAGATGCTCTAGCCTTGAACAAAAAAGCTCAGAGACAGTAACCAGTCCCTGAGTTCAAGCCCCATGACTGCCAAAAAAAAAATCAGTTCAGAGACAAAATGTGGACAGTGGTCATGGAATTGCTCTGAAACAGACCTGATGACTGATGGCTGATAGAGGGCTTACAAAGAATTGTAGGTCTAAGCCAGGTGCCAGATTCACACCTGTCACCACAGCTTCTTAGGAAGCTGAGATCTGAGGACTGTGGTTCCAAGCTAGTTAGAGCAGGAGAGTCCAAAAAGGCAAAAGCAGAATTGTGACTCAAGTGGTAAAGCACTAGCCTCGAGCAAATAAAATGATCACGGAGAGCACCCAGGCCCTGAGTTCAACCCCTAGGACTGGCAGACACACACCTAAAAAAAAAAATCCAGAAATGTAGCTCAGAATTCTACCTAGCTCCAATGCCCAGAAAAGTCATTCACCATGTGAGCTTTAGGTTCCTCATATGCAAAATAAAAGAACAATAATAGCTCTGAGTTAATTTGAAACTTTAATGAGATGTGCACACATAAAAATTCTAACGCACCTCCTACACACCACTAACATTCATTTAAAGCAAAACTCATTCTCTTTTCAACTTTGCCCTTCAAAATGACTGTCTGTCTCAGTACAGTAAAAAAAATCTGACCAGACCCAAAGAAATGCCTGACCTTAACCTCTGTAAAATATCCTATTCATGGCCAATTTGGATGCCTTTTTTGTTCCTGGATTACAGTTGGAGCTGCTTGACCCAAAAGGCAGAGGATGAAGACTGGCCATGCCAGAAAGACCAGCTATGTGATTTAGGATGGGAACTTCGAGTGACTTGGTAATAGTCAATTTGGAGACTGAGTCCAACACATAGGAAGCCAAATGAATCACTATCAATCTTGCCTATGCAATGAAACCCAGTAAAAACTCAGGATATAGCCTGTAGACAGTGTGAAGCTGGTAGTGGCCTCCTGGTGCGCCAGGCTAAAACAAAAACAAAAAAACTCAGGATATACTGGGCACTGGTGGCTCATGCCTATGATCCTAGTTACTCAGAAAGCTGAGATCTGAAGAGCAAGGTTCAAAGCCAGTCCAGGCAGAAAAGTCTGTGAGACTCTTATCTCCAACTAACCACCAAAAAGAGCCAGAAGTAGAGATGGGCTCAAGTGGTAGAGCACTAGCCTTGAACAAAAAAGCTCAGGGACAGGGCTGGGAAGGTGGCTCAGTGGTGGAGTGCTTGCCTTGCATGCATGAGATCCAGGGTTCAATTCCTCAGCACCACATAAGCAGAAAAAGCCAGAAGTAGTTCTGTGGCTCAAGTGATAGAGCACTAGCCTTGAGCTGAAGAGCTGAGGGACAGCGCCCAGGCCCAGAGTTCAGGCCCCACAACCGATAAAAAACCTCAGGATGCTCGAGCTTAAGCACCAGTCTCTGGTTAGCAACAGGTTAAGCACAGTGTCACACAGCTGGGGCGGGAGGACTCTATAAGAGACCAGTGTGCCAGCTATATGTCTGAGGACAGTGGAGACTCCACTCTACTGCATCGTTTCCCTCTCACCTACTACAGCCGTGAAAATAAAACTACCAGTGAGTTCTAGTGAACCAGGATCCTGAGGGTGGCTTTTGAACCCCTCAGAACTTGGGAGTTGCTGTCACAACTAAGTGTGATCTTTGAGAGGGCCAGGAGGAGTCCTCCGAACTTAATAGCTGGCTTTTAACTTTGTGATCTCACTCATTTCAGGAAGCCCCTCCACCCGCGCCCATTTTCCTATGATTCAACAAGGAAGTTTTACAAATCAATGTTAAACTGAGGCCAAGAGAGGAAGATCCCCAACTTGAGGCCAGCCTCGCCGACCTCGTAAGTCCCATGGCAACCTGAGCTACATAATGACACCCTGTTCTCAAAAGCAAATAATCTGCCGGGCGCCGGTGGCTCACGCCTGTCATCCTAGCTACTCACGAGGCTGAGATCTGAGGATCGCAGTTCAAAGCCAGCCCGGGCAGGAAAGTCCATGAGACTCTTATCTCCAATGAACCACAAGAAAAGTAGAAGTGGTACTGTGGCTCAAGGGGTAGAACACTGGCCTTGAGCTGAAGAGCTGAGGGGACAGCACCCAGGCGCAGAGTTCAAGCCCCACGACGGACCAAGAAAAAAAAAAATCTATAACCAATGCTATGTTGTTGGGAAGTGATGCGGTCATGTGAGTAGAACACTTACTAAAAGCAGAAACAAAGGCCTGGCTCCAGTGGCTTATGCCTATAATTCTAGCAACTCAGGAGATCTGAGGACCACTGTCCAAAGCCAGCCTGAACAGAAAAGTTCCCAAGAGACTCTTATCTCCAATAAACTACTCAAAAATGCCGCAAGCGGTTCTGTGGTTCAAGTGGTAGAGGACTAGCCTTGGGCACAAAGAGGCTCAGGGACAGCGCCCAGGCCTTGAGTTCAAGTCCCAGGACTGACAAACAAACAAATATAGAGTGGCAAGATAATAAAGACTACCAGGAAACCCCCAAAGAATAAACTCAAAAATATTCAGTAAAAAGCCTCTTGTTAAGGCTCTACATAAAATTAAATATTAGTCAAGCACTGGGGGCTCGTGACCATAATCCTAGCTACTTAGGAGGCTGAGATCTGAGGATTAAAATTCAAAGTCTACCCACTCAGAAAGGTTCATAAAACTCTCATCTCCAATTAAACATCCAAAGCCAGACGTAGAGGTATGGCTCAAGTGGAAGAGCACTAGACTTGAGCAAAAAAGCTAGAGACAACACTCAAACTCCAACTAACACACACACACACACATAGACACACACACACTCCTAAATATTAAAAACCAAAAGAAAAATTTCCAAACAGCCATTAAGAAAACACAAGAGTGCTAGGAAGGTGGCTCAGTGGTAGAGTGCTTTCCTTGCACGCATGAGGCCCTGGGTTTGATTCCTCAGCACCACATACACACAAAAAGCCCAACATGGGCACAATGGCTCAAGTGGTAGAGCGCTCGCCTTGAACTGAAGAGCTGAGGGACAGCACCCAAGCCCAGAGTTCAAGCTTCACAACCGACAAAAAATAAAAAAAATAAAAAAAAAGAAAAAGAAAACACAAAGGTGCTCACTTCAGTAGCAGATATCCTAAAATTGGAATTATACAAAGATCAGCATAACCTTGATGCAAGGATGATGGGCAAACTCATGAGGTATTCCGTATTTTATTAAAAAAAGAAAACAGGGAGGCACTACATTAAACGGTTTGGATCAGACTTGTCCTGCATTTTCATAAATTTTCACACCTTCTGTACTTCTCATACTAGTATTTTTAAAACCTAAGGAGTCATAATGCTGAAAGATATGTCGTGGGGGAAAAAAAAATCTATTTCATTCTTTTATCAGAGCAGAGGAAAAATAAATGAGCTTCGAATGAATCCTAGTGTACCTCTATGTTCCAGTTATGCTGTTCCAAGGTATGCCGACACTGATCCATAGACTCGATCCCAGTCAGATCCTGAAAAAGGGGTGAAGACAAGATGTTACTTTGGGGGAAATAAAAGTACTTACTATATTTATCTCTAATGGAATCATTAATGAGTAAGTGTTGAAGGTGATGTGAAAGTATGTCAAAACTTCACCGATTCAGCAGACTATTCTCTAGAAACTATTCCAAAAATCTCACTGCATCAACACACTGAGTTTGTTTTGGTTTATGGTGGTGGGGATAAAAACCTGGGACCTAATGGATTCTAGGTCAACACTTCCTTTAACACTAGGCTACATCACCAGCCCCACTGGGATTTTCAAACTCTAAATGATTAGATGTCAGGCTGATTATTAAAAATGCACATTTTCAGGGTGGGAATGTAGCTTAGTGGTAGAGTGCTTGCCTCGCATGCATGAAGCCCTGGGTTCGATTCCTCAGTACCTCATAAACAGAAAAAGCCAGAAGTGAGGCTGTGCTTCCCGCCATAAAGTGCTAGCCTTGAGCAAAAGAAGCTCAGGGACAGTGCCCCAGCACTGAGTTCAAGCCCCAGGACTGGCAAGAAAAAAAAAATTGCCAGGCACCAGTGGCTCATCCTAGCTACTCAGGAGGCTGACATCTGAGAATCACGGTTCAAAGCCTGCCCAGGCAGGAAAGTCTGTAGACTTTTTTTTTTTTTGGTCCGTTGTGGGGCTTAAACTCTGAGTCTGGGCGCTGTCCCTCAGCTCTTCAGTTCAAGGCTAGCGCTCTACCATTTGAGCCACAGCAACACTTCCGGCTTTTTCTATTTATGTGGTGCTGAGGAATCGAACCCAGTACCTCATGCATGTGAAGCACCTTTCCAGCCCTGTGAGACTCATCTCCAATAAACCAGAAAACTGGAAATGGTAGATCGCTAGCCTTAAGCTGAAGAGCTGAGGGACAGTGCCCAGGCCCAGAGTTCAAACTCCACAACCAACAACAACATAATAAAATAAAAATAATCGTTAAAAAAAGTTATAATAATAAAATAAAAATAATCTTTAAAAAAGTTATAAAAAAGTTATAAACATTGTAGAGAGCCCATTCAGAATAACTGCACACACATTTTCAATATACTGAAATCTAATCTAATTTGCAAGCAAAACCCTTTCGTAAACATGGAGGCAGTTAAGCAGGAAGCCCAACAGAACAAACCTGTATTTAAACCAGACTAGACACACCCAAGACAGGATAATTCATTAATACATCAACATATATTAACTGACTTGGTATGTAAAATATCCAGAATATAGATGTACCTGCCCCCAGTAAATCTGCATGCCCTTGACCAAAACAAACCATATGCATACACAGAAAAGAAATAGTTTTCATTTTGTTCTGAAAGTCCTTCAGATTGGGTGTTCAAGGAAGGCCTCCTCAGCCAGGCACTGGTGGCTCACGCCTGTCACTCTAGCTACTCAGGAGGCTGAGATCTGAGGATCGTGGTTCAAAGCCAGTCCAAGCAGGAAAGTCCGTGAGACTCTTCTCTCCAATAAACACTCAGAAAACCGGAAGTGGTGCTGTGGCTCAAGTGGTAGAGTGCTTGTCTTGAGCTGAAGAGCTGAGGGACAGCGCCCAGGCCTAGAGTTCAACCCACATGACCAACAACAACAACAAAAAAAGAGTAGTATGTACCCTTAATACCTGCAATCAAACTTGTAATCAAAGTCTTGCCAGACATCTGTGATCATCTTCCCTGAAACCTACAATCTCAGCCACCCAATCATAAGAAATCCATCTGACAAATCACATTTGGGAACCATTCCACAAAACCCATCCTGAAAATTCTACATCATCAAAAACAAGTAAAAAAAAAAAAAACTGTCATATCCAAAAGGAGCTTAGATAAAACTGTTTCTAAGTCAGTAGTAGGCTCAAGTTAGTAATCCTGGCTACTCAGGATTCAAGATCACAGTTCAAAGTCAGTCCAGGCTGGAAAGTCTGTGAGACTCTTATTTCCACTCAAGTTAAAAAAAAAAAAAATCCAGGCTGGGCACTGGTGGCTCAGGTCTGTAATCCTAGCTACTCAGATACTGAGATCTGAGGATAGCAGTTCAAAGCCAGCTCGGGCAGGAAAGTCCCTGGACTCTTATCTCCAACTGCCCACCAGAAAGCTGGAATTGGTGCTGTGGTTCAAGTGGTAGAACACTAGCCTTGAGCAGAAGAGCTGGGGGGCAACACCCAAGCCCAGAGAGTTCAAGCCCCACAACCAACACAAAGAAAAAAGGAAGAAAGGAAAAAAGGAAGGAAGGAAGGAAGGAGGGAGGGAGGGAGGGA
>NW_012267245.1:2670820-2675467 GCF_000151885.1 Dipodomys ordii | reverse complement strand
GCTGGCTTTGAACCTCGATCCTCAGATTTTAGCCTCCTGAGTAGCTAGGATTACAGGTGTGAGCCACTGGCGCCCAGCGGGGGCGGGGGGGGGGGAGAGAATATATTTTAAATGAGTGTCATTATCTGAGAATAAGAATAGCTGCTGAAATAATTTCATTTTACATGAGACACATTCAAGGTTCTTTGTGTGTGTGTTGGTCCTGGGGGCTTGAACTCAAGGCCTGGGTGCTGTTCCTAAGTTTTTGTGCTCAACAGTAACATTCTACCACTTGAGACACAGCTCTACTTCTGTTGTTCTAGTGTTTACTTGGAGATAAGTGTCTTACAGATATTTCTGCCTGGTATGTCTTTTATGAACCAAAATCCTCAGGTCTCAGCCTCCTGTGTAGCTAGGATTACAGGTAGGAACCACCAACTCTGGCCATTCAGGGCTAAAAAAAAAAAAGAAAAGAAAAGAAGTCGGGGCTGGGAAGGTGGCTCAGTGGTAGAGTGCTTGCCTCCCATGTATGAGGCCCTGGGTTCGATTCCTCAGCACCACATAAGCAGAAAAAAGTCAGAAGCGGCACTGTGGCTCAAGTGGTAGGGCACTAGTCTTGAGCTGAAGAGCTGAGAGACAGTGCCCAGGTCCAGAGTTCAGCCCCCACGTCTGACAAAAAAAAAAGTCTTAGCTGTGAACTGGTGGTTCATACCTGTAATCTTAGCTACTCAGGAGGCTGAGTCTAAGGATTGGGGTTTGAAGTCACCCGTGATACTCTTATTCCAACTAACCAGCAAAAAGCTGAAAGTGGAGATGTAGCTCAAGTTGTAAAGCACTAACCTTGAGCAAAAAACCTCAGGGACAGTGGCCAGACCCTGATTTCAAGCCCCAGCTTTGGCACAAAAAAAAAAAAAAAGTGGAAAAAAATGGAACTGTCAAGACCGAATACATTGTGTAAAAACACTGCCTGTCCTCAGTGGGAGTCAGCAGACACCTTCTATCTGTCCAAAAGATCAAATAAACAAGTACCTGGATCTTGCATAGTACTCTCCCTGTGAAATAGTTGCACCAATAATCATAGAGTTGGCTACCTGGGTTTTCTCAGTTTCTTCTTTTTGTTGGTGGTGGTCATGGGCCTTGAACTCAGGACCAAGGAGCTGTCTCTCAAATCTAGTGCTCCACCACTTTAAGCCACAGCCCTACCTCTGGTTTTCTGGTGATGAACTGGAGACAGAAGTCTCAAGGAGGGCTGGGAAGCTGGCTCAGTGGTAGAGTACTTGCTTCCCATGCATGAGATGAGGCCCTGGGTTCGATTCCTCAGCACTATAAGCAGAAAAAGCCGGAAGTGGTGCTGTGGCTCCAGTGGCAGAGCACTTGCCTTGAGCTGAAGAGCTGAGGGACAGCGCCCAGGCCCAGAGTTCAGCCCTCATGACCAACCAAAACAACAAAAAGAGTCTCAAGGACTTTCCTGCCCAGGCTAGCTTTGAACCTCATTCTCAAATCTCAGACTCCTGAGTAGCTAGGGTTACAGGTATGAGCCACCAGCACCTGGCTTCTCCAATTTTTGTACCTTGAAAAACTTAAAAGATTTTTTTTTTTTGGTCGGTCGTGGGGCTTGAACTCTGGGCCTGGGCCCCCACAGCATCACTTCTGGCTTTTTCTGAGTATTTTACTGGAGATAAAAGAGTCTCAGACTTTTCTGCCCCAGCTGGCTTTGAACTACAATCCTCAGATCTCAGCCTCCAGAGTAGCTAAGATTACAGGTATGGGCCACTGGTTCCTGACTAGTTCTGGCTTCTGTTGGTTATTTGGAGATAAGTTTCCTGGATTTTTCTGTCTGGCCTGGCTACCAACCTTGATCTTCAGATCTCAACTTTCTGAGTAGCTACGATTACAGGTGTGAGCCACCAGCACCCAGAGGGTTTAGAGGTTTATTTATTTATTTTTGGTTGGTTGTGGGGCTTGAACTCTGGGCCTGGGCGCTGCCCCTCAGCTCTTCAGCTCAAGGCAAGCACTCTACCACTTAAGCCACAGCATCACTTCCGGTTTTCTAGTGGTTTATTAAAGAGTTTCACAGACGTTCCTGCCCAGGCTGGCTTTGAACTGCGATCCTCAGATCTCAGCCTCTTGAGTAGTTAGGTCGTGAGCCACCAGCGCCTGGCTATTTTTTGTTGTTGTTGTTGTTTATTTTTTGTTTTTGTTTTGTTGGTTGTGGGGCTTGAACTCTGTGCCTGGGCGTTGTCCCTGTGCTCTTCAGCTCAAGATGAGCACTCTACTATTTGAGCCACAATGCCACTTCTGGTTTTCTTGTTGTTAATTGCAGATAAGAGTGACACAGCCTTTCCTGCCTGGGCTGGCTTTGAACCGTGATCCTCAAGAGCTCAGCCTCCTGAGTAGCTAGGATGACAGGCATAAGCCACTGGTGCCCAGCTAGGGTTTAGGTTTCCATGCAACTACATTTCCCTTTTTTTTTTTTTAATTTAAATTATGGGAGGAGCAGGCTAATGATTTTACCTTCTCCTTTACCGACAGTAAAAAGCCTCAGAAATACATTTACCTTTCCCTGTGATCTCTATAGGGCTCTATTGGTGTTTTTTGTTTTTTGCCAGACCTGGGCTTGAACTCAGGGCCTGGGCACTGTCCTTGAGCTTCTTTTGCTCAAGGCTAGCACTCTACCACTTGAGCCACAGTGCGACATTTTGGATCTTTCTGTGTATATGGTACTGACAAATGTAACCCAGAGCTTCATGTATACTAAGCAAGCACTCTACCACTAAGCTACATTCCTAGTCCCTCTACCGGTATTTTCTATCCTGGTTGAGGAACCAACTTCCTCACCCATCCCACCCGGACATCACTACACAGTCACATTTTGAAGATTTTTACTTTTTTGGTACTAGAATTTGAACTCAGGGCCCATTGGTCTTATTTGGCTTTTTTCTGCTCAGGGGTGGTGCTTTACCACTTGAGCTACACCTCTACTTTGGGCTTTTTGCTGGTTAATTGGAAATTAAAATCTCTTGGATTTTAATCTGAGCTGTCCTTGAACCATATCTTCAAATCTCAGCCTCCTGAGTAGACAGTATTATAGGCATTAGCCATTAGCACCCAGATTGGGAGTCTTTTTAAATTTTCTCTTCTTTGTGATACTACTCTATTTATAGAGATGTATAAAATCACTCATTCTTACTTTACATATATCAGTCCCCCCACCTCCAAAGCTGTGGGGCTTGAACTCGGACTGGACGCTGTCACTGCACTCTTCAGCTCAAGGCTAGTGCTCTACCACTTGAGCCAGAGCGCCACTTCCAGTATTCTTGTGGTTAATTGAAGATAAAAGTCTCACAGACTTTTCTCCCCCTGCTGGCTTTGAACCTCGATCCTCAGATCTCAGCCTCCTGAGTAGCTAGGATGGCAGGCATGGAGCCACTGGTACCTGGCTTCACTCTTACTTTCTATCAATCATAGGGCTTCAACATGGGGTCTGGGCACTTGTCCCTGAGCTCTTTAAGCTCAAGGCTAGTAGTGTCCTACCACTTTGAGCCACAGTTCCACTTCCAGCTTTTTCTGTGATTAATTGGAGATAACAGTCTCATAGACTTTTCCACCAGGCTTTAAACCATGATCCTCAGATTTCAGGCTCCTGAGCAGCGAGGATTACAGGCTTGAGCCACCACTGCCCAGCTCACTACCTCTTTATAGACTGCTCCCTCATATCCTGTCTTTCATAGTCCATTTAGAAGTTATTTCAGCTAGCCCCAACAATTTACATACAATTGCTTTCAATTTCTCAGTATTAAAATAGCACTCTGATCAACAACAGCTCTGCTAATAGAAGTTCCTCTGAACTTTAGGATTGTTTCCTTTACGACCCAGTTAGGATACTGGGCCAAGAAAGACGTACACTTTTAAACCTGCTATGTAGTGCCAAATGCATCTTGAAAGGACTATTCTAATTTGCATTACACAGGGCAGGTATCAATGGGAATCTAAAGGTGGGGTGTCTCAAGCCAACATTCATTTCTATTTTAGTGCCATCATGAGTGCTTAGGAATGCTAGCTTTGTTCAAGCGGAAAGAGTATTGCAGGTTTGGCAGGGAGACTCCATTAGCTTTGCTACTGGTTCTGGCTCCACAGTAACATAATGTTTGGCCACCAAGCATTTCTGGAAGAGGAAAAACACAGAACAGGCGTAACAACCACAGTCACATTCCAGATCCTTGCAAGTAATTTCTTCACAATGCAAGAGATTATAGTTTTTATTTTTTTATTGTTATTATAAAGACAATGTACAGAGGGGTAACAGTTATATATGTCAGATATGAGTTCATTTTCTTTTTGGACAATGTCACCCCTTATAATTTTTTGTTTGTTTGTTTTTGGGTCCGGTCGTGGGGCTCTACCACTTGAGCCACAGCACTACTTCCGGATTCTTTCTTATGTGGTGCTGAGGAATCGAACCCAGGGTCTCAGGCATGCAAGGCAAGCGCTCTACCACTGAGCCACCTTCCCAGCCCACCCCTTATCATTTTTAAGGTAATTTTATTGTGTTCTGGACCTGGGTACTGTTCCCTGAGCTTTCATGCTCAAAACTGGCACTCTACCACTTGAACCACAGTTCCATTTCGACTTTTTGGTGGTTAATTGGTTCTTGTTTTTTTTTTTTTT
>NW_012267245.1:2666488-2668320 GCF_000151885.1 Dipodomys ordii | reverse complement strand
TTGGTCCGGTTGTGGGGCCTGAACTCTGGGCCTGAGCACTGTCCCTCAGCTCTTCAGCTCAGGAGCCACAGCACCACTCCGGCTTTTTCCTTTTTTGCTTATGTGGTGCTGAGGAATCAAACCCAGGGCCTCAGGCATGCAAGGCAAGCGCTCTACCACTGAGCCACCTTCCCAGCCCCTCCAAGAGATTCTTATCTCCAATTAACCAGCAAAAATCCTTAAGTGGAGGTGTGGCTCAAGTGGCAGAAAAGCAGCAATAAGCAAAAAAGTTGCGAAAGATGGAAAGTTCAAGCCCCAGTACCAACATACAAAAAAGAAATAGCCTATAAGCATGAATCTGTAAGTATGAACGAAGGTAGACAGGCCTGTGCTTTAGCATTGCATTCATGCTTATGTATACAAGCTTGAACCAGTGCCTGGCGAATTTCCATCTTTCTAACACCAAGTATGTCTATAGCTGCACAAAACCCTCCCTATGAATGGACATTTGCAGCCTCTTAAAAACAAAAGAGCAGCCAGGCGCCAGTGGCTCACGTCTGTCATCCTAGCTACTCAGGAGGCTGAGATCAGAGGATCACAGTTTAAAGCCAGCTCAGGCAGGAAAGTCCATGAGACTCTGATCTCCAAATAACCACCAGAAAACCAGAAGTGGTGCTATGGCTCAAGTGGTAGAGTGCCTGCCTTGAGCTGAAGAGCTGAGGGACAGCGCCCAGGCCCAGAGTTCAGGCCCCACGACTAAAAAAAAAAAAAAAAAAAGAAGCTCAGACATAGCACTCAGGCCCAAAGTTTAAGTCAGGGGACCAGCAAAAACAAAAACAAAACAAAAGTAGCCATTGCTTTAGATATATTTGCTAGGAGGAAATGTAACAGGCCAAGTCAAATGCAGAAGCGAGTAAAGCCTGTGAAACGGGCCAGCTGGAATACAGATGTAAAAACTGCGCTCTCAAGGCTTATCTACACGTGTTAAATTCAAAGCATGGAAGGAAAAAGAGACAGCCAGTCAAAAGGGTCCATGGAAAGGGAGATGGCCACTCACCAAATTCCCTGGTAACCTCATAAAAGCCTGTCCCCATTATTAGCCTGCTAATAAAAGATTAAAAAGCTGAGCACCGGTGGCTCACGCCTGTCATCCTAGCTACTCAGGAGGCTGAGATCTGAGGATGGAGATTCAAAGCCAGCCCAGGCAGGAAAGTCTGTGAGACTCTTATCTCCAATAAACCACCAGAAAACCAGAAGTGGCTTTGTGGCTCAAGTGGTAGAGCGCTCCCCTTGAGCTGAAGAGCTGAGGGACAGCGCCCAGGCCCCAGAGTTCAAGCCCCACAACCGGACCCCCCCCCCAAAAAAAGCCTGCTCCCAACCCCACCATCAATGCAGTATCAACAGCACTATGCATCTTTGCAAACATGCCCAATTGTTTTAAGTGGTGTCTTAAGTCTTAATAAGCCAAAGTTTTCCTCTTGTAGGAGTCATTTGCTTACTCCAAGTCACCACATTTAATTCTCTAAAGTTTTAGCTCCTGGATCCCTATCATTCTTTGAACTCTGTTTGTGTCCTGGTGATTTTACTAACTGCATAACTGTAATTCTAGTAACTGTAATTCTAGTAACTGCAATTCTAGTAACAGCTGGCACGCTATCCACATCCACAAATTCAACCACATCGAAAAATATTTCGGAGAGCTGGGAGCTGGCGGCTTATACCTGAAATCCTTGCTACTCAAGAGGCTGAGATCTGAGGACCACTGTTCAAAGCCAGCCTGGAAAGTCCGTGAGACTCTTATTTCCAATTAAGCACCAGAAAAACTGGAAATGGAACTGCGGCTCAAAGTGGTA
>NW_012267245.1:2664414-2666084 GCF_000151885.1 Dipodomys ordii | reverse complement strand
GCTGTGGCTCAAGTGGTAGAGCGCTAGCCTTGAGCTGAAGAGCTGAGGGACAGTGCCCAGGCCCAGAGTTCAAGCCCCACGACCTGACCAAAAAAAAAAGAGCCAGGAGCTGGTGGCTCACGCCTGTCATCCTAGCTACTCAAGAGGCTGAGATCTGAGGAACATGGTTCAAAGCCAGCCCAGGCAGAAAAAAATCCATGAAACCGGAAGTGGCACTATGGCTCAAGTGGTAAAGCACTTGCCTTGAGCTGAAGACCCCAGGCCCAGAGTTCAACCCCCTTGACAAAGGAAGGAAGGGAGGGAGGGAGGGAAGAAGGAAGGGAAGGAGGGAGGGAGGAAGGCCAAGCAAGCAAACAAGCAAGCAAGCTAAGTCTGCAATTTCAATGGTTTGGTCTTCATAGTGTATCTGGTTTACAATCAGATATAAATATAAATGTTAAACTTTAGCTCCCAACTCTCCTGGGGCCACATGTCCAATATTATCAATTGTTATCACCCCTCCTCCATCAGGCAGGTTCAACTGAGTATATCTTACTGCGAAATACTCCTTGCTCTATGATCTTTGTCCTTCCTTTTTTGCCTATACTGGAAATTGAGTCCAGGGTATACAAGCCAGCAGAAGCCCTATGTCTTTTTTTTTTTTTTTTGGGGGGGGGGTCAGTCGTGGGGCCTGAACTCTGGGCCTGGGCGCTGTCCTCAGCTCTTCAGCTCAAGGCGAGCACTCTACCACTTGAGCCACAGGCCACTTCTGGCCTTTTCTGCTTATGTGGTGCTGAGGAATGGAACCCAGGGCCTCATGCATGCAAGGCAAGCACTCTACCACTGAGCCACCTTCCTAGCCGAAGCCCTATGCCTTGAGCCAGGGCCCTATCTCATTTTTCCTCCTTCCTTAACCCTCCTTAGAGATCATTTAATTCCTTAGGACTTAGGAGCAATTCAAAAGAATAATTGAAAACAGCACTAGTGAGAAGGGCAATATTTACCTTTGGAGCAGAAAAGATTCTGAGTCCCAAATTCTAGTAAAACACACAGGAAAGCCGGGAGCTAGGTGATGGGCGCTGGTGGCTCACCCCTATAATCCTCGCTACTCAGGAGGCTGAGATCAAAAATTGCAGTTCAAAGACAGCCTGAGCAGGAAAGTCCCTGAGACTCTTATCTCTAATTAACACACACACACACACACACACACACACACACACAAAGTGGAGTTATGGCTGAAGTGGTACAGCACTGGCCTAGAGTACAAAAGAAGCTTGGGCCCAGGCCCTGAGTTCAAGCCCCAAAACTGGCATGCGCACATGACATCAGCACACACAAATGAATAGGGAATACTGGACAGAGTGACCTATTCTCACCCCTACTCTACTCCATGCAAATCTGTTCTAACTTCCTCCACACTCATAAGAAGACAGGTAGGGGATGCCAATCACTGGGCAGCCAGCTTTAGAAATACTGTGATGCCGGGCGCTGGTGGCTCACACCTGTCATCCTAGCTACTCAGGAGGCTGAGATCTGAGGATCGCGGTTCAAAGCCAGCCTGGGCAGGAAAGACCGTGAGACTCCTATCTCCAATAAACCACTAGAAAACCAGAAGTGGTGCTGTAGCTCAAGTGGTAGAGCGCTCGCCTTGAGCTGAAGAGCTGAGGTACAGTGCCCAGGCCCAGAGTTCA
>NW_012267245.1:2655161-2659849 GCF_000151885.1 Dipodomys ordii | reverse complement strand
CAAAAAGAAAAAAAGCTGGAAGTGGCGCTGTGGCTCAAGTGGTAGAGCACTAGCCTTGAGCTGAAGAGCTGAGGGACAGCGCCCAAGCCCAGAGTTCAGGCCCCACGACTGGACCCAAAAAAAAAAAAAAAGTCAGACGCAGAATTGTGACTCAAGTAGTAGAGAGCTAGTCTTGAGCAAAAAAGCTCTGGGTCAGCACCCAGACTCTGAATTCAAACACCACGACTGGCACACTCACAAAAGAAAAAAAACTATATCCCTAGCTGGGCACCAGTGGCTCAGGTCCATAATCCCCAGCTGCTCAGAAGGCTAAGATTTGAGGATCACAGTTCAAAGCTAGCCAAGGCAGGAAAATCCATGAGATTTTATCCCTAATTAACCAACAAAAAGCTGGAAACATCTAAAAGCGCGAAGTAGCCTAAAATAATCATCTTCACTAGTTATTTAAAATCAGTGAGGGCTGGGAAGGTGGCTCAGTGGTAGAGTGCTTGCCTAGCATGCACGAAGCCCTGGGTTTGATTCCTCAGTACCACAGACACAGAAAAAGCCAGAAGTGGTGCTGTGGCTCAAGTGGTAGAGTGCTAGCCTTGAGCCAAAAAGAAGTTCAGGGACAGTGCCCAGGCTCTGAGTTCAAGCCTCAGGACTGGCCAAAAAAAAAAACACTTCATAAACATCAGATGGGCCTAGAAACAACAAATAACCCTCAGGAGTTCCAATCCAAATCACATGTCACAAGATGATGAAACAGTGGAAACTTGAGATTTCCAAAATATTTGACTTTCACAACTCCACATACACAACGAGAAACAGTGAGAAGCATCTTAGCAGGGTCGTGTTCTCTCTTGATGGGTATGGAGAATCTGAGCACATGCTCCCTGCTGTCAGTGAAGCCCACTAGAAAAACCTGGTGTTGCCACTCATGACTTGAATAAAATCTCTCATGGCTCCCCATGTCCCCGGATTATATTGAAAGTGTTTGCTCAGTTCAAAGGCCTCCAAAAGCTGGGGCTAGTTTACTCTTCCAGTCTGCTTTTCTATTTATTTTCCTTTTGTGCCAGTCTTGTGGCCAGTCTCAGGGCCTAAGTGCTGCCCCTTACTTTTTTCCACTCAAGATCGGCACTCTAGCCATTTGAGCCACAGCTCCACTACAGGCTTTTTGGTGGTTAATGGGAGGTTAAGAGTCTCATGGACTTTCTGGCCCAAGAGAGCTTCAAATCTCAGCTAGGATTACAAGCACGAGCCACTGGTGCCCAGTATCCAGTGTGATAGTCTACTCCCAATTCTCCAAATCCATCACAACAGTCCCACTCAACACATTCCCTTCTGCCCCAGTGTGCAACGTGTTTGTCAGCATTAAACACCCTCCTCCCACAACCAGCTGAAATTATCTCCCTCCTCCAAAGCATTAAGGTAGAGAGTGCCAAGCCTCCAGCGTTTAAGTCCAGACCCAGACCCACTAGCAGTTAAGTACTTGATAGTTTAAGGAACTTGAGCAAATCCACCAATAGATCTGTTCCCTCACCTGAGAGCAGGCATATCACCCATACTCCTTTACAGGACCACTGTATGAACTAAGCAATGATTATGAATTACCTAACACAATGCCTAAGGTATAGCAGTTACTCAACAACTGGTAACTGAGCTATCCTTCACCCTCCACCTATTGCTCTTACCCTAAGCTCTCATACCTTTAAAAAAAAAAAGCAAAGAAAGGGCTGGGAATGTGGTTTAGTGGTAGAGTGCTTGCCTAGCATGCATGAGGCCCTGGGTTCGATTCCTGAGTACTACATACAGAAAAAGCCAGAGGTGGTGCTGTGGCTCAAGTGGTACAGTGCTAGTCTTGAGCAAAAGCAGCTCAGGGACAGTGCCCAGGCCCTGAGTTCAAGCCACAAGACAGACAAAAAAGAAAAAGAAAAAAGAAGCAACTATACTACACTATGCACCCACTGTCTTCCGGGATACTCTCATTGTTCATGTCACCCATCTGGGCTTCTTACAATTATAGATAACATGGTTATAGATATAGATAAAATGATTTGTAAATCTCTGCACATACTACTTGTGCAAACCATTGGACCTGTCATATCTATTTCTTCATTAACAAATGGTGCTGCCAGGAGCTGTGGCTCACTCCTGTAATCCTAGTTACTCAGGAGGCTGAGATACAAGGCTCGTGGTTCAAAACCAGCCTGGGCAGGAAAGTCCCTGAAACTTTTATTTTTTTATTTTTTTTTTTGGGTCCGGTCATGGGGCCTGAACTCTGGGCCTGGGTGCTGTCCCTCAGCTATTCAGCTCAAGACTAGTGCTCTACCACTTGGGCCACAATGCCACTTCCGGCTTTTTTCTTTTTGCTTATGTGGTGCTGAGGAATCGAACCCAAGGGCCTCATGCATGCAAGGCAAGTGCTCTACCCCTGAGCCACCTTCCCAGCCCAAATCCCTGAAACTTTTATCTCCAGTTAACCACCAGAGCTGTGGCTCAAGTGGTAGATCGCTAGCCTTAAGCTGAAGAGCTGAGGGACAGCACCCAGGCCCTGAGTTCAAGCCCCATGACCGATAAAAACAAATAGTGCTTAACTCTTTATAGTCCTCCCAAGAGGTTTCAAAGAGCGGGCAATGGTCATCTCTCATGCCTGGAATTCTAGCTACTCAGGAGGCTAAGATAGGAGAAATGTGGTTCAAAGCTACCCCAGGCAGAAAAATCCAAGAGACTCTTATCTCCAATTAACCAGCATAAGGCCAGAAGTGGAGGTGCAGCTCAAGTAGCAGAGTGTTAACCAAGCAAGCCAAGCAAACTGACCAAGTCCAGCAAGTACAAGGCCCAGAGTTCAAGCCCTGGTACCCACAGAAAAAGAAAGAAAGAATGAATGAATATTAAAGCACAGGTTTAATGACCGTCTTATCATAAATCTCATCATGACTGTTTATATAACAGTGTTCAACAAGTTCAATTTTTTAAATCTTCATTAATCCTTATTAATCTTAACTTTGTGGCTCAAATGATAGAGCACTAGCCTTAAGCAAAAAAGCTAAAGGACAGCCAGGCATTGGTGGCTCACATCTGTAATCCTAGCTACTCTGGAGGCTGAGATCTGAGGATCACAGTTCAAAGCCAGCCTGGGCAGAAAAGTCCACGAGACTCTTATCTCTAATGAACGACCAGAAAATTGGAAGTGGCACTGTGGCTCAAGTGGAAGAGCGCTAGCCTTGAGCCGAAGAGCTCAGGGACAGCACACACACACACACACACACACACAAACACGAGCTCAGGGACAGCGCCCAGGCCCTGAGTTCAAGCCCCACAAAACACACACACACACACACACACACACACACACACACACACACACACACACACACACACACACACAGAGCTAAAGGATGGCTTCCAGACCCTGAGTTCAAATCCCAGCACAGGGACCAAAACAAGGGCAGTGCGGGAGAAGTACAACAAGATTTACAAATATTTTCCTAACACAGACTTGATCCGGAATAGCCATAAGGGGTAAAGTGGTCTCCAAAGTTAAATAAAACTCTGAAATTGGTGGTCTACAAGGAGTGGAAGCTGATTATCTGCTCTCTACATAACTATTTCATTTTAGTGAGCTGGGTCAATTTCTCTACTGACAATGCCAACCAAACATCAGCTATAGAAAGAGAGGAGTGATGTTGTCCAAAAAGAAACGTACTCATTACCTGACTTATGAAATGGTAACCTCCCTGTACATCACCTTTCTATGAACAACAAACAACAACAAATATTAACTATATGTCTCTAATAGCATTTTACCATTTATACGCTTCCAACACAATTCGAGGAGGGATACCTCAAAACTGACGGCGAAATCTAACAAAGTTACAGAAAGGTGAGAACACACACACGAAATTAAACAATGCACCATTTACATTCCATTCTCAACATCATACCATCATACTTACAAAGACTATACCGCAGAGAAGTTAAAAGCTTAGGAAAGCTTCTGGAAAGATGGGCCTAGCTTTAAATCTGGTGCCATCATTTAGACCGTTAGATTGCTAGTTGTGTGCTCTAAGCATGCTATCCATACTTACATCCTTCATCTGGACACGTAATAGTATGAACTTGGTAGAGTTATTAGTCGTAAATGAGATGGGTATGCTATTTGCCTAGCTGAGTACTTACACTATGATGAATATGTAATAAATGGTGTTCTACATAGTAATGCATGAATACTAAGGTTCTCCATAAATACTGCTGAAGCTAAGTTCCAGTGGCTCATACCTGTAAAACCTAGGCACTCAGAAGACTGAGATCTGGGGATCATGGTTGGAAGCCAGCCAGGATCTGGAAGTGGAGCTGTGGTTCAAGTAGTAGAGCACCAGCCCGGAGCAAAAAAAGCAAAGGGACAGCACCCAGGCCCTGAGTTTGAGCCCCAGTACCAAGAACACATTTAAAAAGAAATACTCCTGGTGGCTCATGCCTGTAATCCTAACCATTCAGGAGGCTGAGATCCGAGGATCATGGTTCAAAGCCAGCCCAGGCAGGAAAGTCCATGAGACTCTTATCTCGAAAACCTGAAGTGGCGCTGGGGCTCAAGTGGTAGAGTGCTTGCTTTGAGCTGAAGAGCTCAGGAACAGCGCCCAGGCCCAGCATTCAAGCCCCACAACCGACCAACATATATATATATATATATATATATATATATATAT
>NW_012267245.1:2653977-2655111 GCF_000151885.1 Dipodomys ordii | reverse complement strand
AAAAAAAAAAAAAAAGTATAATTCAAGGAAGGAATCATAAACAATATTTATGGCGTAGCTGTTCAAGTCTTAAAACTATTTGGATAAAGACTGGGAAACTAGGGTCATCTTGGTTTCCTAACAAGATTCTCTTTCTACACCTTAGCCATGTATACTGACATGATTTGTCAGTATATATGATCTCAGTAGAGATCTAAGTATTTCCACCTTTTTTTTTTTTTTTGGTCAGTTGTGGGGCTTGAACTCTGTGCTTGGGTTCTGTCCCTGTGCTCTTTAGCTCAAGGCTGGTGCTCTACCGCTTGAACCACAGCGCCACTTCTGGTTTCCTAGTGGTTTATTGGGGATAAGTCTTACCGACTTTCCTGCCCAGGCTGGCTTTGAACAATGATCCTTAGATCTCAGCCTCCTGAGTAGCTAGGATGACAGGTGTGAGCCACCAGCACCTACCTGGCTAAGCATTTCCATCTTATAGAGATCCAAGTGCTCTAAATTCCAGTTGTCTAGTTGGTTCCAAGTTGTGGAGGATGCATACTCTAAGTTTTGTTTTCAGCTACTCCTAAAGAGAAACCTGACAAATAAAATAAAATAGGGGAACTTTTGTCCTGTCTACCACACCATTTTTGTTTTTGTTTTTTTGTCAGTCATGGGGCTCGAACTCTAGGCCTGGGCACTGTCCCTCAGCTCCTTAGCTCAAAGCTAGCACTCTACCACTTGAGCCACAGCACCACTTCCATTTTTCTGGTGATTCACTGGCAATTAGTTTCAAGGACTTTCCTGCCCTAGCTGGCTTTGAACTGCAATCCTCAAGATCTCAGTCTCCTGAGATTACAGGTGTGAGCCACTGGCGCCTGGATGACCCAGAGCATTTTATTTTTATTTTTGTGTTTTGTGTCTGGTTTATGCTTATATGTTGTGTGCAACACAGCTTTATGTCAGTCTGAAAACCCTTGGGCTGGGAAGGTGGCTCAGTGGTAGAGCACTTGCCTTGCATGCATGAGGCCCTGGGTTCGATTCCTCAGCACCACATAAGCAGAAAAAGCCAGAAATGGCGCTATGGCTCAAGTGATAGAGCATTAGCCTTGAGCTGAAGAGCTGAGGGACAGCGCCCAGGCCCAGAGTTCAGGCCCCCAACTG
>NW_012267245.1:2646306-2647512 GCF_000151885.1 Dipodomys ordii | reverse complement strand
CCCCCCGAGGACTCACGCGCACCCCCCCCTCACCTGAAACTGCAGCAGCTTCTCCGTCTGCTCCTGGGTGAGCTCCCGCTCCTCAGGCGCCGCCATCTTGCCGCCGCCTCTACGCTCCTGACCCGTCCGCACCGTCACCCGCCGGAAGTGACGTCAGGCGCAGCCACTTCCGGACGCCCGAACTGCCGCCCGCCCGGCGGCATGGCCGCTAGGGGGCCCTCGGCCGCCGCTCGGATGATTCCAGAAACGGCTCGAGAGCGACGGGGTGGAGACCACAGTTGCCCCGCAACGACGTCCGGGGACGCCCGAGCTCTCCGCAGAGCCTCCACACACACATGCCTGCAGGAGAGCTTGAAAAGATCTCTCTAGAAGACTCCGGGGCAAGGCTCCCTTCCAGGACGGCTGTGGATGACAGGCCTCAAGATGTGGCGGGAAACGTGGATCCCGCGCTTCGAGGCCCCGATCCCCGTGGCCTGGATGTTTCCAGAAGCTCCTGACTTTGTCCCTGGAGGTTTTCCCCCCCCCCCCCCCAACCCCTCGAATGCACAGACACAGCCTGGGGACCCAGAAGCGATGGGGAGCTGCCACGGAGACTTGGGGGTCACTCCCTGGGAGCGTTTGCACCCCGCTTCCTATGCTTCTCCCACACTGAAGTGATGGATCCAGCCAGCCCAGGACACAGAGGCTGTGGGGGAGCCCGCACCCGGCCTCAGGTCATCCTGCACCTGACCTCAGAGCCTAGCCCACGGGTCGCCTCCCTGTGATGGGGTTCGGGCCTAGCTACCGCCTTGCAAGTGCTGGACATCCGTGGGCAGATCTCTCGAACTCCACGTGGCCAAGAGTTGGATGAGATTCCCCTCTATGGATCCTCCACACACCGCCCTAGACTCTTCTCCGAGGAGCAGGTACTGGCCGCTCTCGACTGTAATCTAGTTAACTCTGGAGGCTGAGACTTGAGGATCGTAGTTCCAAGCCAGCCTGGACGGAGAAGTCCATGAGATGCTTATCTCCAGCTAACCAAGAAAAAGCCAGAACTGGAGCTGTGGCTCGAGTAATAGAGCACCAGCTAAGGGACAGTGCCCAGGGCTTCAGTACCAGCACACACAAAAAAAGGCTGGGTTTGAGAAGTGGTAGAGCACTTGCCTTGCATGCATGAGGCCCTGGGTTCGATTCCTCAGCATCACATAAGAAAAAGCCGGAAGTGGG
>NW_012267245.1:2645128-2646075 GCF_000151885.1 Dipodomys ordii | reverse complement strand
TGTCCCTCAGCTCTTCAGCTCAAGGCGAGCGCTCTACCACTTGAGCTACAGCGCCACTTCCCCGGTGAGACTCTTATCTCCAATGAACCACCAGGAAACCAGAAGTGGCGTTGTGGCTCAAGTGGTAGAGCTCTAGCTTCAAGCTGAAGAGCACAGGGACAGCGCCCAGGCCCAGAGTTCAAGCCCCACAACTGACAAAAAAAAAAAAATATATGTAATAAGTGGGGCACTAGTGGCTGACACCTGTAATTCTAGCTATTCAGGAGGCTGAGATCTGCGTTTCGAAATTCCAAGTCATCTGAGACAGAAAAGTCTATGAGTCGCTTATCTCCATTGAACCACCAGAAAACTGGAAGTGGAGCTGTGGCTCACATGGTAGAACGCTAGACTTAAGCAGAAAAACTCAGAGACAGCCCTGAGTTTAAGGCGTGAAACCAACACACACACACACATACACACTATTCTTCAAAGCCTTCAATCCTTATAAGCAGGCTGAGTGTTGGTGGCTCACGCCAGTAATCCTATCTACTCAGGAGACTGAGATTTGAGGCACTGAGTTGGAGCCCCTGGACTAGCACACACACACACACACACACACACACACACACACACACACACACACACACAATGGGAGAAATGAAAGAAATAGATCAAAAGGTATCTGAGGGGTGGGAATGTGGCTCAGTGTTAGAGTGCTTGCCTAGCATGCATGAAGTCCAGGGTTCGGTTCCTCAATACCACATAGACAGAAAAGGCTGGAAGTGGCACTGTGGCTCAACAAAAGAAGCTCAGAGACAGTGCCCAGGCCCTGAGTTCAAGCCCCAGGACTGGGGGAAATTAAAAAGGTACCTGACAGCTGGGCGCTGGTGGCTCACGCCTGTAATCCTAGCTACTCAGGAGGCTGAGATCTGAGGATCGCGGTTCAAAGCCAGCCCAGGCAGGAGAGA
>NW_012267245.1:2635025-2644743 GCF_000151885.1 Dipodomys ordii | reverse complement strand
CCCGGGCTGGCTTTGAACCGAGATCCTCAGATCTCAGCCTCCTGAGTAGCTAGGATTACAGGCGTGAGCCACCAGTGCCCGGCTCCAGCTTATATGTTGATATGAGTATCTTGCTACTTTTTCCCTGAGTTATCCTCAGAGCAAAATCCTATGATCCTCCTATGCTTCCCTATGATCCTATGCTTCCCAGGTAGCTGAGTCTGTAGATGCGAACCACCACACATCACTGGGAATATTGGTACTTAACAGTTTTTAGAATGGACATGAGAGGCAGGGAATGTGGCTTAGTGGTAGAGTGCTTACCTAGCATGCATGAGGCCTTGGGTTCGATTCCTCAGTACTACATAAAACTTGTGGGAATGTAGCTCAGTGGTAGAGTGCTTGCCTAGCATGCATGAAACCCTGGATTTGATTCCTCAGTACCACATAAGCAGAAAAAGCCAGAAATGGCTCTGTGGCTCAGGTGGTAGAGCTCTAGTTTCAAACAGGAACAGTACCCTCAGCCTTGAGCTGAGGAACAGCACCCAGGCCCAGAGTTCAGTCCCACAACCAACCAAAAAGTAAATAAGTAAATAAATGAAATGTACATGTAGCTCATGTGGCCTGAAGCTATCTTGTTGGAAATGAATATATAAATCTACTTGAAAGGCCGAGCGCCGGTGGCTCATGCCTGTCATCCTAGCTACTCAGGAGGCTGAGATCTGAGGATCGCGGTTCAAAGCCAGCCCAGGCAAGAAAGTCCGCGAAACTCCTATCTCCAATAAACCACTCAGAAAACCAGAAGTGGCGCTGTGGCTCAAGCAGTAGAGCACTCACCTTGAGCTGAAGAGCACAGGGACAGCGCCCAAACTCACAGTTCAAGCCCCACGACTGACCAAAAAAAAAAAAAAAATCGACTTGAAGTTTGAAGCTGCATTTGTGAAAACAGAGTGGAATACATTAATAAGACATGGAATAGGGGTTGATGAATGAATTGATTACATGTTACACATTCCTTATGTTTGCATTTTTGTGTGTGTATGTGAATACTGGGGCTTGAACTCAGGGACTACCCAGTTAGTAGGAGATAAAAGTCTCATAGACTTGGGCTGCTTGGGCTGGCTTTGAACCTCAATCCTCAGATCTCAGACTCCTATATAGCTAATACAGTACCCAGTTTCATTTTCCTTTTTCTTTTTTTTTTTTTTTTTTTGCTTGTGGGGCTTGAACTTAGGCCTGAGAACCGCTCCTAAACGTTTTTTGCTCCAGGTTAAAGCTCTACCACTTTGAGCCATAGCACCACTTCTGGTTTTCTGGTGGTTAATTGGAGGTAAGAGTCACACAGACTTTTCTGCCCAGGGTGGCTTTGAACCATGATCCTCAGGTCTCAGCCTCCTGAGTAGCTAAGATCACAGGCATGAGATCAATGCCAGGCTAGTTTTGATTATTTTATCCAATGGAGGTGGAGCCTGGTGCAAGGAAATAGGTCATAGCTCCTGGACTCTGCCCCCTATCGGCCACTTTCTTACCTGCAGTGCCCTGGTATTCTGCCTCAGCACGCATGCGCAGGCTTAGAAGCCAGAATCAAAACTGGATGGAGATTCTGAAACTGTGAGCCCAAATAAAGCCTTTCTTCTAAGTTTTGCTCAGGTATTTTGTCAGATTTTTTTACTCAGATTTGTACAATGACAACTGTAAAACACCACTGAGAGAAATTAAGAAGACAAAAAATAGACATCCATGTTCACATATTGAAAAGACAATATTGTTAACATAGCAATGCAACTCAGAGTGATCTATACATTTAACAAAGCCCCTATCAAAATCCCAATGATGAGCTGGGCACTGGGGGTTCACGCCTGTCATCCTAGCCACTCAGGAGGCTGAGATCTGAGGATCACAATTCAAAGCCAGCCTGGGCGGGAAAGTCCATGAGACTCTTATCTCCAATAAACAACTTAGAAAACCCGAAGTGGTGCTGTGGCTCAAGTGGTAGAGAGCCTGCTTTGAGTTGAAGAGCTGAGGGACAGTGCCCAGGTCAGAGTTCAAGCCTTATGACTAATAACAACAACAAAAAAACCCCAATGATGGCAGAGTGGTACACATCTGTAATCCCAGAGAATAAGATACTGTGGACACAAAGACAGGAGAATCTTGAGTTCAAGACCAGCCCCAGGCAAGTAAATTAGGGAGACCGTATTGTTTCTTTCTTTTTTCTTTTTCTTTTTGGTTGGTCATGGGGCTTGGGTGCTGTCCCTCAGTTCTTCAGCTCAAGGAAGGCGAGCGCTCTACCACTGGAGCTACAGCACCACTTCTGGTTTTCTGGTGGTTTATTGGAGATAGGAGTCTCACGGTCTCTCCTGCCCGGGCTGGCTTTGAACCTCGATCCTCAGATCTCAGCCTCCTGAGTAGCTAGGATTACAGGTGTGAGCCACCAGCGCCCAGTGCCCGGCGACCGTGTTGTTTCAAAACAAAGAAAGAGCAGGCGCTGGTGGCTCACACCTGTCACTCAAGCTTCTCACTAGGTTGAAATCCAAAGGTGGTGGTTCAAAGCCATCCTGGACAGCATGCATGAAGCCCTGGGTTCGATTCCTCAGTACCACAGAAACAGAAAAAGCCAGAAATGGCGCTGTGGCTCAAGTGGTAGAGTACTCACCTTGAGCAAAAGAAGCGCAGCGACAGCTCCCAGGCCCCAAGTTCAAACCCCAGCACTGCAAAAAGTATATAAAATAGAAATGAAAACATACGGAACGTGTGACATGTGAACCAATCCGCCCATCAACTCCTATTCCACGTCTTGTTCTACTAGATATTCCTAAACTCAGCTTCAAAGTTTAAAAAGCAGAAAGGCAGCGGCGGAGCTGTGGCTCCAGTGGTAGAGCACTACTGGTCTCGGGCGAGAAAATCTCAGGGCTGGCGCTCAGGGCCCTGAGTTCAAGACTTCATGAACAGACAAAGTGTTGGTGACCTAGATTGTCAGTCATCCTAGCTACTCAGCAGCCTGGAGACCTGAGGATCCAGGGGTCAGAAACGTCTCCCACCCGCGGGGGGGGGTGACCCTCCACAGACGCTGTGTGCAGATGCAGTGACCCCCTCCACCTGGCCTCTCCAGATGTGGGGTTCCCGGGGTGGGGGGCCGGCCCAGGGAGGGGTGGGAGCCTGGGGGGGGGTGCTGATCCGTCCATCCAGCAGCCGCATGAGTCAGGAGCAGATCCGGGCCGCTGGAGCCGGGGTGCCCCCCCCCCCGTGCCCGCGGGTCCCCTCCCTCGGCCGGTGACATCACCGCATTCCGGTCCCCGGGCTCCTCCCGCCCTGCAGCCGCAGTGACAGGCGAGCCGGGCCCGGGTGGCGGAGGAGGAGGAGGAAGTGCGGGGCCTCCGCCCCCCTCCCCAGCCCCAGCGCCGCCCGCCTGTCCGTCCGTCCGTCCGTCCGTCCGTCCCCGCGCCAGGCCCGGGCGTAGCCAGCCGAGAGTCTCGCCGCCCCGCACGGTGTCGGGGGTGGGGTGGGAGGGACGGACAACATGGCTGATGACTTCGGCTTCTTCTCGTCGTCCGACAGCGGGGTCCCCGAGACGGCGGCGGCGGCGGTGGCGGCCGAGGAAGACCCGGCGGCCGCCTTCCTGGCCCAGCAGGAGAGCGAGATCGCCGGCATCGAGAACGACGATGAGGAGGCCTTCGGGGCACCTGCCGCAGGCCAGGTGTCCTCGGCCCAGCCCGGACCCACGGGGGGCGGTGAGTGCAGGGGGGCTCCCCCCCCGGGGGGCTGAGGGGACCCAAGGCCTCACCTGGTGGGGGAGACCCCACCTGGAGGACCCCCCCACACCTCCATCCAGCCCGGGGGATGGGGGGAGATCGGGGATCCCACTGAGGCCTACCCCAGGCTTGGAGATCACCACCACCACCAGCGACCTGGGGCATGAGCCCAGGCCTGGCCTGGGGCTGACTCTGGGGACATTGTATCCCCACATCCGCTCCCACACGGCCTGTCTGTCTGTCAATCCAACCCTCCCCCTTCCCCCCCCCCAGTTCTAAGAGTCTCCTGATGGCCTGGCTGACCCAGGCTCCCACCTAAAGTGTCCTAGGTATGGACAGATCACATTGCTCCTGGGCACTTAGCTCTCATCCAGCCCCGGGGTGGGGGGAAGTAGGGGACACTGGGTTCCCCCAGAATGCACAGATCCTCCCCTGGGGACCACCCTGCGGGCCACTGGGCGGGACCTGCTAATGACATCCAGTGGTTTCATGTACCATTACTGAACAGATGGCAGAGACAAACACAGGCTCAACATGTACATTTCTTCTTCTTCTTTTTTCTGGTACCCATCCTGGGCAAAAGCACTGTCCCTGAGAGCACTCTCCTATGGGAGCCGTAGCTCCACTTCTGGCTTTTTACTGGTTCCTTGGAAATAAGTGTCTCAAGGACTTTCCTAGCTTTGAATCTCCATTGGGAGATCTCAGCCTCCTGAGTAGCTAGGGTTCAAGGTATGAGCTACCAGCACCAAGCAACATGGCCACAATTTAATAACTAGTGCATGACATTTCACGATGTGTCTGAGTCACTAAGTCCTTCCCATCTATTCGTTTGTTTGTTTGTTTTTGCCAGTCCTGAGGCTTGAACTCTGGGCCTGGGCTCTATCCCTGAGCTTCTTTTGCTCAAGGCCAGCACTCTACCACTTGAGCCACAGCGCCACTTCAGGCTTTTTCTGAATAGTTTCTTGGAGTCATATGGTCTTTCCTGCCCATACTGGTTTTGCACCCTGATCCTCAGAGCTTGACTTCCTGAGTAGCCAGGATGACAGGCATGAGCCACTGATACCTGCCTAGTTCTTCCCATTTGGACTGTGTAGTCTTCCACATGCCTGTCTGAGTTACAGCCTGGTCAGGAATGGGGTACACAGGAACTTTCAGGGTTCTCTAACCATTAACTTAGGGGGTTCCCAAAGTTGGTGCAGGGCTACTATCATGGTTAGCTTCTGATCTCAGGGTCCAGGACCTGGCTACCTCAATAATACTGTGTTTGTCAGTGAAGTTCTTGCTCTGATTTTTGGCTAGAAGGAATTACTTCTTAAAATATTTTAGCAGTGTCAAGCACTGGTGGCTCACGCCTGTCATCCTAGCTCCTTAGGAGGTTGAAATCTGAGGATCTTGGTTTGAAGCTAGCCCAGGCAGAAAAGTCTGTGAGAGTCTTATGTTCAATTAACTAGTAAAAAGCCAGAAATGGAGGTGTGGCTCATGGAGTAGAGCACCATGACTGAGCAAAAAATTAAAGGATAGTACCCAGGCCCAAATACCAACACAATATACACATAGGTGTATATAGTAATATACTACCTTTTATATGTATAGATGTATACTATATATAATATATTCTACTGTTATATATTATGTCATATATTACACATATCTGTAATATTTATTATATTTATATATTACATATATGTATATATCACATATAATTATTTACATATATACTAATATATGTTTCATACCTACGTAATATATAGTGAAAGCAAATAGATCTTATTTCCTGTTTGGTCATTTTTGGAGGGGTTTATGGGCTCATTGCATGTATATATATATATATATATATATATAATGTTTATAATCCAGCCATCATGTTTATACTCATTTGACATTTACTAAGCACCTACTTCATGCTGCGCCCACTGGGGGCGGGGGTTGCAGAAATGAAAGACAGTTCCCAGGGCTGAGGGGTTGAAGCAACTCTCTCCACTCAGTATGAGAAATGTAGCAAGCCTTATTGTAACAGGAGGGACTGATGTGTGACTTTGATTCCAGGCTTCCCAGCTCTGGACTCCATGGTCTTTGAAATGCTGGGTTGAACTAGGCAATGGAGTGATCCTAGCTACTCAGGATCTGAGATCTGAGGGGTTTGAGGTTCAAAGCTAGCCTGGACAGAAAAGTCCATGAGACTCTTATCTCCAACCAACCAGAAAAAAGTTGGAAGTGGAGGTGTGGCTGCAGGTGGGAGAGAGCTAGCCTTGAGTGAAAAAGCCAAGCTAGAGCTCAAGGCCATGAGTTCAAGCCCTGGAACACACACACACACACACACACACACACAAATACACCAATGTTGTGTTACTCTTGGGAGATGCCTGAATGTGGCATTTGTGCATTCAAGGCTGGCACTCTATCACTTGGCCCACACCTTCACTTCTGGCTTTTTGATGGTTCATTGGAGGATAAGAATCTCATATAGACTTTCCTGCTCAGGTTGGCTTCAAAGAATGATCCTCAGATCTCAGGCCTCCTGAGTAGCTAGGATTACAGGCATGAGCCACTGTACCACTGGATACAATATAGATCTTCTGAAACAGCGTCTCTTTGCCGGACACCCCCTTTCCTGTGCCCCAGGGAATTTCTGGCAACTCCCTGGCCAAGTTCTTGCACTGTATCCATTTATCCACACCCCCCTTGAGACCTCTCCTGGCCCAACCCTGCCTCCCTGGGTGCAGGCGCCCCTCCCTAAGGTTGCAGAACCCCATCAACAAGAAGGACCAGAGGAATTCAGGCTGAGGGCAGCTCTCCTGGTTAGAGTCAGCCTGGAAGGGCGGGGTCCTTTCTGGCAGGTTGGGCCACTGATTGGCCCTGGACCTGAAGTGACAGGGAAGATCAACCAATCGTGTGCTTTCTTCTTCCCACCTGTGTTTGGCGGCTGGGTATGTGTGTGTGTGTGTGGGGGGAGATCTTCTCTGCTACCTTTCTGAATGGCCATCTGGGGACCTGGTTGGGGGTGGGAGGGTGCGGGGTACCCCAAGGGGAGAGAGGTGTTCCAGTCTCAGCTACAGTAAGCTTCTCCCCTGGGTTAGATCACTGGCCAGCCTGGGTGCTGGCTACTTTGTTTCTATTTATTCCCCCCTACCTCTCCTCCTCTCCACCCCCCCATTCCTTGGGAAGGATCCAGAAGGGCTACATTTTCACACCCAGTTTTCTGGGCTGCAAGCCTGGTTCTGACTTGCTCTGGGCAAGTCTTGTTTCTCCTGCTGGGCTTTTTAGTAAGCCCCTAGGAATGTTCTGGACTCATGTCTGCCCTTGCTCTGAAGGAAGCCACACACTCAGAACCATTTGTATTAGTGGGCCTTGCTGCTGTCTCTGCTGGGTTCTGCTTACAGCCCCAACAGGATAAATGTGTATTCATCACACATGGAGAAATCTGTGCACGGTGCATGTGGATTCCCACGGCTGTCTGTACTCAACGGGGCTGAGACTGTTGCTGATCAGCCTGAGGAGAGTCAGCCTGCCTCTCCAACCCCATTCCAGTGCGCATGTGCTGCCACTGGAACTTGAACTCAGGCCCTGCTGCTCTACCACTTGACCCACATCGCCCCACTTTTGACTTTCTGGTAATAAGAGTCTCACCGACTTTCCTGCCTGAGCTGGCTTTGAACTGCCATCCTCAGAGCTCAGCCTCCTGAGTTGCTAAAATGACAGGCCTGAGCCACCAGTGCCCGGCTCTCAGTCCCATTCAAAAAGGCCTCACCTGTAAACTCACATTATTGTGAGTGGAACCCGGGGGCCCTAGGGAGCAAACAACCCATGCAGGGGACAGGAGAGCAGGTGACAGGGCAGGTTGGAATTCACCTTTGTGGTTGTCTGCAAAGTCAATTAGGATTTATGTCAGGTGGGAATTATTATTATTGCTATTTTTGTGCCAGTCTTGGGGCTTGAACTCAGGGCCTAGGCACTGTCCCTGAGCTTCTTTGGCTCAAGTCTAGCACTCTACCATTTGAACCACAGTGCTACTCCTGGCTTTTTCTGTGTATATGGTACTGAGGAATCGAACCCAGGGCTCCATGCATGCTAGGCAAGCACTCTACCACTGAGCCACCTTCCCAGCCCTCAGGTGGGAATTTTTTGCTGTGGGATTCCTGATCCCTCACTGCAGTCCTTCTAGGCCCTCGGCCTTCAGGTCTCAGCTATCTGAGGGTGCAGGGTTAGTTACCCCTCTGTGGGGTGCCTTGGCCCTGTGGCTATTTGGTGGAAGGCACTGCAGGAGCTAAGAAGCCTTGTAAAGTTAGAATGGATTCCTAAGAGCAATCAATGACCATTTAGCCAAGACTTGCTGCTCCCTTATTCTGTGAAGGAGCAAGCTGACAAGGACACGGTACCTGCCTCCAGGGTTTACAAGTCATTACACAAGGTGGGGAGTGGGGGGTGGGGGGTGGGCGGGGACAACACAAGGCACGTCATCTAGTATTTACACCAAAAGTGAGGCCTTCCTTTTCATACCTAGGGAAGTCGACGAAACAGGTGCAGCCAGGTTCCAGTGCTTCACGCCTGTCATCTGAGCTATTCAGGAGGTTGAGATCTGAAGATCATGGTTCAAAGCCAGCTTGGGCAGCCAATGAACCACCAAAAGGCTGGAAGTGACGCTGTGGTTCAAGTGGTGGAGCACCATTCATGAGCAGAAAAGCTAAGGGACAGTGCCTAGGCCCTGAGTTTAATCTCCAATACTGGCACACACACACACACACACACACACACACACACACACACACACTCCACTAATAAGAAGAAGCAGGTGTAGGCTTTCCAGAGGAAGTGACTTGGGAACTGGACCGTACAGAGAAAGAATGGATCCACAAATGATTCTCGCCTTCATGCTTCCGATTTTAGCTATTCAGGAGGCCGCGATGGAGAGAATCAAAGCCAGCTTGGGTAGAAAAGTCCTGAAGAGGGGCTGGGAAGGTGGCTCAGTGGTAGAGTGCTTGCCTTGCATGCATGAGATCCTGGGTTCGAATCCTCAGCACCACATAAGCAGAAAAAGCTGGAAGTGGTGCTGTGGCTCAAGTGGTAGAGCACTAGCCTTGAGCTGAAAAGCTGAGGGACAGCGCCCAGGCCCAGAGTTCAGGCACCATGATTGGCACAAAAAAAAAAAGTCCTGAAGAATCATCTCACAAACAAAAACAAAACACACAAAAAAACATTTTTTTAAAAAGAAAAACACAGCAGCTGGGCGCTGGTGGCTTATGCCTATCATCCTAGCTACTCAGGAGGCTGAGATCTGAGGATCGTGGTTCAAAGTCAGCCTGGGCAGGAAAGTCCGTGAAACTCTTATCGCCAATAAACCACCAGAAAACCAGAAGTGGTTGTAGCTCAAGTGGTAGAGCGCTAGCCTTGAGCTGAAGAGCTGAGGGACAGCGCCCAGGCCCAGAGTTCAAGTCCCACGACCAACAACAACAACAAAAAAAGACTGTATGTGCTAATTTCCAGTACTCAGGAATCTAAGGTGGAAGATTATAAGTCTGAGGTGAACTTGGATCAATCAAATCCTGTCTTAAATAATAATCCTGTCTTAAATAATGATGATGATGATGATGATGATGATGATGATGATGATAATCTCCAGAGACGGAAGCAGAATTTAGGGGAGTTGTGAGAGGAAGCAGGTCAGGATTAATGGGCAGAGCCAGATCTCAACATTCTTCATAACCTGTACTTGAAAGGTTAGAAGTGCTCATTTGGCAAGAATGTCCTGAACCCTTGTTATGTGCCAGTTAGTGCTCCAAGTACTCGGCCTGTGATGAGGAAAACAGGTACTAAGCACACAACTGAAGAGGTTGGGCTGTGGTGAGTATGGCAGGCTGATACCACGGGAGAGCCTGAGCCGAGTTAGGTCTGGGACTGAGAAATCCACTAGGCCTTTGTGTGTGTGTGTGTGTGTGTGTGTGTGTGTGTGTGTGTGTGTGTGTGTGTGTGTGTGTGTGTGTGTGTGTGTG
>NW_012267245.1:2628013-2634975 GCF_000151885.1 Dipodomys ordii | reverse complement strand
TGTGTGTGTGCGCGCGCGCGTGCCGTGCTGGCACTAGAACTCAGGGCCTGGGCCCAGTTCCTAAGCTTTTTGTTGTTGTTCAAGGGCTGGTACTCTACCACTTGAGCCACACCTCCACTTCCAGCTTTTTGTTGCTTCAGTTGGAGATGAGAATGTCATGGACTTTTCTGCTGGCTTGGCTTTGAACTTAGAACCTCAGATCTCAGCCTCCCTGCGGAGTGGGGATGACTGGCCTGAGCCACGAACACCTGGCTGATGCAGGTCAGGCGAAGGGACCTGGAGGAGTCCCAGCGGATGGTGAAATCCAATCCCCATGGGAGGGGCATGGACCAGACAGGCCAGGTGCCCAGGGAGGACCTGGAGTCCTGTCCTGCCAGTTTGCTCAAGGCTGGACTGGGGCAGGCAGAGACGCGCAGGGAGTCTTGCCCTGGTTGCCTGCACCCCAAGTCTGCAGCACCTCTGTTTTCTCACCAGACGCGGGCTCCAGCCACGCCGGCTTAGGTAAGGCGCTATTATTTGCCAGGTGATCTTGGAGACCATCACCCCTGGCCACTCAGTTTGGGATTCTGCAAATGTGTGCAGAGATGGTCACCCTTGGGCAGGGATGCAAATCACTCGTGATCGTTGCTGGGCAATGTAATGTGAACAGGCCAGATTTGAGGACCAGCGTTTGTGTGTGTGTGTGTGTGTATGTGTGTCTAGGTGCCAGTCTTGGGATTTGAACTCAGGGCCTGGACACTGTCCCTGAGCTTCTTGGGCTCAAAGCTAGCACTCTACCACTTGAGCCACAGTACTGCTTCTAGCTTTTTTGGGTAGCTTCTTGGAAATAAGAGTCTTATGGATTTTTTTTTTTTTCTGATCAAGGTGGCTTTGAACCAGGGGTCCTTAGATCTCAGCCTCATGAATAGCTAGGATGACAGATGTGAGCCACTGGCACCCAATGAGGACCAGCTGTGTATACATCTGTTATGTTCACAGAGACGGAGATCAGTGTGCATGTGTGCAGATGGAGAGGGTGGCTGTAGATGCTAATGAAGAGCTACGCTGTGCTTGCTACAGGATAGACCTGCTTCCCCTCCGCCCCCCCCCCCCACCGTGCTGTGTGTCTGTTTCTTTTTGTTTGCTGGCATTGGGGCTTGAACTCAGGACTTGGGGGGCTGCTGTCCCTTGGCTTTTTCACTCCAGGCTAGTGCTCTACCACTCGAGCCACACCTCCACTTCTGGCTTTTCTGGTGATTCACTGGAGATGAGCCTCACGGGCCTTCCTGTCTGGACTGCCTTCAAACCATGAACCACAGATCTCAGCCTCCTGAGTAGCTAGGATGACAGGTGTGAGCTCCCTTCACCAGCTGACCCATCTCTGTGCTCTTTCCAGCAGGTTCTGAAGAGATGGGGACTGCGGTCAATGGCGATGTGTTTCAGGTAAGGAGAGCCTACGGTGGCCGTGGTGGGACACACCAAGTAGGCCTCAGTGACTGACAGTTGGTATCCTGGGTCGCTTAGAGCTCCAAGAGCTACTCATTGAGCCTTGGGTTGGGAGTGTGGAGGAAGCTGGTGTTTTCTTGTCCTGTGAGGGGACACTGATGGGGAATAGCCTCAAGTTGTCTGGGGTGGTCTCTGGCTCCAGAGGGAGAGATGATGTTTGCCTACAATGGCCAACATGGCTCCTATTAAATGGGGTGAAGTAAGTGCAGAGCTCTGGGTAGAGCTGACCTGACTGGCACCGCCAGTGATGGTTATGCATGCCTTCTGATCCAGAGATTTTGATTTCATTTGTTTGTTTGCTTATATATTTTTTGATCGGTTGTGGGGCTTGAACTCAGGGCCTGGGCGCTGTCCCTCAGCTCTTCAGCTCAAGGTGAGCGCTCTACCACTTGAGCCACAGCCCCGCTTCCCATTTTCTGATGGTTCACTGGAGATCAGAGTCTCATGGACTTTCTTGCCTGGGCTGGCTTTGAACTGGGATCCTCAGATCTCAGCCTCCTGAGTAGCTAGGATTATAGGCATGAGCCACCAGCGCCTGGCTTTTATTTTATTTTTATTTTTGTGCCAATCCTGAGGCTTGAACTCAGGGCCTTGTCACTGCGCCTGAATTTCTTTGTTCAAGGCTGGTGCTTTACCAGTTGAGCCGCAGCTCCACTTCTGGCTTTTAACTGGTTCATGGGAGAGAACAGTTTCATGGTCTTTTCTGCCTGGGCTGGCTTTGAACTATGATCTTCAGATTTCAGCCTCCTGAATAGCTAGGATTACAGGCATGAGCCAGTAAATTTTATTTTTTAAGAACTTTTTTCTCCTCCCCCCTTCTCTCTCTCTCTCTCTCTCCTCATTTCTTCTCTTACCATTAGAGAGGCTTAAACTCAGGGCCTTCTGCTCTCTTAAATTTTTCACCCAAGGCTGGTGCTATACCATTTGAGCCACAGTTCCACTTCCAGGTTTTTTGCTGGTTAATCAGAGACAAGCGTCTCTTGGATTTATCCATCCAATCTGGCTTTGAACCATATGATCAATCCTCAGCTCTCAGCCTCCCGAGTAGTGGCACTCTGGGTTTTTGTCCCCAACACGATATTAAAAACAAAACAAGGGGCTTGGGACGGTGGCTTGTTGGTAGAGTGCTTGCCTAACATGCATGAAGCCTTGGATTCAGTTCCTCAGTACCATATACACAGAAAAAGCCAGAAGTGGCGCTGTGGCTCAAGTGGTAAAGCACTGGCTTTGAGCAAAAAGAAGCTCAGGGCAAATGCCCAGGCTCTGAGTTCAAGCCCCAGGAGTGACAAAACAAAACAAAAACCAACAACAGCAACAAAAAGAAAAAGCATACACTGAGCAAACCCAGAGCAATAATGACATCTCCAGTACCCCACAGATGCAGTGTTCTTAGCCTATGTGAGCCTTATTTCTCACCCAGTTTAGGTGGAAAACTCTAGATCCTTGGGGCTGCTGCATCTCTAGAGCCCCACCCTATGGAAGAGTTGGCCTCCAGGATCTTGGAGAGAATAAACAATGCATTCTTACGTAACTGGGATGGGCTGGTACCTTTCACTGGAAAACTGGCCAAGTCCCATTTCTGGAAAATTACTCAAGTATAAGCAAGCTAGGAAAGTCAACCTCTAAGATTTCATTCAGCAGCTTCCTGACCAGTTGAGCCCAACAAAGCCAAAGAATGAATGTTACTCTGTGTGTGTGTGTGTGTGTGTGTGTGTGTGTGTGTGTGTGTGTGTGTGTGCCAGTACTGAGGATTGAACTCAGGGTTTGGGCATCAAAGAGTCCAAGTTCCAGACTAGTGTGGTTACACATACCTGTAATCCCAGCACTGAGGAGACTGAGGAAGGAAGATTGTGAGTCGAAGACTAACCTAAACTACATAGCACTGTCCTTTTTTTCTTCCAGTCCTGGGGCTTGAACACAGGGTCTGAGCACTGTCCTGTCCCTGAGCTGCTTTTGCTCGAGGCTAGCACTCTGATCCATGGCGCCACTTCTGCTTTTTTCTGTTTATGTAGTATTGAGGAATCGAATCCAGAGCTTCATGCATGCTAAGCAAGCACTCTACCACTAAGCACATTCCTAGTCCAGGACACAGCCTTTTAAAAAAAAAACAACAAACAAACCAAAAGAGTGCTAGCCTTGAACACAAAAGTTCAGGGACAGTAAATAGGCCCCAAGTTCAAGCCCCATGACTGGTGCATATACACATACTCACAAAAACCGAAACCCAGTTGGGCACCGGTGGCTCATGCCTGTCATCCTAGCTACTCAGGAGGCTGAGACCTGAGGATCAAGGTTCAAAGCTAGGCAGGAAAAGTCTGTGAGACTTATCAATAAACCACTCAGAAAACCAGAAGTGGCGCTGTGGCTCAAGTGGTAGAGCGCTCACCTTGAGCTGAAGAGCTGAGGGACAGCGCCTAGGCCCAGAGTTCAAGCCCCGTGACCAACAACAACAACAAAAAAAAACCCCCAAAATCTCTGTCCTAAAGTAGACCTGGAGATATTCTTAGAATCACAGAAGTACCTAGAACACTGTCAGCAGGTTATTTTAATGTTTCCATTGATTAGGAACTTGAGACTCAGAGAGGCAAAATGACTTGTGCATTCACAAAGGAAATGAGTCATTTCTGGACTTTTCCTCCGTTGGTTAATTTGATTCCTCTGATTTCTCCTTCCTGCCCTCATCACCCGGCCCTACATAACAATTGCTAGATCGGGCAGGATCCCAGGACCCCTTCCTAGTCACAGATAATTCTCTTTGCTAGTAATATTGACTTCAGGACTGGACACAGGCAGTTCATGCCTGAGATCCTACAGAGGAGACAGATCTGGGGATTGAAGTTCTAAAGCCAGCTTGGGCAGGAAAGTCTGTGAGACTCTTATCACCAATTAGTTACCAAAAGAGCCAGAAGTGAAATTGTGGCTTATGTGGTAGAATGCTAGCCTTGGAATAGCACCCAAGCTCTGAAATTCAAGCCCCAGGACTGGCAATAAACAAACAAATAAATGTATATGTGTATACACACACACACACACACACACACACACATTATGACTTCAGGCATACTTCTTTTTGTGTATGTGTTTGCCAGTCCTAGGGCTTGAACTCAGGGCATCAAACTCTCACTGTACTGCTTTTTTTTACTCATGGCTGGTGCTCTACTCCTTGAACCACACTCCAATTCCAGCTTTTATTTTATTTTTTACTGGTTGATTGGAGATTGGAGTCTCTAGGATTTATCTACCTGGACTGGCTTTGAATCAGGATTCTCAGATCTCAGCCTCCTGAGGAGTTAGATTATGGGTGTAAGCCACCAGACCAGGCTCCTGGGCAGTTTTTGTGCTTCAGTCTTTTCTAGCAGCCTGTGTGCCACTGGGATGATCCAACTACAAATTTTATCCACCCTGTCCCCCCCACCCCAAAAAAAAAAGTAGCCTGAGAATAAGTTGATCCACACTTATTCCAAATCCATTAGGCCCTGACTAGGGTAGGGACAGAGATAGCACGCCCCCTGCTGGACACTTCCCCTGATTCTCAGGCCCCCTGCATAATTCTCTTGTTTTCTCACAGGCTCCCAACGTCCCCTGAGCTGCTTAGAGGAATCAACAGCTCAGCCTGGCTTAGCCTGAGCTAGTCAACCTGGAGGGGAGGGGGGGAGGGGGGATTAATCCTGCCGGCTGTCCCTGGCACCATAGTACACGCTTGGCCAACATGATCTAAGGTGTGTGTGTGGGGGGGAGGAGGGGTGGCTCTGTAGGTCATGGCCAGCCCAGAGGCTCTCAGAAGCTGACCCAGAAAACTGGGCCAACATTACCTGGTCCTGGTTGGCCTTCTGAGTCACAAAAGCCATGCCATCCCGCACATAGGCTTATTTGTGAGTTCCGTGGGCTGCCACTTCTTGCGATTCCCTGCTATGTTCCTGGAGTGGAATATAATCATTACTCTCATTGGCCATGCTTGACATGCAAACTGCCAAGGAAAAGACTTTCTCAACTCTTTTCGTCCAGGGAGTGGTAAAATAGGGACTTAAAGCCCAATCCACTACCTCCAAAATGCCAGAAGTGGAGATGTGGCTCAAAGGGTAGAATGCTAGCCTTGAGCACAAAAGCTCAGGGTCAACACCTGGGCCCAGAGTTCAAGCCCCAGGACCACAGGTTAGGGAGAGAAGAAGCGCCACGGTGTGGAGTAGCTCAGTAGTGCAGTTCTTTCCTAGCATGGACAAGGTCCCAGGTTCCATTCCCAAGTCAAACAATTTGGGTCCATATTGTTTACTCTGTAGTGAGGATATTCGTACCCAGTCATTCCCTTGGAATCCTGGCTCTGCTTCTTGTTGGCCAAGTGACCTTGGCACTCAGGAAGTAGAGTTTCTCTATCTATAAAACAAGAGTAATAAAAGTCTCCGTGTAAGAATTATAAAGATCAAAGACACTTACCTATTTAATTGTAAGTGCCATCATAATTTCAGGTCAGGCAGGCTTCCTGGAGAGGGTAAACATTAGGACACAGTACACAGAAAGCTGTTTCCCAGCCAACTTCTTCCACCCTGTCTCCTCCCCTCTCTGGTGGCATCTATACGTAAAGGGCTTTCCAGCCAGATGCTGGTGGCTCACACATATAATCCTAGCTACTCAGGAGGCTGAAATCTGAGGATTGCCAGTCCGGACAGGAAAGTCGCTGAGACCCTTATCTCCAATTATTCACAGAAAAAGCAGGAAGTAGTTGAGTGTCAGTGGCTCACACCTGTCATCCTATCTACTCAGGAGGCTGAGATCTGAGGATCACGGTTCAAAGCCAGCCCAGGCAGGAAAGTCCGTGAGACTCTTATCTTCAATGAACCGCCAGAAAACTGGAAGTGGTGCTGTAGCTCAAGTGGTAGAGCACTAACCTTGAGCTTAAGGACAGTGCCCAGGCCAAGCGTTCAAGGCCCGGGCCTGGCAAAAATAAATAAATAAATGCTTCCCAGGCTGGGCTCCACTGGTTCACACCTGTAATCCTAGCTACTCAGGAGGCTGAGATCTGAGGATCATCTTCTACTCTGAATCCAGCCCAGGCTTCTGGGGTGTACTTTGGCTGGCAGAGGAAAGACAAAAGGTACAGCTACAGGGGAGCAAGAGATCATCTGCGACTGTCACGTTGTCCTGCTGTGGGAGGCGTCTTGGTTCCCCAGCAGGAGGTAGTGGACCGCAGGGCAGGTGTGACTGACCGGGCGCACTGTGTATTTATGTCCTAGGAGGCTAATGGCCCTGCAGATGGCTATGCTGCAATTGCCCAGGCGGACCGACTGACTCAAGAGCCAGAGAGCATCCGCAAATGGAGGGAGGAACAGAAGAAACGCCTGCAAGAGCTGGGTGAGGGCGGGGATACTGGCTGTGCTGGGAGTGGGCGGGGCTGGTGAGAGCCGGCGTCACGGGTTGGCTGGTGTGCTGGGAGTAGGAGGGGCTGGTGAGAGCCGGCGTCACGGGTTGGCTGGTGTGCTGGG
>NW_012267245.1:2618447-2624568 GCF_000151885.1 Dipodomys ordii | reverse complement strand
CAGGATCCTCAGATCTCAGCCTCCTTGAGTAGTTAGGATGATCGGTGTGAGCCTCTGACTCCTAGCAACAGGATGCTGTTCTTCCCTTCCATCCTCAAATGGACAGAGTGACTTGGACCCACCCTCCCCGCTCCCCCATCCCCCAACCAGGAACCTCACTCACATCGGTTCGAGTCCAGCTCCAACTGTGACTTTTTTTTTTGCCAGTCCTTGGGCTTGAACTCAGGGCCTGGGCACTGTCCCTGGACTTCTTTCCTCAAGGTTAGCACTTTACCACTTGAGCCACAGCACCACTTCCCCTGCTTATATGGTGCTTAGGAATCGAACCCAGGGCCTCATGCATGCAAGGCAAGCGCTCTACCTCTGAGCCACCTTCCCAACCCCATCTGTGAGTATTTCGAGCTGGGATCTTACACAGGTCTCCTCGGTGCTGCCTCATTGTTTGCTATGGCAGTCTGGAGGGTGGTGTTGGGGATTCTGAGTTGGCAGGGGAAATGCGGATATTTCTGATTGTTGTGGGACACACGACTGTGTGCTCAGTACTTCCAAGCATCCTCTGCTGCCCTCTGAGCTCACCTTTCCCTTGCACAACTTAGCGCACAGCACAGCATCTTCCTCTCTTTCCTTCTGCTCCCTCTTCCTCTGGGCTGGTACTGAGCCTCTACCACTATCTGTTCAAATAGGAATAAGATACACATGTTCCTTACCTCACATTCCTTTGGTCTGGAGTGCATTCTAAGAGTCACGTGAGATGATATTCAGGGCGCTCTGGATACCACCCAGGGCCCACCCAAAAGATCGGTTACCTCCAGCTGGACTTCAAAGTGTAAGAAGGAATCAGGCAGCGGTGGCTTATGCCTGTCACCCTAGCTACTCAGGAGGCTGAGATCTGAAGATCGCAGTTCAAAGCCAGCCCAGGTAGGAAAGTTTGAAAGTCTTTTATCCACTTAACACCCCAAAAATGTGCAGAAATGGAGCTCAAGCAGCGGAGCTCTAGCCTTGAGTGAAAAAGCTAAGGGTCAGTGCCCCAAGCCCCAAGTTCAAGCCCCAGGACTGGCACTAAAAAATAAAAAGTGAACTAGAAGTCTTCCTCGAAAAAGGACTCTTCAGGGATCCTTGCTGACCCAAGAGGACACAGTCAGCTTTTCACCCTAACAATCCTTTATTTTTGTTGTTCTGTACCAGTCTTGGTGGGGCTTGAACTCAGGGCCTGGGAGCTGTCCTTGAGCTTTAGTGCTCAAGTCTAGCACTCTACCACATGAGCCACATCTCCACTTCCGGCCTTTTGTGGTTCATTGGAGAATAGAGTCTCACAGACTTTCCTGCCCCAGCTGGCTTCGTGATCCTCAGATCTCAGCCTCCTGAGTAGCTAGGATGACAGACATGAGCCACTTGGGTTTCCTTTGCTGACAAAGATATGATGGTTACAGGCTTTGGGAGGGAAGGACGAGATAATGTCCTCTTATAGCTTGGTACTGACCTGGCAGCCCCCTCCCACCCCCAATCATGAAATCTCTGACTCTTCTCCCTCCACAGGGCATCTGAAGAGGCTTTTGTGAAGGAATCCAAGGAGGAGACCCCCGGCACAGAATGGGAGAAGGTGGCTCAGCTGTGTGACTTCAACCCGAAGAGTAGCAAGCAGTGCAAAGACGTGTCGCGGCTGCGTTCGGTGCTCATGTCTCTGAAGCAGACGCCGCTGTCCCGCTAGGTGCCCGCTGGGTAGCTCGGCCATAGAGTATAAGCTGTCAAGGGCCAGAGGAGAAGCAGTTGCTTGGGGCCACGGGGAAGTTCTTCCCCTGGCAGCTGCTGGGCACAGCTGGTTTGGTTCCTCTCCATCTCCTAGGATCGGGAAGGGGGGGTCCCCCATCCCTCTCTCCTTTCTGGCCCTCATGCCTCCCCCCAAGTCCGATCAGTTGTGACTGTCCTTCCTGACGGTTTTTTTTTTTTTTCCTTCTTGGCTTAAAGGGTGTGTTGTTAACTCTTTTTACACGTATTTATTATCATCCTCATTTCTCTGGAAGCCATAACTGGTCTCAGGGTTCAGTTTGTGCTTACATCTCCCCCCTCCCTCTCCCCCAGCTTCATGGCATTAAGAGGTGAGGATGTATCCCTTGGAAATCTGGGAGACAACCCAGGCTGTGTATGTCTGCTGCCTCTCTCCCCAGGAGAAAGCCCACCTTGTACAGAATGCTTTACTGCAGCCTGGTTTTTAACCACCTGTGAGGCAGAGACTGAATCTAGACAGCTGGGTGCTGGTGGCTCACACCTGTCATTCTAGCTACTCAAGAGGCTGAGATCTGAGGATGCTGATTTGAAGCCAGCCCAGGCAGACAAAGCTGTGACTCTTGTCTCCAATTAACCACCAAAAAGCCTGAAGCAGTGGCTCAAGTGGTAGAATACTAATCTTTCTTCCTTCCTTTCTTTTTGCCAGTCCTGGGGCTTGAACTCAGGTCCTAGGCACTGTCCCTGAGCTTCTTTCGCTCAAGGTTAGCACTCTACCACTTGAGCCACAGTGCAATTCCTGTGTTTTCTGTTTATGTGGTACTAAGGAATGGAAGCCTTGACTTCATGAATGCTAGACAAGGACTCTACCACGAAGACACATTTCCAAGCCCCTAGAATACTAGTCTTGAGGGTAAAAGCTGAATGACAGTGCCCAGGCCCTATGTTCAAGCCCCAGTATCAGTACAGAAACCAAATAAATACAGCCAAAGACACTAAGACTCCCCCAGAGGAAATGTTAAACCCAGAGGTGCCTAGTAGTGGCTTCTAAGGCTGGGTTGAGAGATTGGTGAAGGTAGCTATTGCCAGATTCCTGTTTGGAGCTGGCCAGAACCCTGTAGATGTGGAGGTCTATAGCTGTGTCTAGTTCTGTCTCCCTTTCAAGCTGAGTCCTCCTGTAGATTTAGGATAAACAATCAGCAACCACACCTTCTTCTCCTTTAGTACAGGCAGTAAACAGGACCAGGAAGCCATTGTGATCTGTACCATGTCAAAAAAAATGTCTGAGTAGTTGCCAACAGTATTTAGTCCCAAGAGCCGCTGTAACAAAGTATCACAAGCTGGTTGGCTCACAACACTGTCTCTGTTCTGAAGGCTTCAAGTATAAGATGGAGTTATCATTAGGGCCATTCTCCCTGGTGGCCTTAGGGAAGGATCCTTGGCTCTTTCCTTGGCTCCAGCGGCTCAGGCTTTCCTGGATTTGCAAATATTTCCATTGTCACATGGCCCCTTCATCTCCCCAGGGCCTCTTGATGTCCCCATGTCCTCTGGCTTCATATTGAACGGTGGCCAAGTTTTCACTTAGCTTTTTCACTCACGACTTAAGTTTGTTTGTTTTTTTTTTTGGCTTTTTTGGTGGTTCATTGCAGCTAGGAGTCTCACAGACTTTTCTGCCCGAGCTGGCTTTGAAATGTGATCCTCAGATCTCAGCCTCCTGGGCAATCCTAGGATTACAGGTGTGAGCCACTGGCCCCTTGCTCCCTTGTGAAAATTGGACTCAGGCTCACCCTTACGACCTCATTCGACTACACTACCTATTGCCAAAGATGGTCACATTTTCAGGAAGGAGTAAGCACTTTTTGGGGAAAGATAGCATAAAACTAATACTTAACCAATAGTGGTTATCCCCTCTAAACGTTCCCCAGTCCTCATCTGTGTGTTTGTGTGTGTGTGCGCGCGCGCGTGTGCTGGGGAACTGAACTCAGGGTCTGGGCATTATCGCCTTTTACACTCAAGCCGGCATTCTACCACTTGGGCACACACCTCCACTTCCTGCTTGGTTGACAATGATTTTTTTTTTTCCCCTGCACTTTGCTGTCTGGGCTGGCTTCCAACTGCAATCCTCAGATCTCAAGCCTTCTGAGTAGCTAGGATTACAGGCATGAGCCACTGGTGCCCAGCCTTTCCTTGTATCTTGAGGTCTAGGGTGAACACAATCACTGCTCTCCATTTGCAATGTCTCCAAGCTGAGAACGTAAAAGATTCAATGAACTTAGATGGCTTCGAACATACACTTTTCACTCATATCTAGACTGTCAGGGCCTCAAGGAGGGGATCTCTTCATCTTCTTCATGCCCTCTTCCCTTCTGCCAACCTGAAGTTGGTATTGCAAAAGGGGTCACCCATGGGAGGGTCCTAGGTCCGAAAATTCACAGCAGGACCAAGAAAACCTGCTGAAGACTTCAAAACGTGGAATGGAGCCTAGGGCCGGCGATTTATGCCTGTAAGCCTAGCTACTCAAGGGCTGACATCTGAGGATCATGGTTCATAGCCAGCCTGAGAAATCTCCCAGACTTAGAAAAAAAAAATTCACCATAAGCCAGGAAAACGCTGGAAGTGGAGGCGTGTGGCTGAAGTGGTAGAGCACTAGCCTTGAGCAAAGAAGCTAAGGGACAGCGCCCAGGCCCTAAGTTCAAGCCCCAGTACTGGCACAAAACAACAAAATGTGGGATGGTCTAGATCAAACCTCTCAGGAGGTTTGGAGTGGTGCGAAGAGATGGAAGGCCAGAACACCCTTGTTCTGACACAACGGTGGCGGACTTCCCCAGTTGGAAAGCTACTGATATGATAGATCTCCCCCCTTCTCTCCAAATAGCACCAGGACCACTGAACTAGAATTTAAAGAAGGGGCATCTGGGAATCAGTACTTTGACCCAGTGCCCCAGGTGACAGTTATGAAGACGGGTGACTAGACTTGTAAAAGATCACCAACCTATAGTTCGTGGAGAAGAGAATTCACCAAACTCCATGCGGATTAGAGTTTATTCAGTAGCGAGCGGAGGGGATGTGGCACAAACCCAAGTATGGCAAACCCAAACTAAACCAAACCTGGGATTTCTGAAGAAAACAACAACAACAACCAAAAACCCTGCCGATGACAACAATGGGCCACATCCTTCCACAACGGGACCTGTTTGATGTCTTCCCTCGGGGCTGGTGGTTGGCTCCTAGACTCTGGAATCCTCTCCGTGGGAGCTTGCAAAGGCTCGGGCGTGAGTTCAGGCCCGAGATCTCACGGAGGACGCAGCCAAACCCACCAAGATGGCCACGATCGTGAAGCCCTGGGCGGCGATCCGGGTGCGCATCATGAGCTGGGAGCGGTGGGGCTGGCCCCGGTGGAAGCAGTAGAGGCCGTAGCACAGGGCGGCCGTGGTGCCCAGGCAGCCTGGGGAGGGGACAACAGGCCGGGATGGCCGATCCTTTCTGGATGTAGCCACCCGCACCACCGCCCTGGGCCCGAGCCCCCTCCAGACAGCGCCGGGGACGCGGCGGCCGGGCAGCGGGTGGGGGGTGTGTCTTCCTCGGCCCAGGCCCCGCCCCCTCCGCCCTAAGCCCGCCCCTAAGGCTGCGCCACTCCCGCTCCGATTGGTCTCATCCCTAATCGCCCCGCCCCTTCGCCACACCTCTAGCCTTCCCACCTCCGGCCCGCCCCTATATCATTCCCCCCGCCTCGGACATGATGGCAGCTCCCGGTCGAAGGTTCCCACGACACCCACTTACCTAGGGGCACCATTGGGTTCTCGCGGGTCTTGCGGATGAACTTTTCCTTGAAGCTTTCCGTCTGGCCGTGCGCAGTGGGTTTGAAGCCCTCGATGACGGGGGGCTGCGATGGTTCAAAGGGCATCTCCGGATTCACAGGGTCCGGAGTAGTAGCCATGTTCCTGGAGGACCCAAGTCGGAGAACACCGGGACGCCACGCTCCGCCTCCTAATGAGGTCACGAAAATTGACCAGAGTACGCATGCGTGGAGGGCGGGGGGGGGCGCTCCCGTTGCATCCTGGGAGTGGTAGTCCTCAGCGCGGAAAGTCATCCGGGAAAGACTACGTTTCCCAAGAAGCCTTGCAGAAGAGGCCCGGCCCACCGGAAGAAGTCCGCTTCCACACGCGGTTCGGAGAGCGCGGAGCGCGCGGCGGGGGTGGGGGAAACCGCTGTGTTCCAACGCCATGCCCAAGGCCAAGGGCAAGACCCGCCGGCAGAAGTTCGGTTACAATGTCAACCGCAAGCGTCTGAACCGCAATGCTCGGCGGAAGGCGGCGCCGCGCATCGAGTGGTGAGGAGCGGCGGGCGCGGTGTCGGGGAGGCCGGGCGCGCGGCCTGGGCCTGGGCCTGGGCCTGGGCC
>NW_012267245.1:2614904-2618397 GCF_000151885.1 Dipodomys ordii | reverse complement strand
CGTCACGGGTTGGCTGGTGTGCTGGGAGTAGGAGGGGCTGGTGAGAGCCGGCGTCACGGGTTGGCTGGTGTGCTGGGAGTAGGAGGGGCTGGTGAAGCCTTCTTCACGGGGCTGGCTGATGTGCTAGGAGTGGGTGGGGCTGGCTGCTGTGTGGGAGTGGGCGGGGCTGGTGAGAGTTGGTTTTACGGGGATGCCTGCAGTTCTGGGAGTGGGCGGGGCTGGCAAGAGCCGGCTTCGCGGGGCTGACTGATGTGCTGGGAGTGGGTGGGGCTGGTGAGAGCCGGCTCAATAGGATTGGCTGGTGTGCTGGGAGTGGGCGGGGCTGGTGAGAGCCTGCTTCACGGGGCTGGCTGATGTGCTGGAGTGGGCGGGGTTTGTGAGAACCGGCGTCACGGGTTGGCTGGTGTGCTGGGGATGGGCGGGGCTGGGGAGTAGGCAGGGCTGGTGAGAGCCGGCGTCACGGGTTGGCTGGTGTGCTGGGGAGTAGGCGGGGCTGGTGAGAGCCGGCGTCACGGGTTGGCTGGTGTGCTGGGAGTGGGCGGGGCTGGAGAGCTGGCTCGGCCGGGTTAGCTCTTGGGATGTGCTGGGGTGGGCAGGGTCAAGGCTTGGGGGTCGTGGAATCGCACACTGCCCTAGTGTGGATGGGGGGGTGGCGGGAGGGCGAGCTCAGGGGCTGCTGTCAGGGGCTCAGGGGTGATTGCCGGGGCAGCCGTGCCCACAGCGAAGCTGCCATTCATTCTCGGGTTGGGTGGCAGATGCGGCCTCCAAGGTGACCGAGCAGGAGTGGCGGGAGAAAGCCAAGAAGGACCTGGAGGAGTGGAACCAGCGCCAGAGCGAACAAGTGGAGAAGAACAAGATTAATAACCGGTGAGAGGAGACCCGGGGACAGGAGGAATTACGGGGCGTGATGGATGGCGTTGGGGAGGCTCAGGAGCATCTTGGGAGGAAATTCTCCCTCAGGGCCCCAGGGTCAATGCCATGAGTGCCCGTGGAGGTCAGGGCCCTTGGGGCACAGTTGGAAGCAGGGTTGGGTGGGCAGATCCTCGGGCTTGATGGGCAAGCAGCCCGTCATCTATCTCTGGCACTCTGTGTCCTGGTTAGGGTCAGAGTGGGCATAGGCCTGGCTGGGAGAATGTAGGATTTAGTACTTTTAGCCAGTCCTGGGGCTTGAACTCAGGGCCTGGGCACTGTCCCTGAGCTTCTTTTGCTCAAGGCTAGCACTCCACCACTTGAGCCACAGCACCAGTTCTGGCTTTTTCTGTATGTGAGGTACTGAGGAATCGAACCCAGGGATTCATGCATGCTAGGCAAGCACTCTACCACTAAGCCACATTCCCAGCCCTATTATTATTATTATTGTGTGTGTGTGTCAATACTGGGGTTTGAATTTGAATTCAGGGCCTGGGCACTACTCTTTGGCTTTGGCTGTGTGTGTGTGTGTGTCTGTCTGTCTGTCTGTCTGTCATGGTGCTTGAAATTCAGGGCCTGGAGCACTGTCCCTGAGCTTTTGTGCTCAAGGCTAGTGCTATACCACTTTTTTTATTTTTATTTTTGCCGGTTGTGGGGCTTGAACTCTAGGCCTGGGCATTGTCCCTGAGCTCTTCAGGTCAAGGCAAGTGCTCTGCCACTTGAGCCACAGCACCACTTCTGGTTTTCTGGTGGGTAATTGGAGATAAGCGTCTCATGGAATTTCCTGCCTGCGCTGGCTTTGAACTGCGATCCTCAGTTCTTGGCCTCCTGAGTAGGTAGTATTACCAGCATGAGCCACCTACGCCTGGCTTGCTCTACCACTTTGAGCCACAGCTCCACTTGTTTTTTTTTTTTTTTTTGGTTGTTGATTGGAGAAAAGAGTCTCATGGACTTTCCTTTCTGGACTGGCTTTGAACTGTGATCCTCATATTTCAGCCTCCTGAGTAGCTAGGATGACAGACATGAGCCACCACTGCCTGACTTCCTTTGACTTTTTATTTTTTATTTTTTGTCCATTGTGGGGGCTGTGCAACCTTCACGGTACTAGATCTTTCTGGAAAGACTAGGAACTTGTCACAGTTGTATTTCAGAAATGTGGCATGCTGGACTGTGGACTGGGCACTAGGGAACAAGAGATAAAGAGTACCCACCATGTCCTCAAAGGGCTGAGAGGAGAATCTCAAACATGTAAAGTGGATCTTGGAAACAGAGGGGCCACAGAAGCAAGGGAAGAAAGGAGAAGGCTGGGGAGAAATGCATGCTTTTGGAGACTGGGGCTTTAAAAGCTGAGTAGGAGTGCATTTGAAGGAAAGGGCATTCCAGGCCTGGTAGGAAAGAAAAGATATGTGTTGGGCCACAGGAATTGGAGGGATATAAGAAAGTAGGACAGGTCAAGAAGGGTGTCCTCTTGGGAGGGACCTGGCCAATGGTGAGCCTTGAAAGGTTTCCAACAAGAGATTTGTCCAATCAGAACTAAGTTCTAGCTAGGCCACAATGGCCAGGGAAGAGAGTAAGATTCCCATGTTCCTCTCTGGAGCCTTGGAGAGTTGTTGATTTTCCCAAGCCATGCTTCCTAACATGTTACTGACTGGAGGTACTAACGCTGTCTCTCTTTCTCTTTAACCCTCTGTCTGCTTCTCCTGATGTCTGTCTGCCCCCACCTAACCTCTTTCCCTCAAGGATCGCTGACAAAGCATTCTACCAGCAGCCAGATGCTGATATCATCGGCTACGTGTACGTGACTACTTTGCCGTCTGTTCAGGGAGCTGCAAAAAGGGGACAGGAAGCTGGGGGTGGGGGTGTGGTACATGGTTTGTTTGCTTACTTATATTTATTTTTGTCAGTCATGGGGCTTGAACTCAGGGCTTGGGCGCTGTCTCTGAGCTCTTAGCTCAAGGCGAATGCTCTACCACTTGAGGCACAGCTCCACTTTTGGTTTTCTGGTGGTTTATTGGAGATAAGAGTTTCACAGACATTCCTGTCTGGGCTGGCTTTGAACTGGGATCCTCAGATCTCAGCCTCCTGAGTAGTTAGGATGACAGGCGTGAACCACCAGTGCTCAGCTACTTTGGGCTTTTTGATGGTTAGCTGGAGATAGGAATCTCAGGGCCTTTCCTGCCCCGGTTGGCTTTGAACCTTGGTCTTCAGATCTCAGCTTCCTGAATAGCTAGGCTTACAGGTGTGGCACCCAGCTAACACAGGGGTCTGGAATCTGCTTGTACAGTTCAAGTGCATGTAGCCAGGACTCGGAATGAGCGCTCCCATGAATCCTGGCCTCTGTCCCTCCATGTTCTCCAGCAATCTAGAGGCAGCTTTGTGAATCCAACCACAGGGCAAGGGCAGAGAAAAGAATATGCTGGTCAGCCCTACATGGGAGAGGGAAAGGGCGGCAGGGCCACCCATCTCCTGGTCTTGGCTGCTTTTGGGGGTGGGTGGGATAAAGGGATCTTTTATTGGAGAAAATAAAGACGGAGCAAGAGGCACTGAAGGCCTAAAAGCTAAGAGATGCTTTCATTTTTATTAT
>NW_012267245.1:2601213-2612122 GCF_000151885.1 Dipodomys ordii | reverse complement strand
CTGGGCCTGGGCCTGGGCCTGGGCCTGGGCCTGGGCCTGGGGGGGGCGTGTCTCGGCCCAGTGCTCGCTGGCTGGGGGCGGAGGGCGAGGCGGGATGGGTGGGGGATCTCGGGCCGGGCGGCCCACCCGGGCACGGACAGGCCTCGATCTCGCTCTCCTGGGCCGGTGGTAGCTCCCACATCCGACATGCCTGGGACCACAGCAAATCGGTGCGGCAGAACCTGGCGGAGATGGGGCTGGCCATGGACCCCAACAAGGCGGTCCCCCTCCGGAAGAGAAAGGTACTGACGAACTCCCTTTCCTCCTGTGAGTGGCTGGGTTTCAGACCTTGATCCATCCTCCCTCCCTCCCTCCCTTTCTTCCTCTCTCCCTCTCTCCCTTTCTTCCTCCCTCCCTCTCTCCTTCCTTCCTTCCCTCCCTCCCACTCTTCCTCCCTCTCTCCCTCCCTTCCTCTCTCTCTCTCATGGACTTGTGATCAACGCTCTCTTGACACCCTCCCTGACCTACCCCAGCCTGCATTTGAAGTCTCCATTCCTTCTCCACTCCAATATTTTTTCCTCTGAAACTAGTTGCTTTTTTTATTTGTATTTTTGTCGGTCGTGGGGCTTGAACTCTGGGCCTGGGCGCTGTCCCTCAGCTCTTCAGCTCAAGGGGGACGCTCTACCACTTGAGCCACAGCACCACTTCTGGTTTTCAGAGTGGTTCATTGGAGATCAGAGTCTCTTGGACTTTCCTTGCCCAGGCTGGCTTTGAACCACGATCCTCAGATCTCAGCCTCCTGAGGAGCGAGGGTGACAGGCGGGAGCCACTGGTGCCCGGCTAATGCAATTTACTTTGGCGCAAAAGGGTGCAATGCCATTATCTATCCAGAGGTAGGCAGGGCAGTTCAATAGTCTTTGATTACAATTCAAACCATCCCTCTTCCTTCTCAAGGAATTAGACTCATAGTCTAATGGACTACCAAGGTTAGAAAGGATACCACTTTTTGATTCCTGTCAAAGGCTTACTTTTTTCTTTTTCATTTAACAATTACAGTTTATTGTTTTAAGTTCTTCAACACAAAACTTAATGTCTCTAACATCACTCACTCGTAACCAGCAGTACAGATAATAGTTACAATTGAAGTAAATAAAGCAAATAATTCCAGGAAATGCCAGTAGACCATACCAAATACACTTTAGTTGGACAGAAAAGAATACTTTTTCCTCACACCTTGGCATCTCAGTAGGATCTTCCATAATTGATGTTTTTCTGCCCTTGGAGTTTGAGATCTGTACTGTTGTTTCCTATGCTTTTTTTTTTTTTTTGGTCGGTCGTGGGGCTTGAACTCTGGGCTTGGGCGCTGTCCCTGCGCTCTTCAGCTCAAGGCTACTAGCACTCTTACCACTTGAGCCACAGTGCCACTTCTGGCTTTTTCTACTTTTGTTTTTTTCTGGCTTTCTCTACCCCTGAGTCACCTTCCCAGCCCTCCTATTCATTGTTGGGCTGAAGCTTCTCTAACCCTTGCTTCTCCCCAGGAAGTCTTTTGTTCTGGCTTCACCCAGTTACCTCTTCACTGCTTTAATTTATGGCTGTTAAGTTCATGCTGGTGGGTTGCTTATTTGCATATCTGCTTCTTCTTATCTATGCCTCTTCACAGCCCAACATAAATTCCTTGGTGATTACTATCTCCTTAAGTATGATTGCTAAGTTCCCAGGTTAGTTCACCTGCTGCTGGGGCTTTCTGAATGAATGATCTTTAGTCAAGTTTCTTTTCATGCTTTCATACCCGAGGACACTGGTACTCCTCACTTTCCTTCCCTGTCCCCTCCCTCTTCCCCTGCTGGTATTGGGGCTTGAACCCAGGGCTTGGGCCCTGTCCCTTAGCTTTTTCAATCAAGGGTGGTGTTCTTGAGTTACACCTCCACTTCCAGGCTTCTGGTGGTTAATTGGAGATAAGAGTCTCATGGACATTCCTGCTTGGGGCTGACTTTGAACCACGACCTTGAGATCTCAAGCCTTCTGGGTACCTAGGATTATAGGTGTGAGCGGACTCGCTCCCAGCTTGTTTATGGGTTTTATATATTATCACTGGAGAAGCGAATTACTTGCTGTGTTTTCTTAAGGCAACTGTGAATATTTGTTGTAGAAGCCTTCAGGGTTTCGTGTCCCCTGTTAGCTAGTTCTGCCTGACCAAAAGGCAAGGCTTCTCAGGGATAACATAGTTGTATAATATACACAACATAGTTGTAAACTATATAATACAGTTACCCTATTTGTAGTATAGTTATAGTGGGATGGGCAGTCAAACCTTCCTCCCTGATCAAAGGTCCTTTGTGTGGTTTGCTGGTCTCACAGGCTTTGTTCTCTGCAGGTGAAGCCCATGGAGGTGGATGGAAAGGAGAGGCCCAATGACATTGTGCGGAAGCCCTATGTGCTAAATGGTGGGTGTGGCCTAGATTCCTCGCTCTCCGGTCCCAGTGGCACTGGAAAAGGGTCCTCAGTGTCCTCATTTTACAGCTGTAGAGAGGAAGGTTGAAAGAGGAGGCGTGAGCTGGTTCAGGGATCACAATTAGGTCTGTGTTCTTGGCTGAGACATTTTCAGGCTAGAACTGACTGAACCTAAATGTGAGCTATGGTCAGAGATACTCCGGGAGGACATAGCCAGGTCCCTGGGAGGATGGAAAAGATACCAGTAAATATGAACGGATTCGTTATTGCTGGTCTTGGGGCTTGAACTCAGGGCCTGGGCTCTGTCCCTGAGCTTTTGTGCTCGAGGCTGGCACTCTACCACATGAGCCACGGCTCTGCTTCCAACTCTCTTGGTGATTCGTTGGAGATAAAGAGTCTCATTGACTTTCCTGTTAGGCCTGACTTTGAGCCATGACCCTCCGATCTCAGCCTCCTGAGTAGGTAAGATGACAGGTGTGAGCCACCAGCACCCAGCCAGCTCAGGAGTCTGTCCTTTAAACTCTCCCAGGCCTGGAGAAAGTGACTTCCTTTTCAAGAGGTGGCACACTTAAAATGAAATACTGGATCTTAGGAGGGAGACATCTAGGGCTGAAGAGAAAGGTTCAAGCAGTTAATTTGGGAATGGATTGGGGTAGCGATTCTTGAGGCATGTTGGACAGCTCATATAAGCTAGAAGGCAACGCCTCAGTCCGTCTCCTGCTCTCCTCCTGCCTCAGATCTGGAGGCAGAAGCCAGCCTTCCAGAGAAGAAAGGAAACACGCTGTCTCGGGACCTCATTGACTATGTCCGCTACATGGTAGAGAACCACGGAGAAGACTATAAGGTGAGCGGCTGGGGGCAGGCAGGAGGAAGCCCTGGGCCTTGCTGGGAAGACACACAGGACTGCTGTGGCCGGGTCTGCTTGCTCGAGACTGAGTAGGAAGGAGGAAGACAGGAATGGAGCCTGGAACCATTGACAGGGAACTAGTGTGAACACAGGCTGGTAGCAGGGGCAGAGGGAGCGGCCCAAGGCTCCCAGCATGCACAGAGGCCATCTTCCTTCCATGTTTTTATTTATTTATTTTTCTGTCAGTCGTGGGGCTTGAACTCTGGGCCTGGGTGCTGTCCCTTACTTCGCTCTTCAGCTCATAGTGAGCATTTTACTGCTTGAGCCACAGCGCCACTTCTGGTTTTCTAGTGGTTTATTGGAGATAAGAGACACTGTCTTTCCTGCCCGGGCTGGCTTTGAACCACAGTCGTCAGATCTCAGCCTCCTGAGTAGCTAGGGTTACAGGCGTGAGCCACAATGTTCAGCTTTTTTTTTTTTTTTTGCTTGTCTTGGGACTTGAACACAGGGTTTACGCACTGTCCCTTAACTTTTTTTTTTTTTGTCGGTCGTGGGGCTTGAACTCTGGGCCTGGGCGCTGTCCCTCAGATCTTCAGCTCAAGGCAAGCGCTCTGCCACTTGAGCTACAGCGCCACTTCCGGTTTTCTGGTGGTTTATTGGAGATAGGAGTCTCACGATCTCCTGCCCGGGCTGGCTTTGAACCGCGATCCTCAGATCTCAGCCTCCTGAGTAGCTAGGATTACAGGCGTGAGCCACCAGCGCCCGGCCCCTTAACTTTTTTGCTCAAGGCTAGCACTCTTTTTTTTTTGGGTCCAGTCGTGGGGCCTGAACTCTGGGCCTGAGTGCTGTCCCTCAGCTCTTCAGCTCAAGGCTAGCGCTCTACCACTTGAGCCACAGCGCCACTCCCGGCTTTTTTCTTTTTGCTTATGTGGTGCTGAGGAATCGAACCCAGGGCCTCAGGCATGCAAGGCAAGTGCTCTACCACTGAGCCACCTTCCTAGCCCCATGGCTAGCACTCTTACCATTTGAACCACAGCTCCACTTCTGGCTTTTTGGTCGTTAATTGGTGATTAAGAGTCTCGGGACTTGACCTGGGCTGGCTCTGAACTGCGATTCTCAGATCTAGCCTCCTGAATAAGATTATAGGCATTAGCCACCAGTGCCCAGCCTTTTTCTTTTTAAATGAAAATTGCTAGGTGGGCCTTGGTGGTTCATATGCACCATAACTTTGAGGCTAGGAATTCAGATCTCAAGGCTAAAAAGCGACTCACTCAATTCAGGTAAAACTAGGGTTTGATCCTTTTGCCTGTTCGGCCCTCCTCAGTGATGGTCCCCCTTCTTTCCTAGGCCATGGCCCGGGATGAGAAGAATTACTATCAAGACACTCCCAAACAGATTCGGAATAAGATCAACGTCTATAAGCGATTTTACCCAGAGGAATGGCGAGCCTTCAGCGAGTCTCTGCAGGATAGGGACATGGACGTGGAGTGACTGGCTCTCACCGGCTCCAGCCTGTACGCCTTCCGCACCACAGAAGCCAGCATCAGGCTTTAAGGCAAGGAGTGGAGAGCTGCAGATGAGACTGGTTGGTCTGATTCTGTGGAATCAGATTATTGGGGTGCACGCACACAGGAGTAACTACCCTATTCTCTGGGTCTCAGAAAAGCCCACACTTGGCTGTGTTCACAGAGGTGGCCTTATCTGAATAGAATCTGTACATAGAATAAAACCAAGGACATTTTGCTCATCTTTTATTTATTTTTTATTATTTTTTGGGGTCTGGTCGTGAGGCCTGAACTCTGGGCCAGGGCGCTGTCCCTCAGCTCTTCAGCTCAAGGCTAGCGCTCTACCACTTGAGCCACAGCACCACTTCCGGCTTTTTTTTTCTGCTTATGTGGTGCTGAGGAATCGAACCCAGGGCCTCAGGCATGCAAGGCAAGCGCTCTACCACTGAGCCACCTTCCCAGCCCTCATCTTTTTTTTCTTTTTGTCTGAGACAGGTATTCAAACTCAGTCCCCCGGACACTTTTTGCTCATTGGCTGATGCTCTACCAACTGAGCCACGCCTCCAACCTGGACATTTTGCTTCTCTGATGGTTTTGGATTTACCTAGCCCAGCCACGCCCTGGAGCTGCCACAGAGAATACCAACCCTGCTGCCCAAGCCACAGCTTGCATGTTCTTGTAGGTGCAGCCTCCTTGCTCTTCTCCATCGCTGTCTTACCTTGGTTTTCTGTATAACATTTCCACTTGCTCTCCTCCCAAAGCTTGCTGGGAGACCTGGCCTGTGTATCGGGGTCTGACTCGTATTTCTGGTCCCACCCCAGATCAGTTCTGCTTCCTGCCCAGTGAAGGAGCCAGCTACTGGCCCTGCCCTCCTTCATTGTGTTAGCTTTGTCTTGAACTGAACCCCAGGTCCCCAAACCTCCTTCTCCAGGATAGCTGTGTATACCTCTGTTTTTTTTTTTTTTCCGTTGGTTGTGGGGCTTGAACTCAAATCTGGATGCTGACCCTGTACTCAAGGCTAGTGCTGTACCACTTGAGCCACACCTTTACCTCTAGAGTTTCATGACTTTCTTGCTCAGGCTGGCTTTGAACCGTGATCCTCAGATCTCAGCCTCCTGAGTAGCTAAGATGACAGGCATGAGCTACCAGCGCCCTGCTGCATACCATTCTCATATGCTACACAGAGAGGTCCCAGACAGCCTGACTGGCCCCCCTCAGACCTGCCTGAACTGGTGGCAGGCGAGGTGTTTTGAAACAGGATGGAAGGGCAGGGTGTGGGATGAGTGCTTTCAGTCCTTCTATCTACTTAAGTCATAATCCTCTCTGCTCTTGAGCAGGGGAAAGGGGAACAGGTGGGAGAATGGGAGGGAATCTTGGTTCCAGGCCAGTGGAGCAAAAAGTGAGACTCTTACGTCATGAAATAAGCGGGGTTAGCCAAAGTGATCCCAGTGATCCTAGCTATGTGGGAAGAAGGTGTTGTAGGTGGGATGGATGGCGGAGAAATAACTGAAGCCAAAATGGCTGGGGAGAGTGCACTTTATGTGAGGTCTTGCACACACCTTCATCTTAGAGGTGTGCAATCCCGAAAGCCACCAGCATCACTATCGGAGGTGTTAGGACAGGCCAAACACCTCTTTTTACTCACACTTTTTTTTTGTCAGTTGTGGGGCTTGAACTGAGGGCCTGGGAGCCATCCCTGATCTATTTTACTCTAGGCTGCCTCTGTACCACTTGGAGCTACAGCTCTACTTCAGGTTTTCTGGTGGTTAATTTGGTGATGGGTCTCCTGGACTTTCCTACCCGGGCTGGCTTTGAACCATGATCCTCAGAGCTCAGCCTCCTGAGTAGCTAGGATGACAGGTGCGAGCTACCAGCGCCCGGCTTTCACTGTTTTGTCCAAGACCAGGACTCCAACTTGCCAACATTTTTTTGCTTATTGGCTGTCAGTTACCATCTGCACCATGCCTCCAACCCTCTTTTTATTGTGCCACTCCTGGGGCTTGAACTCAGGACCTGAGCACTGTCCTTGAACTTTTGCTCAAGGCTAGCACTCTGCCATTAGAGCCACAGCTCCATTTCTGGATTTTTTTTTTTTTTTTGGTAGTTTGTGGGAGACGAGTCTCAGACTTTCCTGCCCAGGCTGGCTTTGAACTGTGATCCTCAGATCTCAGCCTCCCAAGGAGCTGGGATCACAGGTGTGAGTCTGTTAGAGTAACAGCAATGCAAAGCCAGGCAGGCAAGAGAGGTTTGAAAGGTCTTGTCCCCATTTGTCCATCCAGGTTAGTGGCAGGAGTCAGGCAGAGGAGTATAGACAGGCGCTGCTTGGCAGACCAGTCACAGCAGAGGCCACACGTGGACAAGGGGCTGTGGTAGCACTGTGGGCCTTCAGGGCCCTCAGCATACCTACCCCTAGTCTTCTGGGTGTATATGCTGACACTGGGGCTTAAACTCAGCGCTGTCCCCTAGTTTTTTCACTCAAGGCCTGGGGTTCTACCACTTGAGCCACAGTTCTACTTCCGGCTTTGTGCTGGTTAACTGGAGATAAGGGTCTCTGGGATTTATCTGCCTGGCCCACCATCTTCCGATCTCCCCTTCCTGATGAGGTAGAATTACAGGAATAACCCAGAGCACTCAAGATCTGAGCGACTTTGATTAAAAAAAAAAAAGAAAACTCCAGTAGACACAGTGGAAACTTTATTTTGCAAATCCATCTCCCCGTATTGGGGACCGTAAAAATGTACAACATGATAATAATCACACGAAGGCAGATTGTAATTAGGAAGGGTCCCTCAACAATCATGCTGGTTCCATTGTTGGCGTCAATCACTGGGCAAGGTGAACAGACACAAACTTATTTTCTGTTCACAGGACAGACACAAAGGAATTTTCTTTTTTGGTGCCAGTACCAGGACTTGAACTCAGAGCCCTGGGTCCTTGATCCGTTTTGCTTGTTTACAGCTGGCACGCTGCCACTTGAGTCATGCCCCCAGTCCAGCTTTTTGTTGGGTTCATAGGAGATGGGAGGCCCTCAGACTTTCTGCCTAGGCTGGCCTCAAACCATGATCCTTAAATCTCAGCCTCCTGAGTAGCTAGGATCACAGGCACAAGCCACCCGCGGCTAGCTAGACACAAAAATGTTTTACCCAGTGCCAAGATGAGAAGTTTACAGCCAAGGTTCAAAGGCCACTGTGAAGCCCAAGTTCTCTTTGTGCCTCTGACCATATAATATTTTACCAAAATGAATTCTGGCAGTGGGGGGAGGGGAAGGGGGGGGAGGGAAAACGACCCAAGTATTCCTTAAATACTTAATGTGAAGAAAAAAATGACCTTTTATAATAGAAAGGGAATTGGAATTAGAGAACAGTTAATTCCCTCCCAATGTGTTCCGTGCCCAAGATCACTGGGGGGGTGGGGGGGGCACCACTTCCTTTGGCAGTGCTGCAGTATGGCACCGAGGCATGCTGGGTAAACGTCAAAGGAAACAAAGGCACACGATGTCTTCTCCTTTCAAAAGCAAACCGAGTGGGATAGCGCCTTAAAAAACAACAAAACCAAAAAAGAAACCCCACAGTCCATTTGAACTAGTCAGCCAGCCCTGATGGACAGGAAGCTCCATCCGAATGCGCCAGGAAGTGCCAACACAAAAGCAGTCCTTCAGCTGCCTGGTCAGCACACACGCAATGAGGGACGTGGCAGCTGTGTGGGCTGGCCGGCTACTGTCCTTTGGATTCACATGATCGCTTCTCTCCCCGCCTCTCAGCCTCCTCTAAATAGCGAGGATTACAGGCATGAGCCACCAGTTTCTGTCACCGATTGATTATGATACCAAATGGTCTCAAGAGCCAGCTGGAGGGAGAGGGGTAGGGCGAGGCGCTACAGCTCTGTGTCCACGGCCCCCCCCGTGAGTGACCTCACCTGGGGCTATGACGAAAGCACCTAGAAACACAGCCTGGACTTTTGACCTGATCCCTTTGATAAATACATAAATAAATAAATGCAGTTCCAAGGCTCAAAAGAGCCCCAGCTCCAGTTAACATGGGTGCCTGGGACTTGAACTCTTTCCTTCTTTAGACTCAGGTAAACGTGGCGTGGGCACAGTCAGAAGAGCAGCTATTTGACTCCAGATTTGGGGTGGGGGTATGGGGGGGGAAACACCATCTTCACTTTTTGTTTGGTGGATGAACTGGACTTACTCCGTAGTCATCAGGGGCCTTAAACGCAGGGGGGAAGGTGTTTAAGTAAGCTCCTTGTTAAGGTCTTCGGGTTTATTTCTAGCACATCTCCATTGGTAGGCAGTTAGAAACAACCCCGGGGGGAAGAGCTGGGTGGCTCACGCCTGTAATCCTAGCTACTCAGGAGACTTGAGAGTTGAGGATCACAGGTTGAAACCAGCCCAGGAAGAAAAGCTCGACACTTTCTTATCTCCAATTCACCTGCAAAAAGCTAAGGGAACAGCGCCCAGGCCCCCGAGTTCAAGCCCCAGTACTGGCACCAAAAAATAAAATAAATAAGGGTTAAGAAAAAAAAAAAAGTAAAAGAACGACTCTGGGGCCAGAGAGGCCAAGACTGCACAAGGCCACAGGCAGCCAGTGTGAGGCAGAGAAGGGAGACAATGGAGGGTAAAGCAGGCCAGGGAGCAAGCGCGATGCCCCCTGGCGGTCCACGGCAGAAGTGCATGGAGTCACTGGGAAAGGAAGAGGGCTGAGGGGAGGGAGTCAGCCCCCAGAGCAGATCAAAGAAGGGAATGCTAAATCCACACTCTGAGCCAGACACGGGCGCTCTCTCACCTGGGCCTCACCCACCTCCTGCTTCTGGACCACCGGTTCTTGCTTCTCTTGTGCTGCTCCTGGGTCTTGCCCGGGGTGCTCTACCACGTGAGCCAGAGCTCCACTTCCGGCTTTTTGCTCGTTAACTGGAGAGAAGAGTCTCTTGGACTTTTCCTGCCCAGGCTGACTTCAAACCTCCAATCCTCAGGTGGCAGCCTGCTGAGTAGCTACGAGGACAGGTGTGAGCTCGGCCTTGCTCTTGAGAGAGGGATGGAGGGGAGAGGGGAAAGGCTCTCTAATGCGCGTCCCCAGGCCCAGGTTGGTGAGGCAGAGTCAGGAAGCAGTGGACCTGTGTGGTCTCTGAAGCTGGGTGGCAAGCAGGCAGCTCAGGTCTAGGAGAGGAGCTCCAAGAGCAGTTTCCAGATGTGCACGGTGCCAGGTTCTTCGAAGCCTGGTCCTGCCGGAGCAATGCTGGCTGCCAAGAGGAAAACTTCCCGCTGGCTGCCCACGTCCAGCAGGCCTAGCTCCTGCTGAAGCTCAGCCACGTTCATGGCCTCGCCCAGGTCCTGGGGTGAACAAGAAGCCGATCAGCACACAGCTGTCCCCGATAAGATGTCCTCTTACCATCTTGGGTATGTGGCGGAATAATCAGGGCTGGAGGTGACTTAGATACTTTCAAGCCCAGTGCTGGGGGCTCACGCCTCTAATCTATCTACTCAGGAGACTGCAATCTGAGAATCACAGTTCAAAGCCAGCTTGGGCAACAAAGTCTGTGAGAGTTATCTCCAATAAACTATTCAGGAAAAGCCCAAAGTGGTGCTGTTCTTCATGTGGTAGAATGCTAGCCTTGAGCAAAAGAAGCTTAGGGACTGTGCCTAGGCCCTGAGTTCAAACCCCAGGATCAGTGCATATGAACCCGAACACACACACACACACACACACACAAAGATGCTTTTAGTTGGGCACCAGTGGCTCATGCCTGTAATCTTAGCCTCTCAGTAGGCTGAAATCTGAACTCTGAGAATCAAAGTTCATAGCCAGGCTTAGGAAAATTCCATGAGTCTCTTATCTCCAACTACTAAAAAGACAGGAAGTGGAGCTGTGGCTCAAGTGGTAGAGCACCAGTCTTGAGAACAAAAGCTGCACCCAGGTCCTGAGTTCAAGTTCCTACACATATATACCCCAAATAAACAAAGATGCTTTTGCTTGGCCCTGTGAATTAATTAAAAGCCCCCACGTTTGGACCTGTGCCATTTGACCTGAGGTGCAGTTCCTTTGCAATCTTTGTTTGCAGGAGGAAAGAAGATTCAGTGAAAAGGGCTGGGATGTGGCTCAGTGGTAGAGCGCTTGCCTAGCATGCA
>NW_012267245.1:2595652-2598823 GCF_000151885.1 Dipodomys ordii | reverse complement strand
GCCTTGAGCTGAAGAGCTGAGGGACAGCGCCCAGGCCCAGAGTTCAGGCACCATGTCTGACCAATTAAAAAAAAAAAAAAAAAGAATGGGAGGCCTTGATTTCATATTATTTAGACAGACAGACACACACAGACAGAGCAAGAGATGATATATCAAGGTGTTTCTTCACCAATTATCCCCAAAGGGCCCCCACTTAGGCAATGTGGAGAAAGTCCTTGCATTTGATTGGGAAATTGGGGTGATCCCATGGAGTCTAGACTGTTACCTGTCAGAATCTCCTAAAAATTCCCTCTCCCCCAGGGCAGAGGAACGGCTCAGGTTTGGCTGACTGACAGGGCCTTAACTGCCGAGTCTCCATTTCACCTGATGGCTTGGCGTAAGGGAACAATTCAGAGAAAGCTTGGTGGAAAGCCCAGAATCCTAAGTGAATGGGGCAAAAAGATGTTACCATGCCAGGCTGGAGAGCGAGTGTGGGGTACAGGGAAACTGAACCCACTCAGGGACACAGACCCTCAAAGTCAGATTCTACCATCTACCCACCTATTCTTCCCTTCCTTTCATCCCTCCCTCCTGGTATTGTTCTGGTGCTTGAATTCAGGACCTGGGCACTGTCCCTGAGCATCACTGTGCTCAAGGCTAGCGCTCTACCACTTGAGCCACAGCACCACTTCTGGCTTTTTCTGCATATGTGGTACTGAGGAATCGAACCCAGGGCTTCATGCATGCTAAGGCCAGCGCTCTACCACTGAGCCACCTTCCCAGCCCTGAACCCACTTGTTCCTAATGGTTTGTTGTCTGTGGCTGGCAGGAAGTCTTGTCCCCCCCACTGAAATGGAGACACAGGGAACTGAGTACTGCAGGGCAGAGGCCTCCTCCAGACCCTCTTTAATCATTCAATGGGCTCTCACAGAGCTGGCCACTGGTGGCTCATGCCTCTCTTTTCCTAGCTACTCAGGAGGCTGAGATATGAGGTTGCCAGGTTGAAGCCAGTTTGGGCAAATTCTGCCTTGGGCAGAAAAAGCTAAGCAAAAAATGTGAGGCCCTGTGTTCAAGCCTCACTTCCGGCACACACAGACAAGCAAACTGTCACATATATCTGCTTGGAGATAAGCAATCCGGGCCAGACTAGTCTGTGGCCAGCTGCTCACGGCCTAGTCAGGAACACAGGGTGCTCAATGGTGAACTGCAGCAGCAGGAAGAACAGAGGAGGCGGAATCCTTAACATAGCCTGGACACTTAACGCTTGATGGACAGGTGACAGGTGTATCAGAGGTCATTACAGACAGAGGGAACAGGACCTAAAACCGGCCATCAGCAGTGGTAGCTTAAGTGGACAAGTGCCAGCCTTGAGCAAAATATGCCAAGCAATGGGCTGGGAAGGTGGCTCAGTGGTAGAGCGCTTGCCTTGCATGCATGAGGCCCTGGGTTCGATTCCTCAGCACCACATAAGCAGAGAAGGCTGGAAGTGGCGCTGTGGCTCAAGTGCTAGAGCACTCGCCTTGAGCTGAAGAGCTGAGGGACAGCGCCCAGGCCCAGAGTTCAGGCCCCACAGCCAACAACAACAACAACAAAAAATATGCCAAGCTAGAAGGGTAACCAGTGATTCATGCCTGTCATCTTAGTTATTCAGGAGGCTGAGATCTGAGAATCACAGTTCAAAGCCAGCCTGGGTAGGAAAGTCTTTGAGACTCTCAAACTGCTTAGAAAAGGTCAAAAGTGGTACTATGGCTCAAGTGGTAGAGTTCTAGTTTTGACAGAAGCTCAGGGACAGCACCCATGCTCTGAGTTCAAACCCCAGGATCAGTCCCCCGCCCCCCCCCAAAAAAAAAAGAATGTGAGTTCAAGCCCCTGTCCTGACACAAAACAACAAAAGAAATCGGCCTTGGGGCTGGGAAGGTGGCTCAGTGGTAGAGCGCTTGCCTTGCATGCATGAGGCCCTGGGTTCGACTCCTCAGCACCACATAAGCAAAAAGAAAAAAGCTGGAAGTGGCGCTGTGGCTCAAGTGGTAGAGCACTAGCCTTGAGCTGAAGAGCTGAGGGACAGTGCCCAGGCCCAGAGTTCAGGCCCCATGACGGGACCCAAAAGAAGTCGGCCAAGGTGACCTTGGGCCAGTAATCAGAGTTCAGGGCGTGGATTTCTCTTCAGATGTATGAGACTAAGAATGAATTTTTCTTCTATGGAGTTGGTTCAGGAAGATGTGTGTGTGTGTGTGCTAGTACGGGGACTTGAACTCAGGGCCTGAGCACTGTCCCTTAGCATTCCTGCTCAAGGCGGCTTTCCCTCTACCATGTGAACCATGGCTCCACCTTCAACTTTTTGTTGGTCTCACAGATTTTTTTTTTTTTTTGGGTCCTGGCTGGCTTTGAACCACGAATCCTCAGATCTCAGCCTCTTGAGTAGAGAGGATGACTGGTGTGAGCCATGATGGCCAGTTCCTGAGAAGGTTTTCCCAGTAAATGTCAGTCAAGGGCTTGGCCTATGAACCCTTAGCTGTATGTGGCTGAGTCTCATTAGTTGGGATCAGGAAGGGGCCCCCTCCAAGCCATGCAGGGGTCCCGCAGCTGGAATTGCATTGAGGGACATGTCTGGGGTTAGCATATGCATCTCGGATTCCACCTGTTAGGCCTCCAGGCCTGCTTCCCTCGATGAGGGAGGGAGGTGGGGGGGGCGGCGGGGGGGGGGGGGCGGGGGGAGGGAAGGAAGGGGTGTCTGCTCACTCTCTAGCAGGTCCACCTCGAAGTTCCTGGTGGGCAGCCTCACGGAGTTGAAGCCCCAGGTGGGGACGTGGCCTTCCAGGGGGGGCTTCCCGGCGAGCATGCGCAGGAACGTGCTCTTGCCGCAGCCGTCCAGCCCCAGCACCAGCACCTCGCGCTGCTCCAGCTCCTCCAGCGCGGGCTCTCCTCCCTCCTCCTCCTCCTCCTCCTCTTCATCGTCATCGTCATCCTCTTCCTCCTCCCCATCCTCCTCCTCCTCCTCCTCCTCCTCTTCCTCGTCCTCAGGCTGCGGGGGGGGTCACAGGTCAGGCTGTCCATCAGGCCGGCCCCCCCCCCTTCCCCATGAGCATCCCGCCTTCCACCCCTCACCGGGCCCGAGCAGGCGCAGTGGGACCCGAGGGGGGGGGGTGAGACGCAGGGGGCTCCTCCCGGCATGCCCCGGGGCAGCGCCTCCTC
>NW_012267245.1:2593308-2594797 GCF_000151885.1 Dipodomys ordii | reverse complement strand
GGGGGGGGGGGCTGCGGCGCTCGGCCGGGGGCGGTGCGCAGCGCTTCTCCATCACCCCAACCCCCAGCAATAAGCTCGCAGAAGGGGAAACTGAGTTCGTGGGAGATCGCGCGGCCCGACGCTCAGATGCCAGCCATCCTGCTGCCAGGCATCCCCTCACAGACCTCCGGGAGGAAAGTGAAGCCGGATTGGGGATCCCACACTCGGCTGGGACCTGAGTGAGTGTCTCACAGCGCCCTACACCCTCGTTAGGGGGGCGGGGGGCGGTGCCTCGTGGAGCCCAAAGGTACTACCGTCCTGGGGTGGAGGGTGGGGATCCTGGTCATCGTCTTGTCTCCCTAGTGACTGGCCAGGCTTCCAGATCCAGCACTAGGAGAAAGAAGATAAAGAGTCCCAGTTAGAACCGTCCTAGGGCACTTGAGATGGGAGGTGGGCAGCAGGGGCTAAGCCCGAGGCTGTCAGGCCCTAGCAGGGCCTGCCTGTTACCCACAGAGTGCCACAACCCTCCCACCTACTTCCCAGTTCCCAGGTCCTCTGAACCCCCGAGCTGTGTGTCTTCAGCCTCTGGCCTCGACTCCTCATTACCTCTGTCTAACATATGTGTCCACCCAGCTGACTTTTCGCTTACATTGTAATTCACCCACATTGTAGACTCTTGATTTCTGTCCACACTTTGGCAGGGGTAGTGCATAGAACTTCTCTGAGACGTGCTATCTATCGGCAGACAAGAGAGAAGGAGGGAAACTGATCGAATATATCTTAAATAATACTTTCTCAGCCTAAGGGTAGAATGAATTGAGGAGTAGCATGAAGGAAAGCCACAGAGACTGGGAAAGCGTCACTTGCTCAAACACAGCAACAGGTTTTCTTCAGGTGGTAGAGAGCGACCCGAGTTTCTTTTAAAGCAAAAGCCAGGAGGAGAACCCACAAGCATCTGAATTGAGCATGCCCAATGCTTTCTCCTTCTCCTCCTATCCCTTTCAAATAAACATTTTTAGTGAGGGTTGGGAGAAAGTGTGGTGAAGGGTATGACTCCAGGAAGTGGTGCTGTGGCTCAAGTGGTAGAGCGCTCACCTTGAGCTGAAGAGCTGAGGGACAGCACCCAGGCCCAGAGTTCAAGCCCCATGACAGATCAAAAAAAAAAAAAAATGCTGGGGCTGGGAATGTGGTCTAGTGGTAGAGTGCTTGCCTAGCATGCATGAAGACCTGGGTTGATTTGATTCCTCCGTACCACATACACAGAAAAAGCCAGAAGGGGCACTCTGGCTAAAGTGGTAGAGCTAAACATGAGCAAAAGAAGCTCAGGCCAAGCCTGGTGCTGGTGGCTCACGCCTGTAATCCTAGCTACTCAGGAGGCTGAGATCTGAGGATCATAGTTCAAAGCCAGCCCGGGCAGGAGAGACCTTGAGACTCCTATCTCCAATAAACCACCAGAAAACCGGAAGTGGCGCTGTAGCTCAAGTGGTAGAGTGTTTGCCTTGAGCTGAAG
>NW_012267245.1:2588793-2593193 GCF_000151885.1 Dipodomys ordii | reverse complement strand
AAAAAAAAAAAAAAAAGGCATAACTCCTGGCCTTTATTGCAAACTGTGACCCAAGGCCATTGGTGAGTTGTGAAATCAACAGATTTGTTTTTGTTTTGTTTTGTTTTGTTTTTGGTGCTGGCGCTTGAATTTATGGCTTTGAGCTTGTTAAAACACTACCATCTAACTGGGGGCAGGTGGCTCATGCCTGTCATCCTATCTACACAGGAGATTGAGATCTGAGGATCATAAATCAAAGCCAGCTTGGGCAGGAAAGTCTGTGAGAGTCTTATCTCCAATAAACGACTCAGTAAGCCAGAAGTGGCACTGTGGCTCAAGTGGTAAGTGCTAGCCTTGAGCTGAAGAGCTGACCGACAGCGCCCAGGCCCCGAGTTCAAGCTCCATGTCCGACCAAAAAAAAAAAAAAGCTCAGGGACAGCACCCAGGCCCCCCCCCCCTCATTCTCGCATACACAGAGTCATTTCTTGCCAGTGACTCAAGTCTATATAATCCATTACTCACAAGGCTGAGATCTGAGGATCTCTATTTGAAGCCAGAATGCACAGGAAAATCTGTGAGACTCTCTTATCTTCAAAAAGCCAAAGTGGAGCTGTGGTTCAAATGGCAGAGTGCCATCCTTGACTGGAAAAGCTAAGGGAAGGTGTCTAAGTCCCACCCACACCCACATCTATGTCCAAATTAAATAAAGGTAATTCTTCCTCTTCCCCACCACCAGGGGGAGCAGTTGTTCACAGTTCCACACTTAGGCCAGTGTCTTCAGTCTTTTTTTGGTTGTTGCTCATGGGCCCTGAATTCTGATCCTGGGGCGCTGTCCCTGAGCTCTTCAGCTCAAGGCTAGCACTCTACCACTTGAGCCACAGCGCCACTTCCAGCTTTTTCTGAGGAATGGAACCCAGGGCCTCATGCATGCAAGGCAAGCATTCTACCACTGAGCCACCTTCCCAGTCCTTCTTCAGCCTTCTTGCCCAAAGAAGTTGAAGTAGAGATTTTCAGGAGTCCAGGACAGCTACCTACCAGCCCTCAATTAACTCTTTTCTGTTCCCAGGGCCAGTGGGTGTTTTGTTTTGTTTCGTTCTTTTTTTATTTGTGCTGAGGCTTGAGCTCAGGCCCAGGATTCTGTCTCTTAGCTTTTTCCCTTGAGCCTGGCACTCTGCCATGTGAATTATACCTCAAGTTCTTGCTAGTTCATTGGAGAACAAAAGTCTCATGGACTTTACGTCCTGAGATAGCTTTGAACTGTGATCCTCTGATCTTAGCCTCTTAGCTAGGGTTACAAGGGCCCTTGGTTTAGTGTGTTGTATAAAAGATCCCCGGATTCCCTGGTGGACCCCATGCAGTGACTCTTGACTGTATCCAGATAAAAGCCGTGTCACTAGACTGCAAAAGACACCTGTTCAGCCTGGTGCCAGTGGCTCACGCCTGTCATCCTAGCTACTCAAGAGGCTGAGATCTGAGGATCACAGTTCAAAGCCAGCCCTGGCAGAAAAGTCTGTGAGACTCTGATCTCCAATAAACCACTAGAAAACTGGAAGTGGCGCTGTGGCTCGAGAGGTAGAGCGCTCTCCTTGAGCTGAAGAGCGCAGGGACAGCGCCCAGGCCCAAAGTTCAAGCCCCATGACCAAAAAAAAGAAAGAAAAGAAAAAGCCACCTGTTCAATAATGCCATCATCACTGCTGGGAAAAGCAAGCAGCTGCACACAATTGCAACCAGGCTTGGCTAAGAACCAAAACCACAGTCACACATGCACAGCATGGACCGGGGGGGGGGGGGGGGGCAAGGTCTTTTACGTAGAGAGGATCGGCCCCAGGAGCCAAGAAGATGGCCTGACCTCACACAGGCCTGGATGGGCCCTTCCTGGAACTTGTGATTCAGATGATGATGATGATATGAACTCTGGACCTGGGCGCTGTCCCTCAGCTCTTCAGCTCAAGGTGAGCGCCCTACCACTTGAGCCACAGCGCCACTTCCGGTTTTCTGGTGGTTCATTGGAGATTCCAAGAGTCTCAGGGACTTTCCTGCCTGGGCTGGTTTTGAACCGTGATCCTCAGATCTCAGTCTCCTGAGTAGCTAGGATGACAGGCGTGAGCCACTGGCGCCCGGCTCTCATGATTCCGATTTGAAGAACTGAACCCTCACTTACCTAGGAGCAGAAAGCCAGAACCTAAACCATTTAGCAAAGTCATTTATGTGCAAAAGACACTTGTGAGGGATCTGGGGTTTTGAGGACTTAGCAACCCAAATTTAAAAATAAAAATATATTAAAACAATTTTTTTTTTGTCGGTTATGGGGTTTGAACTCAGGGTCTGTGTACGGTCCCTGAGCTCTTTTGCTCAAGTCTAGTGCTCTACCACTTGAACCACAGCACCACTCCTGGCTTTTTCTTGGAGAAACCACTTTCGTGCCCTGGCTGGCTTCAAACTGTGATCCTCAGAGCTAAGCCTCTTGAGTAGCTAGGATGACAGGCATGAGCCACTGGCGTCTGGCTAACTTTTAATTTTTAAACTGAAGCCTCTTTTACTATGACCATCCTGATTTGGAGATGTTGAATTGCTAGCTGTCACTGTCACGTATAATCCCAGGGAAGATTTATTTTGATCATTTCTTTTCTTTTTGTCAGCCGTGGGACCTTAACTCTGGGTCTGGGCACTGTCCCTGTGCTCTTCAGCTCAAGGTGAGTGATCTATCTCTTGAGCCACAGCGCCACTTCTGGTGATGCTGAGGAATTGAACCCGGGGCTCAGGCATGCAAGGCAAGCATTCTACCACTGAGCCACCTTCCCAGCCCCATTTTGATCCTTTTCTTTCCTGAGATTGTGGCAACAGCCAAGCAGAATCTGAATCCTGGGATGTATTTGGGACATATTAGCCCAGCCTTGTTGTGCCAGGCGATCATGGGTAACTAAGCATTGTTGGGTGATGAATTGGTTAACTAGCTTGATTTAATCAGATCATATGGCACACATATATTAAAACTATATACACATTGGCTGGGTGCCGGGCACTGGTGGCTCATACCTAGCATCCTAGCTACTCAGGAGGCTGAGATCTGAGGATCATAGTTCAAAGCCAGCCCAGGCAGGAACGTCCATGAGATTCTTGTGTCCAGTGAACCACCAGAAAACTGGAAGTGGTGCTGTGGCTCAAGTGGTAGAGCACTTGCCTGGAGTTGAAGAGCTCAGGAGCAGTACCCAGGCCCAGAGTTCACGCCCCATGACCAACAAGAAAAAAAAAACTCCTTCAAGGTTTGGGGGTGTGGCTCAATTGGATTATTGGCCAATGAGTGAAAGTCACAGGTACTGAGTTTGAATCTTGGCCTCAGACCTTACAAAAAAGAAGAATCCTGAGTTGCTTTTTTTTTTTTTTTTGATAGATAAGCAGCTGAGTTTAGATTGAGTCTAACTGTACAGTAGGTGACTCCTTTCTGGTGTTAGAACCCAGTTCAGTCCAAAAACAATAGCTTCCGATCATTTTTATTTTACATTGTCCTTAAACTTAGGTCATGACCTTGGAACCACCAAAATGTCAGAAACAGTTGTTTCAATCAGAGAGCAACTTCCAGGAAAGAGTTTTCATGTAATTGTGGGTAAAGTCTAAATCCTGCCTTATGATGGATCTAAAGAACTGTGAGCTGTCCTTCCTCCTAGTGGATTGGGCAAGGAATGGATTTAAAAAAAACATGGCTGCCAGGGGTCGGTGGCTCAAGCCTGTCATCCTAGCTACGCAGGAGGCTGAGATGTGAGGGATCACAGTTCAAAGCCAGCGTCCCCCCCCCCACCAAGTCCATGAGACTCTTAATCTCCAATTAACCACCAGAAAACTGAAAGTGGAGCTGTGGCTCAAGTGGTAGAGTGCCCAGGCCCAGATTCAAGCCCCACAACTGACCAAAGAAAGAAAGAAATGGACGGACAAAGGGTAAACAGATGCAGCAGTGGTCCTCACTGGACACTATGTGGAAAATCCATGAACTCTACAACTTGTGGGTGAGGATGGGAGGGAAAAACTGGGTGAGAGTGAAGTGTTGACAGTGTGCAAAAAGAAATGCACTCAGGGGCTGGGAAGGTGGCTCAGTGGTAGAGCGCTTGCCTAGCATGCATGAGGCTGTGGGTTCGATTCCTCAGTGCCACAGACACGGAAAAAGCCAGAAGTGGTGCTGTGGCTCAAGGCTAGCCTTGAGCAAAAAGGAGCTCAGGGACAGTGCTCAGCTCTGAGTTCAAGCCCTATGACTAGCAAAAAAAAGATGTATTCATGATCTGACTTATGTACATTATATATATGTAAAATATATTATTATATATTTATTTAGTATATATATTTATATATTATTATATAATTATATTATATAACATATTATATAATTATATAATATATTATATAATATTATATATCATATAATAATTATT
>NW_012267245.1:2568293-2588337 GCF_000151885.1 Dipodomys ordii | reverse complement strand
GGGGGGAATCCAGTCTCGCGGGACGCGCCGAGGCCTCGAGGCGCCTCTTGTTCCCCGGCGGCCCGGGGGTCCGGGCGTCGAGCTCCGCCGCTGCGGCCGACGCTCGCAGCATGGCTCGGCGGCGGCCCGCGCTGCGGCCTCTCTGCAGATTCGGGACCTCCGAACCGGTGTAGTTGGCCGCCTTTGCGGGCCGACGCAGCGAAGAGATCAGGTAGATCCCCTCCCCGGGCGCGGCCTGCGCCCCGGCCGGACGGGCCCTTCCCCGGGGGGCCGGCGGCTCCCACCTGTCAGCCCAGCTACCCGGGAGGCTGAGATCGGAGGATCGCGGCTCAAAGCCAGTTCCTGAGACTCTGATCTCCCGTGATCCACTAGAAAACCAGCAGTGGCGCCGTGGCTCAAGTGGCAGAGCGCCACCCCTGGAGCAAAAAAAAAAAAAGCCTCTAAATTCAGGCCCCCAGTACCAACACACACACCCTGCAAATCGTGGGTGTTGGTTGGGGTTTTGCTGATACGCTTCTGAGCGCCGCTGACTCTCTGTGCCGGACAGCATCCGGCCAGCCCCAAAGGCTGGACACAATCCTGGTGGTTTGTGGTCACGTTCTAGAACCTCTCTGGATGGCCCGGGCGGAGGAAGCTTGGCCGGTTTGCCGCAGCCGCGCCATGCTCCCCATTCACCTCTTGTCTGTCAGCCTAGTGGTAAGGTGATTCTCCACCCGGCGACTGGGGCTGTGATCTCTCTGAAGCCCTGGATGTGAGACCCAGCTCAGCTCGGCGCACCCCCCCCCACCCCCCATCACGTTTGCCATGTCTGTCACCCATGGGTCTCTGTGTGTGTTTCCACTTTTCTACTTGCTAAGACTTACAGCTCCAGTGGCTGGTGGGCAGCATTACAGCCAATCCTTTAGTACTCACCATCAGAAAATGCCCTTTGTTATCTTCTTAGGTGGCAGGGAATCAGCTCCGAATTCTATCTCTAAAAAGCACCTTGGATCCCAGTCTTTCAATGGCTACAAGACAACCAGAAGTGCCTGGTAATCTGCATTCTTTTTTTTTTATTTATTTTTAAAGTCATGGTTTAAAACTGCTACTCAGAAATCATTTTTATCTGAACTATTATCTTAACAGTTTCTTTCTGCCACCAGGCCAGGGAATAACTCAGACCTAATAGGTTATCATTTAAATACTATCTCATGGTCAGGCCTAGCAGCACATAATTGTAATCTCAGCTACCACTGGAGACTTAGGTAGAAGGATCAAAATCCAAAGTCAGCCAGGGCAAAAAGTGAGAGATTATCTGAAAAATAAAGCAAAAAAAGGGGCTGAGGCATGGCTCAAGTGGTATGGAGAAGAAAAAAAATGTCTTCTTAAGCATCCAGCCCTGGTTAAAAACCCCAAACCTAATTTAAATAGGAGTAGTTCTTGAGGATGTATGCTAACCATTTACTTTGTATCAGATGATACAAATCATGTATATATACATACATACGTGTGTGTATATATGTATCTTTTTTTGATCAATGTTGGCACTCTACCCCTTGAGCCACAGCTCTGCTTTTGGCTTTAAGAAAAAACAAAGATAAGAGATAAGAGTCTCTGGGATTTGCCCGCTATGGCTGGCTTTGAACCACAGGCCTCAGATCTCAGCCTCCTAAGTAGCTAGGATTACAGGTGTGAACCCAACTGGTGCCTTGTGGTACTATTATTTTTATATGCGATTGGGAAGTTTTGAAATGGCCCTGCAGGTGAGTTAGGTGAACCGGTAGAATGTATGTCTAGCCGCCTCATCCTCGTCAGTGTTTGTCTTCCATTGTGCTGTAACTACCATAAACTCCAACTCTGCGGCCATCCAGAGCCTTGTGGTTTGACTCCAGGCTAATGAATGCTTTGTTGTTGTTTTGGGGGCCTGGAGTATGAGCTGTGGCTTTAATCTACCTCCTACTCCCTGGTTGGATAACATTGAGCAAGTTGTTTCTAATCTGGGCCTCAGTTTCCTGAGCTGGAAAATGGGAAGAATTGTTGCTTAGTGAAGATTATAGATGAGAATTGTAACTGCTTAGTAATTTCTGTTGGCTCGTGTCTTTGTTTAATTGAGATATAATGCAGACGCTATAATTTTACCTATTCATTCATTTATTTATTGTGCTAGAACTAGGACTTGAACACAGGGCCTAGGCACCGTCCCTTCGATATTTCACTCAAGGACACCGCTCTATCACTTGTGCCACGCCTCCACTTCCAGCTTTTTGCTGATTTTTTTTTTTTTTTGATCTCCACATTTTTTTTTTTTGGCAGAGCTGGCTTGGAATCGAGATTCTCAGCTCTCAGTCTTCTGAGTAGCTGGGATTAATAGATGTGAGCTACTGAAGCGAATATGGTTTGTAGTATGTGCACAAGCTTATGGAATCGTCAACACAATCTAATGGCAGAAAACTTTGTACTCATGAACTTTGTATTCCTCTTCTCCATCCCTGGCAACCTGGGTTTGTTAGTAATCATGTTTTTTTTTTTTTGCCAGTTCTGGGGCTTGAACTCAGGGCCTGGACACTGTCCCTGAGCTTCTTTGGCTCAAGGCTAGCACTCTACCACTTGAGCCACAGCGCCACGTCTGGCTCTTTCTGTGTCTGTGGTACTGAGGAATGGAACCCAGGGCTTCATGCATGCTAGGCAAGCACTCTGCCACCAAGCCACATTCCCAGCCCGTTAGTAATCGTTACTAATATTAATATAAATCCTGTGCAGAGCTACTTCATGCCCCCCTCCCCGCCTTTGCTGTTTGAACGAAGCCTTGGATTGCTTTGGACACACTGTTGGGAGACTGGTTATATAATGTTAGTCACGGGGAAATGTCACCTTGAGGGCAGATTCCAGACAAGTGTTTTGCCATGACAAAAATGAACCTTGTTCCTTGGTCCTTGACGCCTGAGTGACAGCAGAACATTCCAGCCGTGAGTTTAGATGGGTAGGGTAAGAGCTGCCAGTTTTGCGAGTGGCTCTATCAACCGTTTCTGTGATGGAATCTCTGTTGTTTGACTTTAACACTTGAAATTGGACATAGGCCCGGCAGGGTCAGGTGTTTGCAGATTTCTGGGCATGCTATTGTTTTTGGCAAGGCAGGAGAGAGGATTTGGCCTCAGAAGCTGGTCAAGCCTTACGTAACCATTTTCTGTACGAACCCAGGCAAATCACTTGACCTTTAAGGTTTAGTTTTGTCGGGCATGGTAGTGCACTCCTGTAATCCCAGCACTGTGTTCCCATGCTAAGGCTGGAAGATTTGGAGTCCTGGCCAGGCTGTACAGGCTGTAATAACCGATCTCAAAAAACAAACCCCAAACCACAAGAACCAGAAAGTCTTCTCAGACTTTGGTGATTCAAGAGCCTTAGCCAGAGGGCTTCTGTGGCTTTCCAGAAAGATTACAAACTCTGGAGTCAGATTTTTTTTGTTGTTGTTGTTGTCGTCAGTCGTGGGGCTTGAACTCAGGGCCTGGGCGCTGTCCCTGAGCTGCTTTTACTCAGGGCTAGCGCTCTACCACTTGAGCCACAGCGCCACATCTGGCTTTTTCCGTTTTTATGGTACTGAGGAATCGAACCCAGGGCTTCATGCATGCTGGGCAAGCACTCCACTACTAAGCCACCTTCCCAGCACCATTTTTGAGTGAAAAAATCTCAGAGACAGAGCCTGTGGCCCTGAGTTCAAGCCACAATACCAGCGTGCACGCACACGCACGCACGCACGCACGCACACGCACACAGCCATGAATCTGTTCTGTCCTTCAACAAGCTGTGATGTTCATGTGTGTCCCTTTGTTTCAGAGCTTGCAGAGACGAGTTTAATGCTACTAGAAGGTTCGGTTGCTGACTCACCTTGACAGGTGTCTCTGTTTTTAGCCCTTGGGCCCAATGGGCCTCTAGGCAAGATGTCCCTGCCAATCGGGATGTGCCGCCGGGCGTTCAGCTATGACGAAGCCCTGGAAGAGCCCGCGCCCATGACCCCTCCCCCGTCGGACATGGGCAGCATCCCCTGGAAGCCAGTGATCCCCGAGCGCAAGTACCAGCTTCTCGCCAAGGTACTGGACCCCGCTGATGGCTTCCAGCAGACCCAGATCCTCATTCTCTCCCCAACTGCTCCCGCGCCACAAGCCTTCCTAGCTCTCAGAAGGAGCAGCACCCACTTTCTGTGTGTGTGCAAAGTGAGCTGTGTTGCTTGGGGCTCACACCTCTATAATCAATCCCAGAGACTCCGGAGGCTGAGATCTGAGGATCCTGGTTCAAAGCCAGCCTCGGCAGGAAAGTGTATGAGATTCCTGTCGCTAAGGATCCAGCAAAAAGCTAGAAGGAGAGCTGTGGCTCTAGCGGTCAGCCTGGAGTGACAGAACTAAGGGGCGCTGTTTTCAGTCTTGAGTTCAAGTACTGAGCTCCCCCTGTTAAAAGTGCAAGCTCTGGAACATTGCGAAGTGGTGCCATGCAGTTCTGTCCGCCACGGTCCACTCCCCATTTCCTTTCCCATGATCCAGCCTTGCAAGTTACCTAGGAGCTGTCCCATGGATAAATAATTGCATATACCATCTGTGTAATGAGCAAGTCTATTATTTTTTTTTTTTTGTCGGTCGTGGGGCTTGAACTCTGGGCCTGGGCGCTGTCCCTCAGCTCTTCAGCTCAAGGCGAGCGCTCTACCACTTGAGCCACAGCGTCACTTCCGATTTTCTGGTGGTTTATTGGAGATAGGAGTCTCACGCTCTCTCCTGCCCGGGCTGGCTTTGAACCGCGATCCTCAGATCTCAGCCTCCTGAGTAGCTAGGATGACAGGCGTGAGCCACCAGCGCCCGGCTAAGTCTATTATTTTATGACCATCCAGGGACTGTCCCCTTGCCCCTTGAGAATCGAGGCTATGTGTCCCTGGGTACAGGCTGGTGAGGGGATCATCGTGTTTTATGTAGAACCAATAAGATAACTTGAGAACAGGACCCAAAAGTATGAAAAAAAAAAAAGGATGACATTCATTTATGCTCTGTCTGTCTGTCTGTCTTGTCTGTCTGTCTCCAGCTGTCTCCATACATATATCCCTCCTGGACATCACAGGAAGGAACTCTTACACAGTGGTAGTGGTTTTGTGCGTGAAGATCGCATGGTGTGGTGCTTAGAGGTTTCACACCCAGCACCCAGTAATTAGCACCAGGCCTGACACACACAGACATGCATTTTGTAGCTGGAAGGGCCAGACTGTATCTGGAGCACCTGGCTGCGGTGACAGTAGCCCCTGAGTCCTGCATTTCAGGGTACACTGTACCCTGCTCTTTTTTGCCCTTGGGGGCCTAACTTCTTTTTCATTGAAGATTGGTACTCTGCCACTTGAACCATGGCTCCACTTCAGCCTTTTTGGTGGCGACTGGGAGATGAGCGCGTATGGTCTTTTCTGCCTGGGCAGACTTCGGTCTGCAGTCCTCAGATCTCAGCCTGCTGAGTAGCTGGGATTACAGGTGTGAGCCACCAGTGTCCAGCCTGGATTTGTTTTTGGTACTGGGGATTGAACCCACGGCGGTGTACTTTCTAGGCAAGCACTTTGCCCGTGAGCTACCTCCCAAGGCGGCCCCTGCTCCCTTTTGTTTAAATAAAGGCTAGTATTGGGGGCTTGAACTCAGAGCTCAACACTGCCTCTTAGCTTTCTTGTTCAAGGCTGACACTTTACCACTTTGAGCCACAGCGCCACTTCCGGTTTCCTGGTGGTTCATTGGAGAGAAGAGTCTCATGGACTTTCCTGCCTGGGCTGGCTTTGAACCACGATCCTCAGATCTCAGCCTCCTGAGTAGCTGGGATGACAGGCGTGAACCACTGATACCCAGCCATTTGCAGCTTTTTTTGATGGTTCGTTGGAGATCTGAGTCTTCACAGACTTTTCCTGCTTGGCCGGCCTCAAACCACCAGCCTCCAATCTCAGCCTCAGTGAGCAGCTAGGATGACAAGCATGAGCCACGCTACCAGCAATTCTTCAGCCTTAGCCCCCTTCAACCCTACCTACTAGAAATGGGCGGGGCCAGCACACTGCTGGCCCCGCCTTCTAGGAGAGGTGCACGCCCACATGACAATGCTCTGATAAAGTGAAAGTTGGCTGGGCGCCTGGTACAGACAGGCTGGGCGCTTGACAGCAGTATTTGGAGCATAGTTCAGTGGGTGCGGGTCAGGGAAGCTGGGGGGAGAGTACTTGCCTATGAGCTGGAGCTGTTCACTGCTGTCTAGGTATCCTCACTGACCAGATACTTCATAATCTACCAACGAGGGCGACCAGCTTCCCCCTTTATGTCTTCCCACGTAAAAGATCTGCTGGAGTCTAAGTTTAGGTCCAAGACTCCTCAAGTGCTCCCGCTCAAGTGCTCCCTTTTCTCTCTTGACCAGGAAGAGGGAGACGCCAGTGTGTCCCCCACGGCCGAGGCCACTGAGGGTGCCGACAAGGTGCCGGTGGTGAAGGCTAAGGCCACCCATGTCATCATGAATTCTCTGATCACAAGTAAGCACCGCGCAGGCGCAGAGTGAGGCGGGCTGGGGCGGAGCTTAGGCCTGGGGTCAACAGCCCTCCCTTCCAGGGCTAGGTTGGTATTGTGAGCAAAACAGTCTTTTCTTTGTATGTTTTTGGCCAGTCCTGGGGCTTGAACTCAGGGCCTAGGCGCTGGCCCTGAACTTTAAGGCTGGCATTCTACCACTTGAGTCACAGCGCCACTTCTGGCTTTTTCTGGGTGTGTGGTACTGAGGAATCGAACCCAGGGCTTCATGCATGCTAGGCAAGCACTCTACCACTGAGCCACCTTCCCAGCCCCCAGAACTGTCTTTTCTATCAAAGTGTAGCACTTCAAAGTTCCTGCTTTGGCCTGGTGGCTTGGCTTTTGTTCAGGAAAAGAGACCTGCTTTGGGACAGGAGAGGAGTTTCGAAATGTAACGTTTTATCTTAAAATGGTTTCTTTCCAAGCATGCCTTAGATTGCTCAGGAAATAGCACAGGGCCGGGCACTGGTGGCTCACGCCTGTCATCCTAGCCATTCAGGAGGCTGAGATCTGAGGATCATGATTGGAAGCCAGCCTGGGCAGGAAAGTCCGTGAGACTCTTACCTCCAATGAACCACCAGAAAACCAGAAGTAGCGCTGTGGCTCAAAGTGGTAGAGTGTTTGCCTTGAGCTGAAGAGCTGAGGGACAGTGCCCAGGACCCGAGTTCAAACCCCACGACTGACCAAAAAAAAAGAAATAGCAGAGGGTGGGTCCGTTTTGAGATTACTTGCAAATTGTTAATCTTATATAAATACATTTATAATCTTACCCGATTACATTTTACCCTATTCAAACTCAACTAGCCAAATGAGAGCAGAGGCTGACCCTGACCTCAGCCAATCAGAGCAGAGGGGCGGGGCCTACCTGCCTCCAGAGAGAAATACCTAAGCGGCCTGCCCGCACTGCTTGCTTGCTTGCTTGCTTGCTTGTCAGCCAGCCAGAGTTCTGGCTGGTAGCGCCCCCTTGTGTGCAGAGGTAAATTCTGCCTTGCTGAGACAATTCTTTATTTCTGTGTGTGTCCTGTGACTCTTGTCGGTTCTTGGAGAGCACGTATATAGTACTGCTTTGGCTGATGAGTCTCTGAGCATTGAATCTCCATTTCAGTGGGTGCTTTTGCCCAGCACTGGACATCCTTGTGGGCTCAGTATTATAGGCCTGAGCCATGGTGTCTGGCTTGAACTCAGGGCCTGGGCAAAACACTTGAGACTCCATCCCAAATAATAAGCTGCGTGTGGAGGGGTGGTGGTGAACTTTGGTCATCCGAGATGTTTCCAAAGCGTAAGTAGGCCCGTGGTCTAGACCGGCAGGACTGTAATCTAAAACTAACTAAAGCAGAGCCAGTGGTGTGGCTCAAAGAAACCGTAGCTTGCCTGCCTAGCAATCACAAAGCCCCGAGTTCGTACCTCAGCACTGCACAAAACTGCCACTATAAATCTTGGTGCCTTTTAGAGTTTTAAGATGGGAAAAACGCTTTTGTAGATTCGAGATTCGTTTCCTGCGTTTCTCTGTGCAAGGATGTATTCTGTAAGTTGAACAGATTAGGCAACAATCCAGCTGCCGTTCACCCCACAGTGTAAATGACTTGAGGAAGTCAGTTCGCGCTGAGTGGACGGCCAGGACTCTGGGCCAGGCCGTCCCACCCCAAAGAAACTTGGACCACTTCAGAGCAGAGTGTCTCTGCTGTGAATATAGTTGGTCTCTCGGTACTCGCTAGCCTGAATGTGACTTGTTTCCTTTGGCCAGACTTTGTGGGTGAGTGATGGGGTAGTGAGTTTTGATGAAAACTTGGTACTTTTTTGTTTTTGATCATTCCTGGGCCTGAACTCTGGGTCTGGGCGCTGTCCCTCAGCTCTTCAGCTCAAGGCTAGCGCTCTACCACTTGAGCCACAGCACCACTCTTGGCTTTTTCTGCTTATGTGGTGCTGAGGAATTGAACCCAGGACCTCAGGCATGCAAGGCAAGCGCTCTACCACTGAGCCACCTTCCCAGCTCCTTTTATTTTTATGTGCCAGTACTGGGCTTGAACTCAGGGCCTGGGTACCAGCCCTTAGCTTTTTCTCCCAAGGCTAGGGGCTCTACCACTTGAACCACAGCTCCGCTTGTAGCTTTTTGGTGGTTAATTTGGAGATCAGAGTCTCACGGACTTTCCTGCCTGGGCTGGCTTTGAACCGTGATCCTCAGATCTCAGCCTCCTGAGTAGCTAGGATGACAGGTGTGAGCCACCAGAGCCCAGCTACTCCTAGGAACTTCTCATCTCTGGCTAGGAGAGGGAAGGCTGTTGGCGCTGGGAGCCATAGTGGAATCCGGGTCACCAACTGAGGGCCTGTCCGGGGCCCCCATTCTGGCCTGGTTGGGTGTGGCTGATGGCCCTTGGACCTCAGTGGCCTCTCCCTTGCTGGGGGAGGGCGGGACGGGGGGGTGGGATTGGGCCTGACTGTGATCTCCTTTTCCAGAACAGACCCAGGAGAACATCCAGCGTTTTGAGCAACAGGCAGGGCTGAGAGATGCGGGCTATACACCACACAAAGGCCTCACCACAGAGGAGACCAAGTACCTCCGCGTGGCAGAGGCGCTCCATGTAAGTGGCCTTCTTGCCGACTTCCTGCAAAGCCAAGCCCTCCCCTCCCAGTCCTTTCCCCTTCTCTTCCCCTCTGCCCTCAAGTGTTAGAGCACCTTCCTTGCCTGGCCGTGGTGGCTCCCGCCTGTCATCCTAGCTACTCAGGGAGGCTGAGATCTGAGGATCCCGGTTCAAAGCCAACCTGGGCAGGAAAGTCCATGAGACTCTTTATCTTTAATAAACCACCAGAAAACCAGAAATGGCGCTGTGGCTCCAAGTTGTAGAGCGCTTGCCTTGAACAAAAGAGCTCAGGGACGGCACTCAGGCCCTGAGTTCAAGTACCACAACTGACAAAAAAAATAAAAATAAATGAAAAGCTAAGGGACAGTGCCCAGACCCAGAGTTCAAGCCCAGGACTGGTGTGTGTACACACTCTCGCGCGCGCGTGCGTGCACACACACACACACACACACACAAATGTATGTACTATAGTCCCAAATTTTTCCATCTTGGATTTTTTGTCGTTTGTGGGGCTTGAACTCAGGGCCTGGGCGCTGTCCCTCAGCTCTTCAGCTCAAGGCGAGCGCTCTACCACTTGAGCCACAGCGCCACTTGCAGTTTTCTGGTGGTTCATGGGAGATCAGAGTCTCACGGACTTTCCTGCCCAGGCTGGCTTTGAACCGCGATCCTCAGATCTCAGCCTCCTGAGTAGCTAGGATGACAGGCGTGAGCCACCGGCGCCCGGCGCATTTTCTTTCATTTGCTTAAAAGTCAGAGTGCTGTTTTGGGTTAACTTTTACTTTGATCAAATTTCGTCCATCTGAGCAGAAACTGAAGCTACAGAGCGGAGACCTAACAAGAGAAGACAAGCAGCCCGCCTCAGCCCAGTCCACCCCGACCAGCACCCCGCAGTCTTCCCCTAAGCACAAGCCCAGGTGAGCACTCCCTGGGAGCCGCTGAGCCCAGTCGCCCCGGTCAGGAACGCTTGGGCGCAGGTGGGCCTGGAGTTGAACTTCCGTTTTGGGCTGGGAAGTGGACATCATCCATTATCCTGTTCTTAGCCTGTTCATGCCTGTCATCCTAGCTATTCAGGAGGCTGAGATCTGAGGATCACAATTCAAGGCTGGCCTGGGGAAGAAAATTCCTTGAGACTTTTGTTTTTGGGTGGTGGTGAGGCTTGAACTCAGGGCCTGGGCGCCGTCCCTCAGCTCTTCAGCTCAAGGCTAGCGCTCTACCACTTGAGCCACAGCGCCACTTCCAGTTTTCTGGTGGTTTATTGGAGATCAGAGTCTCACAGACTTTCCTGCCCGGGCTGGCTTTGAACCAGGATCCTCAGATCTCAGCAGAGTCCGGCAGAGCTTTGCGTGGATAAAGCCAAGAGGGCAGTCTGTCGCAGGCGGCGGTGTATTGAATGCTTCGTGCTCTTCTTCTAGAGGCTGGTTTACATCCTCCATAGCCTTTCCTGGCCCGAATCCTAGCACCATGGATCCCGGAAGTGGGGATAAGGACAGAAACATGGCGGATAAGTGGAGTTTCTTTGGACCAAGGCCCCTGCAGAAGTCTGATTCCGGAGGTTTCACCCTCCAGGCCTACAAAGGGGCGCAGAAGCCCACCCCCATGGAGCTGATCCGTGCGCAGGCCACCCGATCGGCCGACGAGCCACCCACCTTCCAGCCCCCCAAGATGGATGCCCCCGTGACAGAAGGGAAAAAGCCACCGCCACCTCCACGGACCCACACTCTCAAACCCCGAGACTTCAACGTGCTCACACCCACTGGCTTTTAGCGCACACCCTTGTCCCTGGAATTCTGTCCTCTTGGTTATGGCCTAGGAGTGGTATCTTCTGACTGCACCTGCTCAGCTGCAGCTAGACATATGCAGTGATTTTCTTTCGAGCAAACCAGTAGCTTTGGTCGTTCTGTCCCGATGGCAACTGTGGTGTTTGGGGCTCTCGCCCTGTGTGGTTCTGTAGCTCGAGCCACAGGTTTTTGACCCTCGCTTACTAGGTGAATTAGGTGTAGCAAGTCCCCAACCCAACTCTTGAGTCTTTCAATCAACACGACCAATGGCATCCACGGCCTACCTGATTGGTTAGGGGCCCAGGGTCCTGTTTTGAGATCTGGGCAGTGAACACGACCCCCACTTTCTAGGCTGGAACTAGAGGTGACTTGTCTGTTTTTGGTTTTTTAAATCAACGCTAGTGGAATCATGACTCACTGCAGCGAGGTTCTTTTTGTTCCTTTCTAACAAGCAGAAGCCTTTGGATGTCATTTGGAGAAAATGGAGAACTACGTCCGTCTTGCTAAGTGGATACTCATGTTTTCTTTCTTGGGGGTCGGGGGGCGAGGCTGGAAATTTGATCAGGGTCTCGTGCATGTTCAAACGCTTCATCTAGGGGCTGGAAGTTTTGAGTAGATGGACCCATTAATCTGACCTCATTTTGATTTCTTTTTCCAGGCTTGGGGCTTCTAAAAAAAATTTTTTTTTCCAGAGGGGGACAATACATTTTTCTAAGAGCATTTTCCATCAAAACGAGCCCCAAAACTTTCTGGAAAACACATCCTTTATTTCTCCTTGCTGTGTTCCATCCTGTTCCACACGGGCTCAGATTCTCGCTGGTTTTGTTTTGGGTGGTGTTTTGTTTACAGAAGAGTTCACCTTCTCAGAGAGCAGCCCTGGAGTTTCAAATTGTCAGAAAAATTAATTTATTTGTGTCTTTGTTACATCACTCGTACTGACAATAAAAACCCTTACTTTCTCAACTGTGGATATGTAGCTTTTTATTGGGTTATGTGTAGCTGTTTGAAGCCAGCATCAGTAGCTCCCACCTGTATTCCCAGCTACTCAGGAGGCTGAGACTTAAGGATTGAGGTTTGAGGCCAGCAGGGAAGTCCACAAGATTCTTATCCCCAATTAACCACCCACCCAAAAAGCTGGAAGTGGCAATGTGGCTCAGATGCAGAGTGCCAGTCTCGAGCAAAAATGCTAGGAGAAACCTGGCACCAGTGGCTCATGCCTGTAATCCTAGCTACTCAGGAGGCTGAGATCTGAGAATCTGAAACCAACCGGGGTTAACAATGTCCCTGTGAGTCTCTTCTCTCCAGTGAACCACCAGAAAACCACAAGTGGCCCTGGTTCAAAGTGGTAGAGCGCTAGCCTTGAGCAAAAAAAGCTCAGGAGCTGTGTCCAGGCCCTGAATGAGTTTAAGACCCATGTATATTCAAGCCTGGGTTCTGGCACACACAAGGGAAAATAAATAGCCCTCTGCCTACCAATCATCATACCCTAAGCATGAAAAAATGTGTTCTAAAACCTATTGTCTTTATTGTGGCTTTTTTGACATGTTTTTCTAGCACACTAGTTTCTTTCCACCCACCCCAGCTGGTTACATGAGATCTTGATACACTGGGCACAGTCCCACGGATGCCACACAAAAGGTCTGAGAGTGGGGGGGTGGGGGTCCCCTGCGGGACCAGCGGGGTCCTTAGGAATGCAGAACAGGTGTCCTTAGGAATGGCCACGTTGACGTAGCTTGCCCAGCCCACGGCCTCTCCTCACATTTTGAATGGAAATGTCCAAACGTGTAGTGCATATAGTATTACCTAGTTCAAAAAAGAGCGTAGATAAATAATTTATTAAAAAATAGATACCCTTTGTATATTTAATACACCTTTTTGAGAATAGGGTTAGAGTAGGATTATCAAAAAAAAAAACATATACAGGGGGAGCTGGCCAGCTTAGTCTAACCTACAGATACACAGTCTAGGTGTGGCGCTAGGTTTGGAACTACTGTGCATACTTGGGAGCCGCTAAGTGCTTGGAGGAAGAGTTTGGAGGTATTCTTGGTGCGCGGTTGCTTGGGAGGCCCTCACGAATGGCTCCAGCGCTTCGGGCCCGGCTCGGTGTCGGGGTTCAAGTCAGCGGCATAGAAGAGCAGCAGCTTCAACAAGTGCACTTTGTCTTGGAGCTGGGGGACCAGGGGCTCCCCGAGAATTTGGACCAGGCGGCCGCGGAAGGCCTCGATCTGCTTCTCCACATCCACCACGGTGATGTCGTCCCCTTGCTGGGGTTTGGGCTTGATCCTCTTGATGATTAAGTCCTTGCGGTCGATCACCGAGCTCCGGAGGTGCTCTGGAAAGAGAGGGCAAGGTGAATCACCTCGGCCTTCAGGATCGAAGCCTTGAAGGCTGCTTGCAGAGGGATTGATTGGCCAGCTGCTGGCCATCAGGAGACAGGGCGGTGAGGGACCGGGAGCCCAAACCCATCGCTGGAGCCCTGAGGTCTGCGTCACTTGCAGCCTTGAAAGGTTTCAGGTCTTTAACAAAAGCGGGTTTTCCTGGTGTGCACGGGTAGCACACCTGTCATCCAAGCTACTCAGAAGGCTGAGATCTGAGGTTGTGGTTCAAAGCCCTCCTGGGCTGAAAAGTTCCTGAGACTCTTTAAACCACCAAAATGCTGGAAGTGCAGCTGTGGGTCAAGTGGTAGAGCACCAGCCTTGAGCACGAACACTTCAGAGTCGGAGTGGAGGCCCTCAGTTCAAGCACTAGGACTGGCATGCATGTGCACACGGATAATCAAGTCACCTAAATTTCTTCTGATTGTATTAACATACAGTTTATTAAGGCTTACTGAAGTCATATGTAAAAAATTAAAGGAAAATGGTGTGTGTGTGTGTGTGTGTATGTGCATGCACATGAACACTTGCTAGTAAAAGGGCTTAAACTCAGGGTCCAGGTACTGTTCCTTAGCATTTTTCACTCAACGAGGGCCTTCACTCACTAATTTGTGTCTGGTCTTTTTTTTTTGGTTGGTTGTGGGGCTTGAACTCTGGGCCTGGGCGCTGTCCCTCAGCTCTTCAGCCCAAGGCTAGCGCTCTACCACTTGAGTCACAGCGCCACTTCCGGTTTTCTGAGTGGTTTATTGGAGATCAGAGTCTCATGGACTTTCCTGCCCGGGCTGGCTTTGAACTGCAATCCTCAGATCTCAGCCTCCTGTGAGTAGCTAGGATGACAGGCGTGAGCCACTGGCGCCCAGCTGAGTGCAGCTTTTAAAATGGGAGTTTTTGGAAATGGCGCTATAGTTCAAGTGGTAGGGCGCTCACCTTGAGCTGAAGAGCTGAGGGACAGCGCCCAGGCCCAGAGTTCAAGCCCCATGACCAACCAACCAACAAAAATAAACTGGGGGTTTTGGACTATTCACAAGCATTAGGAAAAGCCTTTAGAGAGAGCAGTTTCTGCCAAGCCTCACCCGGCCTCGGCTCCCTGAGCTGGAGCATGAGCTCATGGTGGTATTTGCCTCTGCCCCCTACAGAAATGTGCAAAATGAGGGATCAGGGTACACCTCCAGGTTAAAAAGTGTTAAAAAAAAACTGACTTGAGACAGACCTGCTTTAATATTCAACTTCGTTAGGTCAGCAAAAGACACAATTACATAGTCAACAAGGCTAGTAAGTACTCAGGGAACTGATTTCAGGACACAGTGCTCAGAACAATTTGTGTCAGGACACTAAAACATTGTACCAACTACCTGGCACTGGTGGCTCACGCCTGTCATCCTAGCTACTCAGGAAGCTGAGATCTGAGGATCATGGTTCAAAGCCAGCCTGGGCAGAAAAGTCCCTGTAAGATACTTTAATAAACTACTCATAAAAACCAGCAGTTGTCAGGCGCCATTGGCTCACACCTATAATCCTAGCTACATAGGAGGCAGACATCTAAGGATCGGGGTTCAAAGCTAGCCTGTGTAGGAAAGTCCGTGAGGCTCTTATCTCCAATGAACCACCAGAAAACCAGAAGTGGTGCTGTGGCTCAAGTGGTAGAGCGCTCGCCTTGAAGAGCTGAGGGACAGCGCCCAGGGCCAGAGTTCAAGCCCCACTATTAACCAAAAAAAAAAAAAAAAGCCAAAACAAAAAACCAGCAGTGGTGCTGTGGCTCAAGTGGTAAAGTGCTACCCGTGAACACGAAGAAGTTCAGGGAACAGTGCCCAGGTCTTGATTTCAAGCCCCAGAACTGGCAAAAAAAAACCAAACGCACCAACTACATAAACACTTTGGCCCCAGTTCTGGGTGCTCTGAAGCATGTTGTGTAGGTTTGAACTCAAGACCGGGAGTTCTCACTTGGCTTTTTCTTTTGTCCAAGGCTGGTGCTCTTCCACTTGAGCCATGCCTCCACTTCTGGCTTTTTGCAGGTTAACTGGAGATAGGAGTCTCACGGTCTCTCTTGCCCGGGCTGGCTTTGAACCGCGATCCTCAGATCTCAGCCTCCTGAGTAGCTAGGGTGACAGGCGTGAGCCACCGGCATCCGGCTGTGTTTAGAATGGATGTGTTTTATGTGGAACAGAATCATGGTGCTTGTTTTGAGACTGATGTTTATAACATCTGTAGTGAAGAGATCCTCAGCCAAGGTGGTTGTAGCAGAGGCTGGGCTGTCCGGGATTATAGCAAGTCAGTACCAGCTCTGTCCACATTACCCCCCAACCCCCACCCCCACCCCAGGAGCAGCACCGGGCCATCAGCCACCACAAAACCAGGTGGCTGTTCACAGCATGAGTAGAGCCGTGTTAATGACTTCCCTTAGCTACTTGTGAGTCCGCGTTCCTTACCTCTTAAGACATGTTGGTAACTAGACAAGAGAAACTGCAGGTGTTCAACCAGCTCGTCCCAAATCTGCCACTGGCTTTTCTCTGATTGCTGAGTGAGAAAAATGAGTGAACGGTAAGAGCCTTTCCTGGTGAACATTATGATTCAGATTAAAATATTATATATATGTATATGGGCTGGGAAAGTGGCTCAGTGGTAGAGCGCTTGCCTAGCATGCATGAAGCCCTGGGTTCGATTCCTCAGTACCACAGACACAGAAAAAGCCGGACGTGGTGCTGTGGGTCAAGTGGTAGAGCGCTAGCCTTGAGCACAAAGAAACTCAGGGACAGTACTCAGGGTCTGAGTTCAAACCCCAGGGCCTGGGCATTGTCTCTGAGCCTTTTTGCTTAAGGCTGGTGCTCTACCCATTGAGCCACAGCTCTACTTCTAGACTTCTTTTGTGGTTCATTGGAAGTAATAGTCTCAGAAACTTTCCTTCCCTGGCTGGCTTTGTACTGTGATCCTCAGATATCTGTGTAGCTAGAGTTACAGGTGTCAGCCATGGGTTATTTCCTTGGTTAGTTTGTTTGTTCCTTCCCTTCCTCCCTCTTTATTTTTTCTCTCCGTGTACCTCTCCCCCACCCAATTCTATAGTTTGAAGTGCTAGGCAAGCATTATACTACTTGAGCCACAGCTCCTCTTCAACCTTTTTGGTGGTTCATTGGAGATAAATCTCAGACTTTCATGCCCGGGCTTGGCTTTGAATTGTGATCCTCAGATTTCAGCCTCCTGGGGAGCTAGGATGATAGGCGGGAGCCACTGGCATCTGATTGACGTTTTCTTTGTTGTTTTTGTTTTTTGTCAGTTGTGGGGCTTGAACTCTGGGCTTTGGTGCTGTCCCTCACCTCTTCAACTCAAGGCGAGTGCTCTACCACTCGAGCTACAGTGCCACTTCCAGCTTTTTCTGCTTATGTGGTGCTGAGGAATCGAACCCAGGGCCTCATGCATGCAAGGCAAGCGCTCTACCACTGAGCCACCTTCCCAGCCCCTGAGGGTGCAGTCTCAAGTTGACTTACAATGCTGTTCAAAGAGCAGACTGAGGGGAAGGCGGGCTGGCCTGGGAGGGAAGCGGGACCGTGTACCTGGCACTTGAGCAGAGATGTGGAGTTGTTCAGGAAATACAGGGCCTGGGCCAGGGACAAGGGCAGGCGCGTGGGTGTCTGGCAGCCGTGCAGGAAGATGATTTCCAGCACTTTGCAGCGCAGAAGGTGACTTTCCATGGTGCTGAAGAACATCTCCCTAGGAGACGAGGAGGAGAGGCCATCAGCCATCGATTTCCAAGACCAGATGTCACCCTCGATATAACACCGGCCCTGAGAAACCAGCTGTCATCCTAGCTACTCAGGAGGCTGAGACCTGAGGATCACGGTTCAAAGGCAGCCCGGGGAGGAAAGTCCGTGAGACTCTGATCTCCAATGAACCACTCAGAAAACCGGAAGTGGCGCTGTGGCTCAGGTAGGAGAGCGCTCACCTTGAGCTGAAGAGCTGAGGGACAGCGCCCAGGCCCCAAAAGAACACCTGCCCTAAAAAAAAAAACTAGATGAGAGCCAGGTGCTGCGGCTCATGCCTGTAACTGCGGATCGCGGTTCAAAGCCAGCCTAGGCAGAAAGTGAGACTCTTCTCTCCACTGAACCAGCAAAAGGCTGGAAGTGTGACTCAAGTGGTAGAGCACCAGCCTTGAGCAAAAAAAAAACAACAACAACAACAAAAAACTAAGTACCCAGGCCCAAAGTTCAAGCCTTCTGACCGAACCAAAAAAACAAAAACAAAAACAAATATCATGCAGCTCATGGGCAGGGTAGAAATGGATTTCCTCATGAACTACCAGGATAAGAGAGAAGACCAGACACAAGCACACATTAAAGAATTATGCCATCTTTAACTATGAGAAGTAACTATACTGCCACTGACGGCCGACTTCTATAATCCTAGCTACTCAGAAGGCTGAGATTTGAGGCTCGAGGTCTGAGGCCAGCCTGGAAGTCTTTTAAGATTCTTCCTGCCAATGAACCAGCACAAAGCTGGAAGTGGAGGTTTATGTTCATGGAGTAGAGTTACCAGCCTGGAGTGAACTTGCAAGACGGCAAGGCCCTGAGGTCAAGCCCTGGACCAAAAACAATGATCGATGTAATCGCTGTATCAACAGGATATCCAGAAATTCTGAGTATGCCAAGAGGGATAAAACCTAGTTGATAATGTCTCCATTCATTCTTCAGAAAAACACTTAGTGAACCGGAAATGGAAGGGAACACCCTCAATCTGACAAAGTATCTATGGCCCCTCACACTTAATGGTTAGTGACTCACTGAGCCCCGTAGACCGTAGACCGGGGAGAGGCTTGGATGTCCATCCTCATCACCTTAGTATTATACTGTGATAAGGCGAGAAAAAGACCAAGCGGCGCCCAGATCGGAAGGAAAGGTGTCTAAACTCTCTTTATTCCTAGACAAGATGATTGTAAAAGAATGGGTGAATGCATTCAAGTTCTGAGATTATTATTATTATTTTGTTGTTGTTGTTGGTCATGGGGCTTGAACCCAGGACCTGGGTGCTGTCCCTGATCTCCTTTGCTCAAGGCTAGCGGTCCACCACTGGAATCACAGCGCCACTTTTGGCTTTTTGCTGGTTCATTGGAAATAGAAAGTCTCACCGACATTTCTTTCCCTGCTGGCTTTGAACCATGATTCTCCAATTGCAGTCACCTGAATATCTAGGATTACAGGCATGAATCACTAGTTCCCAGTTTAAAAAAAATATATATATATAATATATATATATATATATATTTTAATAAATATATATATATTTTGGTCAGTCCTGGGGCCTGAACTCTGGGCCTGGGTGCTGTCTCTCAGCTCTTCAGCTCAAGGCTAGCACTCTACCACTTGAGCCACAGCACCACTTCTGGCTTTTTCTGCTTTATGTGGTGCTGAGGAATTGAACCCAGGGCCTCAGGCATGCAAGGCAAGCGCTCTACCACTGAGCCACCTTCCCAGTCCTTAAACTAAACTGAATATAATTAAGTTGGGTGGCAAATTTTCCCCTTCGGGAGAGAATTTTAAAGGTACACTTTTGTTTAATTAATTAGTTAATTAATTAATGTTGGTCATGGGCCTGGGCGCTGTCCCTCAGCATCTCAGTTCAAGGCCAGCGCTTTACCACTTGAGCCACAGCGCCCCTTGCGGATTTTCTGAGTCATTTATTGGAGATAGAGAGTCTCATGGACTTTCCTGCCCAGGCTGGTTTTGAACCGTGATCCTCCGATCTAGCCTCCTGAGTAGCCGGGATGACAGGCGTGAGCCACCGGCGTCTGGCTTATTTAGTTCTTTATTAAAGGGCAGAAGCAGACTCACCTCTGGCTCCTCTCAGGAATGTCCAGCACGAAGCCAAACATCATCTCCGCGATCTTGTTGGAGCTGCAGGTGGGCGTCCTGTCGACCTCCACGGCGATAGATAGCATCCGCTGAAGCTGGCACACGATCCTGGGCCAGAACACGGGATGCGGTGAACGGGAGGGCGCACGGGGGAAGGCTTCCCCCCTGATCGATGAGGCTCAGGACTCGGGGATGGTCAGGGAGAGCTGCTTGAGCCTTTGGCATGCTTTCATTGAGCAGGTTCACCTGCAGGGTCATTCTGCCTGATCATCATCCTGTCTGAGCCCCTTAGATCCTGGCTGGGAAGGTGGCTTAGTGGTAGAGTGCTTGCTTAGCATGCACAAGGCCATGGGTTCGATTCCTCAGCACCACATATGTAGGAAAAGTCAGAAATAGTCCTGTGGCTCAAGTGGTAGAGTGCTAGCCTTGAACCAAAGAAGCTCAGCGACAGTGCGCAGGCCCTGAGTTCAAGCCCCACACAAACAGAACCACACAATCTCAGGGGCTAGAGAACTTTAATCAGTACCTACATTAGCAACTCTGTTTTATTTTATTTATTTTTGTCGGTTGTGGGGCTTGAACTCAGGGCCTGGGCGCTGTCTCTGAGCTCTTCAGCTCAAGGTGAGCACTCTACCACTTGAGCTACAGCGCCACTTCCGGTTTTCCAGTGGTTCATTGGAAATGAGCCTCACAGACTTTTTTCCTGCCCAGGCTGGCTTTGAACTGCGATCCTCAGATATCAGCCTCCTGAGTACACTGGATTATTATAGGCATGGGACACTGATGCCCAGCTCAGTTTTATAAGGAAGAAACCGGGCTAAGATGACTAAAATGACCTAAAGTTCTTTGGCCAGGAAAAACTATGCATTTCCTACATATTTTTCTTTCTCCTGTTATTTAGAGTATAATAGTTTAAGCTGGGTGTTGGTGGCTCCTGCCTGTCAT
>NW_012267245.1:2565372-2567568 GCF_000151885.1 Dipodomys ordii | reverse complement strand
AGCGCTCTACCACTGAGCCACCTTCCCAGCCCCTTGTTTTTTGTTTTTTCAAACTGAAGGAACTGTGTCTTCCTTCATTTTTAGTCAGGGCCTTATACTCTCCCTGAGCTGGAAGTGGTGCTATGGCTCAAGTGGTAGAGTGCATTGAACATCAGAGTTCAGCCCCCACAACTGACCAAAAAAAAGAAAAAGAAAGAATACAATAGTTTATTACTAACAATAATCTCAGAATGTTCACACCTCTAATCCTAGCTACTCAGGAGGCTGAGATCTGAGGATCATGGTTCAAAGCCAGCCTGGGCAGGAAAGTCCATGAGACTCTGATCTCCAATAAACCACCAGAAAACTGGACGTGGCGCTGTGGCTCAAGTGGTAGAGCGCTAGCCTTGAGCTGAAGAGCTGAGAGACAGCGCCCAGGCCCGGAGTTCAGGCCCCATAACTGACAAAAAAAAAGAGTTAGCCTTTAAACTACTTTTTTTTTTTTTTTTTCCGAACTAGTCCTAGGGCTTGAACTCAGGGCCTGGGTGCTGTCTCTGAGCTTCAAGGCTAGCACTCTACCACTTGAGCCATAGTTTCACTTCCGGCTTTTTGAGTAGTTTAGTGGAGATAAGAGTCTCACAGACTCTCTTGTCCAAGCTGACTTTGAGCCACGATCCTCAGATCTCAGCCTTCTGAGCAGCCACTGGTACCCATTTTTTATTTTTTTTTAATCACCCAGTTGGTTCCAGGATTGAACCCAGGTCCTTATGCATGTGAGGCAAATACTCTTCTACTGAGCCATATCCCCAAGCTATGCTAGTGATTTACTTAGTGCCAGGCCTGGCGCTTGAACTGAGGGTCAGGGCACTGTCCCTGAGCTTGTTTTACTCAAGGCTAGCAAGTGAGCCACAGCGCCACTTCCGGCTTTTTCTGTGTATGTGGTGCTGAGGAATCGAACCCGGGGCTTCAGGCATGCAAGGCAAGCACTCTACCACTGAGCCTCCTTCCCAGCCCTGGTGCTATTTTTAAGGCCCCCTGGGGGAAGGACTGTTTTTGCTAGTCTCTTACAGCTGGTTGGTGTTCTTGGTCAGATTCGTCTGGGGCGAAGAAGGGTGGATGGTGCTGGCCTTTGAGATTCCGCTTCCTGAAGAGGTCTGAGTCCCCTCGGAGGGCGGAGCGAGTCCATCTTCAGTGACAGCCTTGACCAGCCACTTGATAACATCTCTGCAACCGGAAGAAGATAGGAGAGGTTAATCGAACATAGATGCTCAGGAAGGACCGCAGCTGACACGTGGGCTCCCAGACCCCAAAGTCGCCTCAAAGGCTTTTACAACAAACCAGGACTTTTAGGTACTTTTCACTATTCAAGCAAGTCTAATGAAAATTCCCCGTTTAAATGCAGTATGAAAAAAGAAATGCACTGGGCACTGGTGGCTCACGCCTGTCATCCTAGCTACTCAGGAGGCTGAGATCTGAGGATCATGCTTCAAAACCAGCCCGGGGGAAGGAAAGTCTGTGAGACTCTGATCTCCAATGAACCACCAGAAAACCAGAAGTGGCGCTGTGGCTCAAGGGGTAGAGCGCTCACCTTGAGCTGAAGAGCTGAGGGACAGCGCCCAGGCCCAGAGTTCAAGCCCCACAACCAACCAAAAAACCCACAGCAACCTAGCTGTGAACACTAACTCGAAAGGCCAATTTTAGTTGGAGTTTACACTTGGTGACAAATGCCTTGGGGGTCAAAGAGCTCTCGCTGTGGCTTCCTGCCCAGGAGCAATCCCTTAGGCAGGTGGGAAGATGGGACCGATGTCATTGTCAGCAATCTACTGTCACCTGTCATCCGATTTATTGATGTATTAATTAATTAATTGATTAAGTTTTGGTAGCAGTTCTGTGGCTTGAATTCAGGGCCTAGGCACTATCCTTTAGCTGTTTTACTCAAAGCTGTCAACTCTGCCTCTTGAGCCAGACCTCTATTTCTGGCCTTTTTTTTCTGGTTCATTGGAGATAACAAGTCTCAGGGCTTTTCTGCCCAGGCTGGCATCAAACCACAACCTTCAGTTCTCAGCCCCCTGAGTAGTTGGGATTACAGGTGGGAGCTGCTATGCCCAGTGAGGTGTCCTCTATTTTTTTTTTTTTTGTCAGTTGTGGGGCCTGAACTCTGGGCCTGGGCGCTGTCCCTCAGCTCTTCAGCTCAAGGCGAGCGCTCTACCACTTGAG
>NW_012267245.1:2560144-2564902 GCF_000151885.1 Dipodomys ordii | reverse complement strand
CCACGACCTACCAAAAAACAAACAAACAAAAAAAGCTACCTTTCATGATGATTTAGGCTCCAAGAAAAAATGGTGGATCCTATATATACACACAGACCTAATTTATTCCTTCTTCAATAATTGTGTGTGTGTGTGTGTATGTGTGTGTGTGTGTGTGTGTGCACGTGCACGCTGGTCAGGGACTTTGAACTAAGGCCTGGGCACTGTCCCTGAGCTTTTGTGCTCAAGTCTAGTGCTCTACCACTTGAGCCACACCTCCACTTCCAGTTTTTGGTGGCTCATTGGAGATAAAAGTCTCACACACTTGCCCACCTGGGCTGGCTTTGAACTGTGATCTTTAGATCTCAGCCTTTTAAGTACCTGGCACCAGGCTTACTTTTCTAAGTCCCTACAAGGAAGGAGAGAGGAAACAGCAGTTTAGAGCTGTGACATCTTAGAAAGCAGAAGGGAAGGGCTGGGAAGGTGGCTCAGTGGTAGAGCGCTTGCCTTGCACGCACGAGGCCCTGGGTTCGATTCCTCAGCACCACATAAGCAGAAAGAAAAAAGCCGGAAGTGGCGCTGTGGCTCAAGTGGTAGAGCGCTAGCTTTGAGCTGAAGAGCTGAGGGACAGCGCCCAGGCCCAGAGTTCAAGACCCATGACCAGAAAAAAACAACAACAACAACAAAAAGATCAGAAAAATGATCATTAAGCATGTCTAAAGTGTAGGCAGATATAGAGGAATGAGGTTGAGGTGTGGGGGTAGATGGAGACACATAGAAGGTTCTAGACTTTGATGTGGGAGCAGGTTAATAAATGCTGACTACAGAATTAAAGGTGACCAATTAACGAAGCAAATGAGGTCAGGGTAATATTTTAATCCAAGTCTGTGACTTTGGGAAAACAATAACTTTTAGGTGACTTAGCAGAACTGAGAAAAGTACGTCAGCAGTAAAATGGTAAACTCAGCTCTAGAAGAATCTTCAAGTTCTGAAGATTAATCAAAAGAAACAAAAAAGTAGAGATGGCAGTGGGTTCTCTGAAGTACAGGTGAAATGGGTGAATTGAAGTAAAGCTACTGAGGAGGCTGAGATCTGAGGATCACAGTTTGAAGCCCGCCTGGACAGAAAAATCCATGAGACTCTCAACTCCAATGAACCACTAAAAAGCTGGAAGTGAAGCTGTGGCTCAAGTAGTAGAGAGCCAGCCTTGAGCAAAAGAGCTCAGGGACAATACCCAGGCCCTGAGTTCAAGCCCCACAACTGGCACCTAAAACAAACAAAAACAAAAAATGGTATATGCCAGGTATGGTGATGTATACCTTTAGTCTCAGGCTAGGGAGATTTTATTGCAGTCAGGAGCTTGACACTAGTAATACAGCAAAACCCTATCTAAAAATCCAAATCAGCCGGGCACTGGTGGCTCACGCCTGTAATCCTAGCTAGTCCGGAAGCTGAAATCTGAGGATCACGGTTCAAAGCCAGCCTTGGCAGGAAAGTCCATGAGACTCTTATCTCTAATAAACCACCAGAAAACTGGAAGTGGCATTGTGGCTCAAGTGATAGAACACTAGCCTTGAGCTGAAGAGCTGAGGGACAGCGCCCAGGCCCAGAGTTCAAACCCCACAACTGACAAACCCCTCAAAAGCAAAAAACAACCAAATAAGATGGAACCAAACAAAAAAAAATCCTCAAAACCCCAAATTAAACAGTTAGCAAGAGAATAAACCAAGCAAGCAAAAGACGCTGGACGAACACAACAAAAATCCAACATTGGAAGGAGATAAAAGGGGAGCACTCACATTTAGGAGTGGCAAAGACCACCAACCCAGATTGAAAGGGTTAAAATGTTCCAATCAGATGCAAACACACATTCTGAGTGCAGACTGAGCCCAAGCAGAAAATTGAGGGTTGCTTTCTGATAAGAAAATAAACTAACAGTAAGGCAATGATTAACTCAAGGAGAAACAAAAGCCTGCTAGGAAAAGCAATCGATACATTGTTACCCTCTTACTTAGGATGAATGGTCATTGTTATGGTTTCAGTAAGAAATGTATCCCGCAATCTCACCAGTTACATGCATGGTCCCCAGATGGCTGTGCTGTTTTGGGTAGTGGTGGAAACTGTAGGAAGTAAGGCCTGGCTGGAGGAAGTTGGTGCAAGTCTAGCTCCTCCTACTCTCCTTGCTTCCTGTCCACCATGAGGTGAAGAAACTCCTTCACACACCCCACTGCTGAGATGTTCTATCCCTGGGGCTGGGGCCATGTAACCACAGAATGAACCTTTGGAGCTGTGAGCCTCATCAATTCTTCTGCTTGATTGGGTGATGGTGGCTCCTGCCTGGAATCCTAGTCACTCATGGGGCTGAGATCTGAAGATGGTGGTTTGAAGCTACCCTGGACAGAAAAGTCAGTGAGACTCTTATCTCCAAGTAGCTAGCAAAAGACCAGAAGTGGTGGTGTGGCTCACATCACAGAGTGCCAGTGTTGAGCCCAAAAAAGCCAAATGAGAGTGGGAGGTTGTGATTTCAAGTTCTCGTATCAGTATCTAGTATCACCCCAAAACTGAACACTTTATATACATGAAGGCTTCCATCTCATAGGGCTGTCTGCACAGTACTTCATTCGGACAAGAGTCCAAGCCTTCTGAGAGCAAAACCACTCGAATGATGGTGCCTGCCATACTGATGGTGAAGATTTCCTTCTTTGTTTTCTTCATTTGGGTCAGTTATGGGGCTTGAACTCAGGGGGTTCCAGTTTTTATAATCACTTCCTGTTAAAGCATCTGGTCAGCTGAGTGCCGGTGGCTCACGCCTGTCATCCTAGCTACTCAGGAGACTGGGATCTGAGGATCATGGATCAAAGCCAGCCCAGGCAGGAAAGTCCGTGAGACTCTTATCTCTAATAAACCACCAGAAAGCTGGAAGTGGCGCTGTGGCTCAAGTGGTAGAGTGTTTGCCTTGAGCTGAAGAGCTGAGGGATAGTGCCCAGGTCCAGAGTTCAAGCCCCATGACCCCCACACCCCAAAAAAAGCATCTTGTGACTGGTGACTTGAGGAAACCTTATCTATTAATCTACCTAATATTCTCAAGCTGTGTTGTTCAATCTGTGTGTGTGTGTGTGTGTGTGTGTGTGTGTGTGTGTGTGTGTGCTGGTTGTAGGGCTTGAACTTGGTGCTATCCTTTAGCTTTTTTGCTCAAAGATGGTACTTTATCACTTGAGCCACACCTCCACTTTGGACATTTTGCTGGTTAACTGGAGATAAGAGTCTTACAGACTTTCTTGCCAGGCTGGCTTCAAACCATGATCCTCAGAGCTCAGCCTCCTGATCAAGCTAGACGTGAGCCACTGTGTCAGGTTTCACCTTGCCTGTCAACTTGATTGGACTAAGCGGTGCCCAGGAGAGGAGAGAGGACACCTCTGGGTGTGTTGGTTGAGAGTCCTTCTAGGGATCAGTGTGGCTAGACAACTGGGAGGTAAAAGAACTGTGGGCAGTCGAGTCTGGCTGGAGGAGACTCAGGTCTCGCCCGGGCGCTGGCTCGCTCCTGCCCCCTGGTGGCCAGTACCTGACGTTGTGGGGCTGTTTGTCGCAGGAGAGCACGGTGTTGGCGATGGACTGTTGCAGGTGATGTCTTTGTCTCCTCAGCGTCTGCTGGAAGTCGTCTTCCAGGGTCTGCACCACGTAACGCAGAAACAGGACTCTCCCGGGCAGAGTCTGACCCTGGGAGGGAAGGAATGATACATCAGCCTTTCTCCATGGTCCCTGGATGATGCTAAGTACTGACTGGTCACCCTCATTAGGCTTCTAGGGAGTCTGGGTCATTGTAAATGAGGAAAAACAGGGAGACTGATAAAAGAATCACACTCTGGGAGAGCTCAGAAACCATTTGTGTGTGAGTACTAGGGTATGAACGCAGGGCCTGGGCACTGTGCCTTAGCTTTTTTACTCAAGAATGGTGCTCTACCATTTGAGCCAAGCCTCTACTTCCAGCTCTTTTGCTGGTTCACTGGAGGTAAGTCACAGGGGTTTTCCTGCCTGGGCTGGCTCTGAACTGTGATCCTCCAATCTCAGCCTCCTAAGTAGCTAGGATGACAGGCGTGAGCCACTGGCATCTGGCCTGCTTTGTCTACTTTCTGTCCATCACGCAGAATCAACTCTGCTCCGCCCACTTCTTTCACCGTGCTGCTCTGCTTCCCCCTGGTCTGGAAACAGTATTAATCTCTCCTCTTTTTACATTGCTCCTCAGGTATTTATGACAGCAATGGAAAATCCGACTTGCACACGCACTACATTTGCAGCTTATTCATACAGTCCCGAGAAGACTGAAAGGTGTGAAATAGAAACTGCAAACCCACTGGCCACTAACTTCCCATTTCTTACTCCCCACCTGCACCCCTGGTAACTACATTCTATTTTCAATTTCTTTTTTATCACTTGTGGGGCTTGAACTCAGGACCTGGGTGCTGCCCTGAGCTTTTTGTGCTCAAGGCTAGCAGGCCGCCACTTTGAGCCATGTGCCCTTTCTGGTTTTCTGGTGGTTCATAGGAGATTAAGAGTTTCCTTTCCTGCCTGGGCTGGCTTTGAACCACGATCGTCACATCCCAGCCTCCTGAGTAGCTAGGATTATAAGCATGAGCCATCAGCGCTCAGCTTTCCATTTTCTATATCTATGAATTTTTTTTTCTAGTATTTAGTTTGAATTCAGGGCTTCATGTTTGCTATGTGCTCTATTGCTAAAACATGCCCCCAACCCCACTTTTTGCTGGCTATTTTTTTTTTTGT
>NW_012267245.1:2554230-2560029 GCF_000151885.1 Dipodomys ordii | reverse complement strand
GATAGGAGTCTCACGGTCTCTCCTGCCCGGGCTGGCTTTGAACCACGATCCTCAGATCTCAGCCTCCTGAGTAGCTAGGATGACAGGCGTGAGCCACCAGCGTCCGGCTTTGCTGGCTATTTTTGAGACAGGGTTTCACTTCTTGCCCTGGTGTACATCCGGTCTGCCATTTTGCCTATTTTAAGTTTCTTGTTGTCGTTTGCATGGTAGGAGCGTGCCACTGTGTCTAGCTTTCCTCTGTTGAGACCCTTTACTCTCTGATAGTGGACTTTTTTCCCCAGGCTGGCCTGCAACCACAATCTAACCTCAGGCTTCCACAAAACTTAGGATAACAGGCATGTGCCACTGCACCTGGTTTGAAAGGAAGTCCTGTGTGACCTTTTCTGCCTGGGTTGGCCTCGAACTGAGATCCTCCCATTTTCCAGCCTCCCCGAGTAGCGAGGATTACGGGTGTGATTCAGAGACGCCTGGCTTGAATTTTAACTATTTTGCCATCTCTTTGAATGACTGGCATGTTTCACTTAGCACAGTGTCCTAAAGGGTGTACCTTGGGACAGAATTACTTTGCTTTTTGACGACTGATATTGCACAGTACCTAGGTCCTGCACTGTGCCTCAGCGCCACTTCTGGCTTTTTCTTTTTTATGTGGTACTGAGGAGTCGAACCCGGGGCTTCATGCATGCTAGACAAGCACTCTACCACTAAGCCACGTTCCCAGCCCTCTGGTTGTCCATTTTCTTTGTAACTTAAGTCTTTCCGAGCATGATCATGTTACCTCTTCTTCCATGACATAGGTGAGCAGTTTCCAGTCCCATTCCACTGCTTTGGCATTGGCTGGATGTAGCCTGAAATTCAAGTGACATGCATTAGAATTCCGGAGAACTTAGTGGACGCAGTGCTAGGGATCTGAAGATGAGTCCCAGCCCGCCCTGCAGGGACCAAACCATGTCAATCGGAGGTAGCTGTCAGTCAATACGCTTTACCTATCGGGAACTCAGGATGCCCTGGGATTTGTGGCGCTAATCATAATATTCTACTTCTCAGTTCAGCGATTGGCCCAAAACATCAGCTCACGTTTCAGGTAAAGCCAATCCGGAATCCATTCCAGAACTGTCGTATCTGGAGTATCACAAAAGCTTGTGGCTGAGGACTAACTGTGAGGAACCCAAAGACATAATAAAGCAGAGCTACAAAAGCATCCTGGTGACCAGTTTTGAGCATAGAAGCAAGTAGCATCTATTTTGTGTGTGTATGCTGGTACCAGACCTTTGCACTGAAGACCTCGGGCTCTTGCTTAGCTTTTCCCTTTAAGGTTGGAGCTCTACCACTTGAGTCATACCTCCACTTATGGCTTTTTGCTGGTGAAGTGGAGGTTAAGAATCGCATGAACTTTCCTACCCTGGCTGGCTTCCACTGTGATCTTCAGATCTCAGTCTCCTGAGTAGCTAGGATTACAGATGTGAGCCACGGGTTCAAGTCACATTTTAATTCTAGGTTTCTAGTATGCAATGTCACCAAATTCTCTCTCTTGCTCTTTCTGGTACTGGGGCTTGAACTCACAACCTGGGCAATATCCCTGAGCTTTTTCATTCAAAGCCTTGAGCCACCGTTCCACTTCTGTTTTTTTTTTTTTTTTGTAATTAGAGATCAGAGTCTCATGAGTTTCTGCCTGGGCTGAGTGCAAACTGCAATCCTCAGATCTCAGCCTCTTGAGCACTTAGGGCTTGCTCCACCAAGTCCTCCCAGTACTAAATTCTCTTTCACCAGTTGTTAAAGACAGTTCTGATGGGCTTTTGTGATCACATCTATCTAAATAACCCTTTAAGAAACCCTCGTGGGCAGTGTGGCTCAGGTGATCAGAACACTTGCCCATCAAGCACAAGGCACTGAGTTCAAGCCCCAGGAGCACCTTTAAAAAACAAACCTTCCCTCCTAAAGCTTAGGAAAGAGAAAATTGAGTCGAATTCCCCTAAACTCCCCGACAGCCAGTGTTACAGCTCATACTGTTGGATTTTCATGAGCAGCATGTAGGCTTCTTTGAGGACATCCACGGTCTCGGAGCCGCTGAGCAGTATTTTCTGGATGATGTGCGCCACGATGTCTCTGGGTGGGTAATGCTGCGGTGACACGAAATCCATCAAAAACTGCACGGTCCCCAGGGGGAAGTTTTCTTCAATGGTGTTGGCCACCATCCTTAGTCTTCGATTAGGGATGGGTTCTAATTTTTGACCTTTGCTCTGTAGAGAGAAAAAGAAACAGAAAATCAGGATGGCTTCCCATAGTGTATAAAACCCAGAGGTTTTTCTGGAATAGGTTCAGTGAAGACTGTAAAGAAAAGTCTGTCAGTCCCTCTGTTCATCCACTCATCCATCCATTTTTAGCATGGGTACCGGGCTTGAATTCAGGGCCTGGGCACTGTCCTTTTGCTTTTTCATCTATCTATCTATCTATCTGTCTGTCTGTCTAATTTTTGGTATGGGTATGAGGCTTGAATTCAGGGCCTGAGTGCTGTCCCTTAAGCTTTTTATTTTTGGTGCTCTACCACTTGAGCCACAATGCCACTTCCAGCTTTATGGTGGTTTACTGGAGGTAAAGTGTTTCATGGACTTTCCTGCCTGGGCTGGCTTTGAATCATGATCCTCAGATCTCAGCCTCCTGAGTAGCTAGGCTGACAGACCAGTGTCTGGTCCCCAGAGCTGACAAGGGTACGATCCTGTGTGATCTGGAAGGTATAAGGGCACCAGCGAGAGAAAGGCATAGGAGCGGAAGACAAGAACATGGCAGAGATCTGCTAGCGAGTCAGCCACACGAGTGCTTTACATCCATCTCATCAGCGATCCTGCGAAGCTAGGGCTTGCACAAGTAGAAGGGATTCCTCCCATGCTGATGTTTAAGTGTGGAGCCTGAAATCTGAACCCAGATCTGATTTCGTCTACAAGTAGTGGGGGGGGGGGGAAAGATCAAACCTTTACTGAAGACTTGGCCAGTTCTCTCAGGCATGGACCCCAGGTTAAAGGAACCTTCGCGAGGTCTATGGAAAGGACACTTAATCCCTGGAGGGGAGAAGTGTCGGCTCACCTCCCGGGTGTCTTTATCGGGGATTAGTGTCTGGAAGAAGAGGTGATGGACGGGAGGGCGCAGGAAGTACTTGAGCCTGTGTAGGCAGGGCCTGTTGAACGCCCCGCCCTGTGGGACTTGCGGTTGCACCTGCGCAGACTTGGCGTTGGTAGGCTCTGATGGTCTTCGGTCTTTTGTAGCTGCGGTCGGTGTGACCTGAAGCCAGGGGACTTTCACTAAGGGAGCTTCGGGCTGTGGAGATGGCGGCATGGGGGAGCAGCTGGGAGAGGAGGGGGTGGAGATGTCCATAGGAGTGTCACGACTCAGGATATCACTGTGATCTGGTGGTGAGCGGGCTAGGTGGCCTGCTAACTGTGGCGCAGGTCTCAGGGACCGTGACGTGTTTGCTGGGGGCGGCGATGTGTGGTTGCTTGGTGGCTGTGGGATGGTGGCTGGTGGCTGTGGTATAGCTCCTGGTAGCTGTGATCCAACTCCTGGTGATAGTGGCACATCTGGTACGCGGGGCACGTCTCCTGACCATGGTGGCGTGTCTCCCAGAGCCTGTGGCCTGGGTGGCGTAGCTGGGTATGATCGGTGTGGAGGCGGGCCTGGCAGATGCGGAGGTAGACGCGGACAGTCTTGCGGTGTGCTCGGGGGGTGTGGAGGCCAGGACAAATCTTGGGGTGGGTGAGAAATAATCTGAGGAGCACACGGTGCATTCGGCCGGGCGCAGGGCACATTCTGAGGAGGGGCTGGCACATTCAGCGGGGCACAGGGTACGTTCGGCGGGGAGCGGGGGACATTCTGGGGGGAGGGTGGTACCTTCTGGGGGGGGCCAGGTACCTTCTGCAGGGCGCAGGGCAGGTTCTGCGGAGCGGGTGGCACATTCTGAGAGCATGGCGTGTTCTGCAGAGAGCATGGCGTGGTCTGCAGAGAGCATGGCGTGGTCTGCAGAGAGCATGGCGTGTTCTGCAGAGAGCATGGCGTGTTCTGCAGAGAGCATGGCGCGGTCTGCAGAGAGCATGGCGCATTCTGCAGAGTGCACGGGGCATTCTGCGGGCCACTGGGCACTGTCTGTAGAGCACATGGTGCTCCTCCTTGAAGCGGCTGAGACAGAGCCAGAGTTTGGCCCAGCATGGTCTCTGATGGGCAGGACAAGGCTCGAGGGGGACACGAGGAGGGCCGGGGGGGATAGGCGCAGGCTTGTGGGGGGCACGGGGAGGTTCGCAGGGGGCACGGCAGGGCTGGTAGTGGACAAGGCACATCCCGCTGCGTGCATGGTAAGGGCGCCCTCTCATTGTTACTGTTGCTATTGCTTATGGGGGAGAACGAAGACAGCTGTAGGTTGGCCAAGAAGCTGAGATCACTTCGGAACGTGGTTGAGCCGCCATTCGGCTGCCCCGGGTACGTCGAGTCCTGCCGGATCGCTCCTTCATAGATGCTTCCCTCCGTGTCCAAGCGCAGCGGGGTGCTGTTCATCACTCTCCGGGTTGGAGGCCGAGAACTTCTGTCCACCTGGCTTTCTGTCACCTCTTTGCTGGAGCATGTCTGAAGGCTATCTGGCTCCTTCTGGGAGGGAGCAACAGGGTCCGAAGTCAGATCGAGGGTGGCAATGGGTCTACTTTCTTCCTCGCCGGTGGTGAGATCGATCACACAGTGTCCGTTGCGGTCCTTGGCCCTTGGTCTGGGTTCTCTAGTTAAATCAATGAAGTCCTGCGGAAGAATTTGCAAGAGGAGTTAGAAGATGAGCAGAGGAGCTCACGCCTGTAATCTCAGCTACTCAGGAAGCTGAAATCTGAGGATCACACGGATCGAAGCCAACCCGGGGGCAGGACAAGTCTGGGAGACTCTTATTGCCAATGAACCAGCAAAAAGTTGAAAGTGGAGCTGTGGCTCAAGTAGTACAGCACCAGCCTTGAGTGGAAAAAGCTAAGGGGGCAGGGGACCAGGTCCTCAGTTTAAGCCTCAGTAACAAAAAAGAAGAAGAATGTCATTATCTGCGAAGAATGACAGTCTAGTTTTAGAGGATGTTTACTTCTTAGACAATCTGCACATCTTACCTACATAAACATTAGTAATACTGTGTAATAACAGCTAATTTCTTTATTTTGTCAGTTGTGGAGCCTGAATTCTGGGCACTGTCTCTCAGCTCTTCAGCTCAAGGCTAGCGCTCTACCACTTGAGCCACAGCGCCACTTCTGTTTTTTCTGCTTATGTGGTGCTGAGGAATCGAACCCAGGGCCTTATGCATGCGAGGCAAGCGCTCTACCACTGAGTCACCTTCCCAGCCCCAAACAGTTGATTTCTTTACCGTCTTGATATGGGTAAGCAGGAATGCAGTGGGAAATTTATTCTGATCAAAGGAGAACAAGGAATTATAAGGGATCTCAACCTCAAGCTTTTTATTTTTTGCTACCAGTAATGGGGCTTGAACTCAGGGCCTTGGTCTTGTCCCTTCGCCCTTTTGCTCCAGGCTGGCACTCTACCACTTGAGCCACACCTCTACTTCCAACTTTTTGGTGGTAATTAGAGATGAGTCTCATGGGCTTTCCTGCCCAGGCTGATTTGGAACCACAATCCTCAGCTCTCAGCCGCAGTTGACAGCCACGAGTGTTAGGGTAAGCAAATGTAAGAGGACTTGTGTACAAAGAATGGATAGGGTGTGGGCTGGGAAGGTGGCTCAGTGGTAGAGCGCTTGCCTTGCATGCTCGAGGCCCTGGGTTCGATTCCTCAGCACCACAT
>NW_012267245.1:2542788-2553605 GCF_000151885.1 Dipodomys ordii | reverse complement strand
TTCTTTTTGCTTATGTGGTGCTGAGGAATTGAACCCAGGGCCTCAGGCATGCAAGGCAAGCGCTCTACCACTGAGCCACCTTCCCAGCCCTCTCCAGTTGTTTTGATGTCTCCACAGTCACTCCAAATTTCTCATGTATGTTACACACTATATTTCTATCTGTTCTCTTTTTTTGAGTCTTTGTATTCCAAGCGCATCTTATATAAATAGTGCATTTCATTCAACAATACATAGGAGTCCCTCCATGCTTTGTCCAGACTGACAATCTCTGTCTTTTGACAAATTTCTCGTGCAATTATATTTAGTTTTTGTCAATCATTGTTTTAGCTCTGCAATTGGTAGAGTGCTAACCTTGACTAAAAGGGTCAGGGACAGAATGCAGGCTCTGAGTTCAAGCCCCAGGACTGGCACAAAAAAATATACATATAGCCAGGCGCTGGTGGCTCACGCCTTGTCATTCTAGCTACTCAGGAGGCTGAGATCTGAGGATCATGGTTCAAAGCCAGCCTGGGCAGGAAAAGTCCGTGAGACTCTTATCTCCAATAAACTACCAGAAAACTGGAAGTGGCGCTGTGGCTCAAGTGGTAGAGTGCTCGCCTTGAGCTGAAGAGCTGAGGGACAGCGCCCAGGCCCAGAGTTCAAGCCCCATGACTGACAAACAAACAAACAAACACACACACACACACACACACACACACCAATACAATTCCATTCACCCTACTCCTCATCTTCTATTTTTGTGGTGATTGTTTTAGATACACTCATGCATTATATCTGTGTACATTGTGAACACTAAATCAGCACCACCATATTTGTTTTAGGCAAGTTGTCTTTCAAAGACATTCTGAAGCGACAACAATTGTCACTTTGTTTTTACCACATATTTGCAAATTCTGGTGCTCTTCATTCCAAAGGAAGCTATTTCCCGTGGGGATAAATGTCTGTAGTGTAGGCGTTGTAGTGAAAAAACTGCTTTTCAATTTACTCGTTTTAAAATACCTTGATTTTGCTCTTGTTTTTGAAGGATAATTTGGCAAACATAAGCTCTTGGAGGGAAAAAAAAGTTTCTTTCTCTCTCCCTTTCTGTGGTACTGGGGCCTGGATTCAGGGTCTTGCACTATGGTGGGCAGGTGTTCAACCACTTGAACCAAGCCCCTGACACTCTTGGCCAAAAAGCTCTTTTCTTCCATGATTGGAATATATCAATTCCATGACTTTGGGCCTCTAGTCTGACGGGAAGTCAGCTGTTAATTTGCATCGAGGTTTCCTAGTGACATTTTTCTCTGGAGAAAGTCTGGCTCTCTTGGCGTTTGTTGTGCTTTGAGTCTGTTCTATTTCTCTTTTTTTTCTTTTTTGTTTTTTTATTGTCCCTGGTCGTGGGGCCTGAACTCTGGGCCTGGGCGCTGTCCCTCAGCTCTTCAGCTCAAGGCTAGCGCTCTACCACTTGAGCCACAGCACCACTTCCGGCTTTTTTCTTTTTGCTTATGTGGTGCTGAGGAATCGAACCCAGGGCCTCAGGCATGCAAGGCAAGCGCTCTACCACTGAGCCACCTTCCCAGCCCTGTTCTACTTCTCTTGTCTGTAGTTACTTTCCCAACTGAAGATAAGAAAACTCCAGTCACTGTCCTTGAAACATTTTTCTATGTATGGAAGGGATGGGGGGAAAATGGAGAACAATGGGAAAAGGGGTGATATTCATCAAGATGTGCTGTATTCGTCATCTTACTTGTAGAATTGAAACCCTTTTGTACAACTACTTAAAATTTTTTTTCTTTTACAACCTTTCCCTGCTGTTCTTCTAAGATCCCAATCGTATATTTGTGGGTTGCTTCATAATGTGCTATATGATTATGAGCTTCTATTCAACTTTACTCCATCTCCCTGCCAACCTTTATTATATTTTCGCTGCTACTAAGGCTTGAACTCAAACCCTGGGTGCTGTCCCCTAGGCTTTTTTTGCTCAAGGCTAGTGCCCTACCACTCGAGACACACCTTTCCCCTAGAACCACTTTTAGGTGGTTAATTGGAAAATAAGAGTCTCAGACTTTCCGGACTGAGCTTTGAACTGTGATCTTCAGATTTCAGCCTCTTGAGCAGCTAGGATTACATGAGTGAGCCACCACCCCCTGGCTGCACCTCTTTTTGTATTCTTTTGATTGTCGTCGTGTTTGAAGGACAGAGGATCAAACCCAGGGCCTCGTGCATGCTAGGTAAGTACTCTAGTACTTATGTAAGTATTCTAGTACTGAGCTAGTACTAGGACTAGTACTCTAGTACTGAGCTCCCAAACTCCCAGCTTTTTCTGGCTTGTATCTCTTTGGTGCCTCGCTGGTTCTCTTGGATAAAACCTAGTAACTGGATACACTTGATCTAATAATAGTTGCCAATTTACCCTCTAATCTTAGTGTCTTCTCTTAGTGTTCCTAACTAATTTGCATTTCCACTGCCTATTATGCTAATGAAGCTCTCACAAGTTACACATTCTCTGATTTTCATAGTGGGATTGCCAGAGGGCAAGAAGGCCTAGGTGACAGGGATTTCCAACATTTAGCACCTGCTCTGGGAGACACAGCAGCTGATCAGGCCTTGATCATCTAGTAACCCTGTTTTCAGATCAAGATACCTAACAACAAGTCTGTGGCATGAATTTTATGGCTAAAACACCTAAATGAGGCTGAGATCTGAGGGTTGTGGTTCGAAGCCAGCCTGGAGAAGGAAAGTCTAGGAGACTCTGATCTTCCATGAACCACCAGAAAAGCGGAAGTGGGGCTGTGGCTCAAGTGGTAGAGCGCTCACCTTGAGCTGAAGAGCTGAGGGACAGCGCCCAGGCCCTGAGTTCAAACCCCAGGGCTGACACAAACAAAACCTAAAGAAGCCAGGTGCTGGTGGCTCACCCGTGCCTGTCATCCGAGCTACTCAGGAGGCTGAGATCTAAGGAGTATGGTCCGAAGCTAGCCCAGGCAAGAAAGTCTATGAGATTCTTATCTCCAACTAATGGCTAAAAAACCAAAGTCAGAAGTGGAGCTGTGGCTCAAGTGGTAGAGCATTAGCCTTGAGCAAAAAAAGCTCAGGGACTGTGCCCAGGCCCTGAGTTCAAGGCCCAGGACACACACACACACACACACACACGCACACACACACGCACACACACACACCCTGAAGCTCAGGGACTGTGCCCAGGCCCTGAGTTCAAGGCCCAGGACACACACACACACACACCCTGAAGCTCTTCTCTGTGGAGTTCTGGAAGTCTCAGGCCGGGCTGTACCAGCACAAAGCTGGTCCAAGGCTCATCTCTTGTGGATGGTGTAGGGGGTAAGGTTTGCTGCTTACCATTCCAGCTTTGGTTATGGCTTTGGGCTTCATTGTTCTCCTAGCAGATTTCTGCTCATTCCTGCCAGCCCAGAGAATAGGAAAACTTAGTCTGTTGCTCATGTTTCCCATGAGTGCCTATTCTATCACCAGTACCTGCCACAGGGACAGACACAAGGCAAAACATTCAAGACATGTCAAGAGGGCTGGGAAGGTGGTTTAGTGGTAGAGTGCTTGCCTAGCATGAATGAATCCCTGGGTTCGATTCCTCAGTACCACAGACATAGAAAAAGCTGGAAGTGGCGCTGTGGCTCAAGGGGTAGAGTGCTAGCCTTGAGCAAAAGAAGCTCAGGGACAGCACCCAGGCCCTCAGTTCAAGCCCCAAGACTGGAGGGGGGAAAAAAAAGACATATCAAGAGACTGAATTTTGGGAGGAAACTTGATGGAATTTCCATTTGACCAAATTGAAAACAATAGGGATACTTGAGAGGCTTTCTACCCATTACTCAATTCCACAAGCCACAATTAAGGACTAACTGGGAATGCTGATTAGCCTTCTGTTTCTGTTCTAAGCCCCGCACCTTAAATCTATGACTCCTTTCCTGAATAAAGTTCCCACATAGGTTCTGTCTCTGATGCTTGTGGGGGTAGTTAGTTATGAGTTGGGGACAGGAGGCAATACATTTACTGTATAGATTTATAGGGTACCCACATAGAGCCTTAGATCCATAAAGATAATTCTAACTGGACAGCAAATCATATAGCTATTATGCAAATCTGACTTTGTTTGTGCTATTTGCCTATTTATTGGTTTGCCTGTTATGAGCATTTTTATAAATGGAAGCATCCAATGTACATCTGGCTTTTTTTTTTTAATGTAGCATGTTTTCAAGAGCCATCTATGTTGTGATATATATTAGTACTGCAGTTTTCTTTTTTTTGGGGGGGGGTTGGTCGTGGGGCTGTAGCTCTTTAGCTCAAGGCAAGTGCTCTACCTCTAGAGCCACATTACCACTTCTGGCTTTCTGGTGGTTCATTGGAGAGAAGAGTCTCATGGACTTTCCTGCCCAGGCTAGCTTTGAACCCCGATCCTCAGATCTCAGCCTCCTGAGTAGCTAGGATGACAGGTATAAGCCACCAGCACCCAGCTCTTACATTTTAGATGGAGACATTATTAAGATGTATGTTCATTTTCAGTGGCTGGGAGCATTTCGTTTGACTATTATGAATACTACTTACAAGTCCCTGTGTGAACATCACATTTTCAAGTCTCTTGGGGATATGCCTAGAAAAGTCCTGCGTGGTTGTATGGTAGGTTTATGTTTATTTTCCTGAGAAATTGCCAATGTTTTTCAGAGTAGCTGTACCCTTTCCATTCCACCGATAATTCGATCCAGTTTCTCCATACCCTTTGCCAGCATTTGATGGTGTCCTTGTTTGTTTTCTTCCTATTAAGGTTAGAGTGCTCTTCCTATAATCTGCATACAAATCTTAAGTCAGATGTTATTTATATCTTTTCTCCTTGTTTGTTCTTTTTATTTTCTAAACAAAGAATGCTACAGAGCAAAACCGTCCCTTTCCATGAAAGCTAATTTATCGTATTCTGTTTTTCTTTTATGGATTACGCCCTTGGCATCACGGTGAAGACCTCTGTGCTTAACGTTTGGCCATGAAAATTTTTACTTACATTTTCTAAGAGGTGTATAGTTTTGCCAGGCACTGATGGCTCACACCTGTCACCCTAACTACTCAGGAGGTTGAGTTCTAAGGACTGCAACTTGAAGCCGGCCTAGATTGGCAAATCCACAAGACTCTGATCTCCAATTCTAACCAGTAAATAGCCAGAAGTGGAGCTGTGGCTCAAGTGGCAGAATGCCAGACTTGAGTGAAAAAACTCAGGGACAGTGCCTAAACCCTGAGTTCAAGCCTCAGTTACTAACACACACACACCTAAACCCTGAGTTCAAGCCTCAGTTACTAACACACACACACACACACACACACACACACACACACACACACACACCCTCTGATGTATTCTGAGTTCATTTTGATGAAAGGTGTGAAGTTTATGTCAAGATTTTTGCCTTTTTGCTTTCAAATGTCCAATTATTCCAACTTTACCCATTGAAATCACCATCTTTCCTCCGCTGAATGGAAAGACACTTTTACACCTTTGTGAAAAATCAATTCGTTCTGCTGTGTGTGTCTATTTTGAGGTATATTTTCATCTCATTGATAAGTGTGTCAATTCTGGGCTGGGGATGTAGCACAGATGGAGAACACTTGCTGAACCTGCGCAAAGAACCTGGGGGTGGAGCAAACTAAAAAAAAAGGAAACAAGCAAAAAAAGATCTTTCCCAGTGTCAGCCTCTTCAAGAACTTCACTGTCTTAATTATTGTAGTTAAACAGTAGATCCTAAAAAGTAGCTGGGTGGTTCACACCTGTCATCCTAGCTATTCAAGAGGCTGAGATCCAAGGATCATGGTTCAAAGCCAGCCCAAGCAGGAAAGGCTGTGAGACGCTTATCTCCAATAAACCACTAGAAAACTGGAAGTGGCGCTGTGGCTCAAGTGGTAGAGCACTAGCCTTGAGCTGAAGAGCGCAGGGACAGCGCTCAGGCCCAGAGTTCAAGTCCCATGACCAGAAAAAAAAAAGTAAAAATACTTTCATTTGGCTAACTATATTCTTTTTCAAAATAGTTTTGGCTACTCTAGTTCCCAGGAAGCAGCTTACCCACAATTTATGAAGTACCATGGAAGTTAAATCTAAATCGGGTGCTGATGGCTCCCTCCTGTCATTCTAACTCAAGAGGCTGAGATCTGAGGATCACAGTTCAAAGCCAGCCCAGGTAGGAAAGTTAGTGAGCCGCTTATCTCCAATTAGTCAGCAAAAAGCCAGAAGTGGAGCTGTGGCTCAAGTGGTAGAGCCCCAGCCTTGAGCAAAAAAGCTCACAGACATCATCCAGGTGGTGAGTTCAAGCCCCCGTATCAACACAAACAACAACAACAACAACGAAAAGTTAAAATGAGTCTACCTAGCCATGAATGTAGTATGTACCTCCATTTATGATTTCTTTTGGGGAAAATACAGCTTTCAGCATGTCGATTCTATATGTATTTTGTAACACCCATACCTATACATTAAATTATAAATGGTATTGTATTTTAAGTTTTGACATTATCTATTGCTACCATATAGAAAGAACTATGATAGATTTGCTAAACTGACTACTTTGTTGGTCTCCTACCCCTTCAGTAGCTTCATTATTTGCAATTTTCCTTTTCTTCACAATCATGTCATCTGGAAGTCGATTTTATTTTTCCTTTCCAATCTGTATCTCTGTTTTTGTCGACAGTGGGGCTTGAACTCTGGGCCTGGGCGCTGTCCCTCAGCTCTTCAGCTCAAGGCAAGTGCTCTACCCACTTGAGCCACAGCGCCACTTCCGGCTTTTTTCTTTTTGCTTATGTGGTGCTGAGGAATCGAACCCAGGGCCTTGAGCATGCAAGGCAAGCGCTCTACTACTGAGCCACCTTCCCAGCCCTCATTTCATTTTATGAGGTGAAAAATGTTTGATTATGTACAAAAATTCTTCTGTAGGAAGTTGTGTAGAATGGGTGTCATTTCTTCTAGGTTTGGAGGTTTGGACCAAGAGATTTCTTCTTGTTTCATGTGTGTGCCTTGTGTTCACACCATTTATGTATGCCCCATGGACATATCTTAATACTAGCAAGTGCTCTACCACTGAATCAGCCCTTAGTTTTCTCTTTGTTCCCCCCTCCCCCCTTTTTTTTCTCTACTGGATCTTGCTATGCAGCTTAAGTTGGTCTTGAATATGTCAGAATAGCCTAGCTGGCCTTAAAATATCTTGCTCCTGTCTGCAGAGTACCGGGATTAAAGATATGCGCTACCAGGTCTAGCTCTACTACAGAACTTTCTACAGAAGAAACAAGAGAAAATATACAGGAGAGCCTCTTTAGGACTATGCAGAGTTTTTGGATAATACCCAAAGCACTAGCTGAAGAAATAAAAACCTGATAAAAAGCTTTTGCTCTATGAAGGGTTTTGTGAGGAGGAAGACAAGACATGCAATAGGCAGAAAGGAAGTATTTGCAAGTCACATAGCCAACAAAGGACTAGTAAGCAGAATATAGACTTCTCATAATTTAACAGAAAGATCAAAACAACAACCCTACCACAAAACAATGCAACTAGAAAATAAGCAAAATAGGTAGACAGACATTTCACTGAGATGTACGCAAATTATTAGCCACTAAAGAAATGCAAGGGACCTTGCTCATGTAATTGTAACCCCTCTGTACAGTATTTTCACAATAGTATTTTCACAATAAAAAAAAAAACTTATTAATAATAAAAAAAAAGACATGCAAGTGACAACCACAATGAGATTTCTACCACACCCCTACTGGAATGGCTAAAACCAGGTATCAAAATTATATATATATATATATATATATATATATATATATTTGGTGCTGGTCCTAGGACTTGAATTCAGAGCCTGGGCCTCCCTGTCTCTGAACTTCTTTTGCTCAATGCTAGGGCTCTCCCGCTTGAGCCACAAAGACACTTCTGGCTTTTTCTGAGTAGTTTGCTGGAGATAAAGAGCCTCATGGATTTTCTTGTGCAGGCTGGCTCTGAACTGTGATCCTTGGATCTCGGGCCTCCTGAGTAGCTAGGATTACAGGTGTGAGCCACCAGCACCCAGTGGGATATCAAATATTGATTAGTGAACTACTAATGTACCAGCGATAATCAATATTTAATATTCGTACATAAAACAGTAACTCAAGGAAACTCTTTTCCTTTTGGTCTGACACTGGGACTCGAACTCGAACCTGCCACTTTTGCTTACTGGCTAGCGTTCTACCAACTGAGCCATGCCTCCAGCCCAAGGAAACTTTTGTAGTTTCTGGAGAAAGTAAACACAAGTATAATAAGACCTAGCACACAAGCTCTTGAGTATTTACTTTAGACAAATGAAAAACTATTCCTAAGAACTCTATATAAGAGCTTTATCAAGTTGCCAGTACTGAGACTTGAAGTCAGGGCCTTGAGCTCTTGCCTGGATTTTTTCTCCTCAAGACTGGTGCTCTACCACTTAAGCCACACCTTCAACTTCTGTCTGGTACCTGGTTATATGGAGGTAAGAGTTTCACAGATTTGCATGTCTGGGCTCAGTCTCCTGAATAGCTTAAGAGGCATGAGCCATTGGCACCTGGCTTATAATCTCAATTGTAGTAATAGATACACAAGCAAACACAGGTGATAACAATGAATAAAACTCGTGTGTGCATCTGTGTATCTATCTCTACATACAAGCTGGGGAAATAGCACGTTATATCGATGTCAATAACCATGTGACACCGTACTATTATTTTGCAATTGACTACCATTGGAGGAAACTAAGCAAAACTTCAGAGGAATTTCTGTATTATTCATTCAATCGACTTGATTTTCTTGCCTTCCAAGCTGTGACTATTTTAGCTTCAGCCTTCCTTCTCCCTTTATTCTCACAAGGCCTAATCACCACTTAAATACCTTAAATTCAAAAATTAAAAAGCAGTAACCTTTGCACCTGGGGTCTGGTGCTGTTAGATGCTGATCTTGAAATACTTATGCTACTTCTGACCTAGTAGTTCAATTTCTTTTGTTCAGATTTTATTGCGGGTCTGTAGTTTTAGTGCATCCTTTTCTGAAAAGGTGGCAAGTATGATTTTTCTCTTTTACATGCATTAAGATTGTATGTTTATCTGTTTACTTTGCAAGTGGACAGGAATTTGTCCTTTGCTCTTACTTCCTTCCCCAATACTGGGGTTTGAACTCAAGGCCTAGGTGTACTCTTGAGGTTTTGTGTTCAAGGCAAGTGCTCTACCACTTGGGCCACAGCTCCACTTCTGGCTTTTTGTTGGTTCACTGGAGATGAATAGTCTCATAGACTTTTCTGCCCAGGCTGGCTTCCAGTGGTTAGCTTTAGATCTCAGCCTCCTGAGTAGCTAGGATTACAGGTGTGCGCTTACTGGTGGCTAGCTTCCATGAAGGAGTTTTGTATGACATTCATCCCAGAGATCACCTAACACAGTACCTGGGAATCAAAAGGAAATAGTTCACAGAGGAGACTTTCAGGCCTGAGCACATTCTGGAAAGTTGAACTGGGGAAACAGATACCAGCACCCTTCTCAAAGGAGTATTTGCATAGAAGTGGGGTGTTTTCCTTAAAACTATTAAGGTCTATACACATAACATCAGGTTGATTACTCGTGTGTGTGTGTGTGTGTGTGTGTGTCCTGCGTTTTGAACTCAGAGCCTCAACTCTCTCCCTTGACTTTTCCATTCAAGGCTGGAGCTTTACTACTTGAGCCACACCTCCACTCCTGCTCTGTTTTTTTTTTCTTTTTTGTTTGTTTTTTTTTGCTGGTTAACTGGAGATAAGAGTTTCAAGGGCTTTTCTGCCTGGGCTAGCTTCCAACCACCACCTGGTCCTCAGAAGTCATCTTCCTGAGTAGTTAGGATTACAGACATGAGCCATCAGGGCCTGGTTTAGCTTAATTATTCTTCTCTTTCTGGGATATGGCTTTGAGAGGCTGAGGTTACAGGAAGTTTTTTGCTATTGCTTTTTTTTGTTTTTTTAAATGGGGACAGCTTCCCACCTCCACCCTTCTGAGAAGACACTCAATTACTACTTGTTGAATATATCACCTTGGATGACAGGGAACGGCCATGGATGTGTTCTGTATTACGTTACGGGTCCCTAATACACCGCTAGACCATAGGCAGGGGGTGTCATTAAATATCTGTGGAGAATTCTGGAAAAGACCAGGATAGCACAGCTATCTGATTCACCCATTCAGGAACAAGGACAAAAAAAGATGCAGGGGCCTGAGGGGAGAAAGAGAGAGTGCAGGTCTGTCTCCTCCTCCTCCAACCCCCCCCCACACCCCGCCACCCCCCCTCCATTCGGGGGAGGGGGGCCCCCACTTCCTCAGGGCCTGGTTACCAGAGGAGGGGGGGAGAGAACATGTATTGCAAAGCGACAGAAATCGCCCTCCTTTGCTCTCCGCGATCGATTCCCCAGGCTGGGCAAGAGGCCCAGGCTTAGGGCTCGCGCTTCCTGGGGTTTGCTGCAGCCCGGGCCGGCGGGGGGGTTGGTGGTGGTGGTGATGGGGGGGGCCATGGTGTGTGGGGGGGCTCCAGTTACCTCCCTCCGCCCCCCTCCCGTCACATCTGCGCCCACCGCGGCCAAACAATTAACGCGCCGTCCCCGCCGCCTGGACTTGAGGTCCGGGTGGCGGCGGCGGGAGGCCTTGGCTGGGCTCCCAGGAGGCCCCCCGATTCCTGCACCCCCCGTCCTCCCGCCAAGGATCGGGGGGTCCGTGTGTGTGTGGGGGGGGGTCATCCAGCCCGGCCAGGCCCCCACCACGCAGCTTCCCCCACCCCCGGGCACGGCGTCCATGTGCTCGGCAGGGTGGGGACCCCGCGGCCC
>NW_012267245.1:2538318-2542372 GCF_000151885.1 Dipodomys ordii | reverse complement strand
AGCCAGCAGCCCGCCAAAGCCACGCCCCTCCCCGGCTCCCCTCTCGCCACGCCCCAGGCCACCAGACCACGCCCCTCCCTGGCCACGCCCACCGGGCCGCGGGCAGCAGCCAGGGGGGGTCAGGGCTGTAGTCCTGTGGCTGAGGAAGTGCGTGTGCGTGTCTGTGCAGAGAGAGAAAAAGGAGGAAGGAGAGAGTGAGGAGAGACAGAGAGAGGCCACCCAAGCTGCTGTGGCTCCTGCAGCTGTCTCCAACTGCTCAGCCTCTGTGTGCACTCTCCGGCCTAGTGGCCTTGAGGGACAGTGGGTCCAGTCTGTCAAGGGTCCCCAAGGGTGGGTGACCCGGCCTCTGCCCGGCCTCCCTGATGACATGCATGCTGCCCTGACTGCTTGGAGGGAGGGCAGAGGGTCCCTAACAGACAGTGGGTGATCCAGGCTGTTTGGGGGGTGCAGGGTGGCTGGAAGAACTGAGGGAGGGTGGCATGAACTCAGGGCCTGGGCACTGACCCTGAACCCCTTCGTGCTGAATGCTAGGGCTGCCACTCGAGCCCCGCCACTCTTTCTGAGTAGTTTAATGGAGATGAGAATCTCCTGCCCAGGCTGGCTTTGAACCGCCATCCTCCAATCTCAGCTTCCTGAGTAGCTAGGATGACAGGGGTGAGCCACCAGCACCTGACTACTTCCACTTTGTGTGTGTGTGTGTGTGTGTGTGTATGTGCATACATGAGTGTACTGAGACTTGAACTCAGGGCCTGGGTGTTGTCCCTTGGCCTTTGTTGCTCAAGGCTGATGCACTACCACTTGAGCCATAGTTCCATTTCTGGGTTTTTTGGGTTTTTTTTTTTTGTCAGTTAGTTGGAGATAAAGAGTCTCATGGGCTTTCCTGCCTCAGCTGGTTTTAAACTGTGATCTTCAGATCTCAGCCTCCAGAGTAGCTAGGATTATAGCTAGTCTGATTTGCTTTGTGTGTGTGTGTGTGTGTGTGTGTGTGTGTGAGTATGTGCATGTTTAAGAATATCTGTGCGATTCAATTCCTGAAAATGGAATTATTGGAGTTAACAGCCATGTTTTCCTTGTTGCTTTGATAAATGATTACCAACATACCACCCTTATGGTGTGCCAGTTTTCAGTTTCACCAACAAGCGATGTCTTTCAAGGATTTAAAGTGGGACAGTTGCTCAGGCTCCAACAACTTACAAAAACATAGAGCCAAAGAAAATGCGTGCAGCAAGAAGAGGATTTTGTTTTTAAAGGGATGGTTTCCAGGTGCTATCTAAACAAGCCTGGTACCTTGGTCTTTCATTAATGAGTAACCGAATCACCCAGAGGGTTTATTAAAAAAAAAAAAATCAAGGATTGCCAGCTGGGTGTGGTGGCTCATACTTGTAGCTACTTGAGAGCCTCAGCTGAGCATAGTGGCAGGGACCTGTCATCCCAGCCATTCTGAGAAGCACAAAATAGGAGGGTCACAGTCCTCCCTGGGCCTGGGTAAAGAGTGAAATCTTATTTCAAAAGTAGCCAAAGCAAGCTGGGCGCCAGTGGCTCAGGCCTGCAATCCTAGCTACTCAGGAGGCTGAGATCTGAGGATCGAGGTTCAAAGCCAGCCCGGGCAGGAAAGTCTGTGAGACTCTTATCTCCAATCAACCACTCAGAAAACCAGAAGTGGCGCTGTGGCTCAAGTAGTAGAGGACTAGCCTTGAGCTGAAGAGCCGAGGGACAGTGCCCAGGCCCAGAGTTCAAGCCCTATGACCAACAACAAAAAAATAGACAAAGCAGAAATAGGGCTGGAACTGTGGTCCAAGATGCCACTCAGTGCTTTTGAGTTCAAACCCAAGCACTTTCAAAAACAATCACATGCCACATACTTTCTCTTTGAGCGGCTGAATTTGGGGGGCAGGGTTAAGCTTCCAAAATTTGCGTTTTTTTTTTGTCTGTCATGGGGCTTGAACTCTGGGTCTGGGCACTGTCCCTCAGCTCTTCAGCTCAAGGCTAGCGCTCTACCACTTGAGCCACAGCACCACTTCCAGTTTTCTGGTGGTTCATTGGAGATAAGAGTCTCACGGACTTTTCTGCCTGGGCTGGCTTTGAACTGTGATCCTCAGATCTCAGCCTCCTGAGTAGCTAGGATGACAGGCATGAGCTACAGGCACCTGGCTCTTTTTTTTTTTTTTTAACTTTGATATAAAGTCTCACTATGAAGCTCAGGTTGGCCTTAAACTGAAGATCCTGCTTTCCCCTCTTTGTATGGGATTTTAGATGTGGACCACTGTGCCCCATCTCAATAGTTGTACATCTGATGCTGACATTGGTTACCACATTTTAAGAACTACTAGTCTGGTGGACACAGGCTTGTGGCTACATCTTAGATGTTTTGGTCCAGTAGGGAAATCATTGAGAAGAATATCACTGAGTGGAATTCACCTAATGCTGTCAAACATATAGTTTACGGGGCCACCAGTGGCTCCTATCTGCCTGTCATCCTAGCTACTCAGGAGGCTGAGATCTGAGGATCGAGGTCGGAGGCTAGTCTGGGCCAGGAAGGTCTGTGAGACTTATCTCCAATGAACAGCAAAATGCCGAAAGTAAGCTGTGGAAAGAACCCACTCTCAGCTTTGTTTTCTTTTTGCGAAAGGCTGATGGCTCTACCATTTCACATCTAGCTTTTCACTGGTGAATTGATCATCAGTGTCCTGCAGATTTTTCTTTCCTAGCTGGCTTTGAATCTTGATTCTTAGATCTCAACCACCTGAGTGGCTGGGGTTATAGGTGTGAGCCACGGACACTCTTCTGTTTTCTGAGTCCATGCATTTACTGGGGCGGGAAGCTTGTAAAACGCAATCCTAGTATTTGTGTGTTTCTCTTCTTTTTATTTATTTATTTATTTTTACTGTTATTATAAAGGTGATGTACAGAGGGGTTACAGTTCCGTTAGTCAGTTAAAGAGTACATTTCATTTTGAACAATGTCACCCCTATTCTTACTCGGTCTTTGTCTTTTTATGTTGGGCCTTGAACCTAGGGTTTGAGAAGCTCAACTTGTGACTCATAACTATAAAACAGTCCTATTTTTTCTCATGGTAACAATGACCCCTGTCTCTAGAAATTATCTTCGCTGTCTAGATAGCAGATTCCCTTCAGAACATCCTGTTCCAGCCCCATAACTTTGTAGACATTTTCGGTAATTAATAGTTTCATTCCAAGTATTGTAACTTAAAGTTACAATACTTGGAATACAAAGTTACAATGAGCCAGTGGTTCATGCCTATAACCCTAACTACTCAGGATGCTGAGCTCTGAGGACTTCAGTGGAAGCCAAGCTCAGGTAGGAAAGTCCGTGAGACTCTTATCTCCAGTGAACCAGCAAAAAGCCAGAAGTGGAGCTGTGGCTCAAGTAGTAGAGCGCCAACCTTGAGTGAAAAAGCTGAGACAGCGCCCAGGTCTTGAGTTGGAGCCCTAATACTGGCATTAAAATAAGAAGCAAAGAACCCCAACTCCCCCCAAAACCTAAAGTGAGCTGACTGGAGTATTTAGTCTCATATTTAATTCCTAGATTCTCTCATTCTATCAGGGTAGGTGAACGGTGCCTTCCACAATTCTCTGAAAGATAGGGTGGAAAATTGGGGGGGGGTCACCGATCCTTTAGTAGTGGTTTTCTCATTGTGTCAAGTATCTAGGTGTCCAGGTACCCCACTTTCTCACGTGTGGAGAATTCTACCCCGCCCCACGGGGAGTGGGTAAGTTGTGAAATCAGCCAGACACAATCTCACAAATACCAGAATTTCATGTTACAAGCTTCCCGACTGGGTAAATTCATGAACTCAGAAAACAGAAGAGGAGCTGGGTGTCTGTGGCTCACACCTGTCATCCTAGCTACTCAGGAGGCTGAGATCTGAGGATCGCGGTTCAAAGCCAGCCCAGGGCAGGAAAGTCCATGAGACTCTTATCTCCAATGAACCACCAGAAAACCGGAAGTGGCGCTGTGGCTCAAGTGGTAGAGTGCTAGCCTTGAGCTGAAGAGCTGAGGGACAGCGCCCAGGCCCAGAGTTCAAGCCCCAAGA
>NW_012267245.1:2524389-2537853 GCF_000151885.1 Dipodomys ordii | reverse complement strand
CTTCCTTCCTTCCTTCCTTTCTTTCTTTCTTTCTTTCCTTCTTTCTTTCGTTCTTCCTTTCTTCCCTTCTTCCTTTCTTCCTTTTTCTCTTTCTCCCTTTCTTTCTGTTTTTTTTTCTGTTTCTCCCTCCTCTTCCTCCTCCTCCTCCTTGTCCTTCTCCTTCTCCCTCTTTCCCTCTCTTTCCCCCCCCCCTCTCTCTCCTCTCTCTCTCTTTCCCAGAAGATGACAGCTCAGTGCCTTAGACCTCTGCCATTTCTACAAAGCTGCCAGCTCAGGTTTCTTTCTACTCTTGGAAAATACCTCAGATCTTTCTGCTGGAATTTAGGGATAATCTTCCTAATTACAGGACCTTCCGGCTTTTTTCTTTGTGTTTATCCTGGGGCTTGAACTCACGGCTTCCTGCTCTTGATTGGCTTTTTCCCTCTCAAAGCTGGCACTCTACTACTTGATCCACATCTCCACTTCTGACTGGTTGATTGGACATTAGGATCTTACAAACTTTCCTGCTCAGGCTGGCTTGGAACCTCGGTCCTCAGATCTCAGACTCCTGAGGAACCAGGGTTCCAGGCATGCGCCATAGACGCCTGGCTTACAGTTTGCTTTTTTAATGTCTTGTGTTTTTTCTACATCAGTGAATATGGATCTACCTTAGGCATCATTATCCATGTTATTGGCCCATCTGAAAATTTTTATCGTTCGACATTTGTTCTGCTTATTACTTAGAAAAGCATAGGAAGCAAGTAAACAAATAAAAAAAACAAGAAGAGCATATTTTCCCATCCCTGACATCACCAATGGAACAGACAATAAGGTTAAAAGGAATGTGTCTAGGAGATTAGAAAATTCCTCCTTCAAAAAGTTACAAAATAAAATACAAAACTTGATGGGACTTTCCATTTTCTAGTGTTCTTCCCAAGGCTAAGCTCCTCTCTCTCTTTCCTTCCTTCCTTCTTTCTTTTTTCTCTTTCTCCTTCCTTCCTTTCCTCCTATATACAACTATTTACTTTGACTTATTTCACTTAATATATCTTGTGGATCTTATGTGAGAAGCTAACATTTTTTTATTTTTTTTATTCATAAATTACATTGCTTAGAGAGTAATTCAATGAATCATCAAATATATTTTATTTTATTTTATTTATTTATTTGGCCAGTCCTGGGGCTTGAACTCAGGGCCTGGGCACTGTCCTTGAGCCTCTCTGTGCTCAAGGCTAGCACTCTACCACTTGAGCCACAGCACCACTTCTGGCTTGTTCTGTGTCTGTGGTACTGAGGAATGGAACCCAGGGCTTCATGCATGCTAGGCCAGCACTCCACCACTGAGCCACCTTCCCCATCCTTCAACTAATGTTTGGTTCATTTCTTTTTTCTGTTTTCCATCCGAAATGGGGACTCGAAGTTACTATCCCATGCTTTACATTTATTGTCCTGCTCTCTACCACCTAAACCATACCTCCAAACCTTGGCTCATTCTATCTTTGTGCAGCTCTAAGCATTCTAGACTGCACATTTTTTTTTCAAGCTAAATATCTGAAAGAGGACTGGGTGTTCTAGAGAATTTATTATAATTAATTAATTAATTAATTTTGTCAGTCATGGGGCTTGAACTCTGGGCCTGGGCACTGTCCCTCAGCTCATCAGCTCAAGGTGAGCGCTCTACTATTTGAGTCACAGCGTCACTTCCAGTTTTCTGGTGGTTCATTGGGATAAGAGTCTCATGGACTTTCCTGCCCAGGGCTGGCTTTGAACCATGATCCTCAGATCTCAGCCTCCTGAGTAGCTAGGATAAGCTACTGGCTTAGAGTCCAATGCCCTGGGTCCAAGCCCTAGGCCTGGCACCAAAAAAATATTACTATTATTATTATTATTACTATTATTATTATTTTGGTGGTCCTGGGGCTTAAGGCTAGTGCTCTACTATTTAAGCCACAGTGCCACTTCCAGCAAATTTTATATTTTCTACTTGAATCGTAGTATGAAAAAAAAATAACGAGCACATTCGATTGTTTTCTTGCATTAAATTTTTAAAAAATGATCATGAAATGGTGTACAGAGAGCTTTTTTTTAAAAAAAAAATCATCAGTGAACAGTTGGACAAAGGAGTTCCAATTCATCAATGAATAATGATCACAGTCTGTGTTTCTTTGTGGTCATTCAATTTCTCTGTTTTCCTAGGGTCGGAAGTTTGAAGAAAGCTCTGAGGCTAAGCTAGGTTTTTAATCTAGACTGAATGGACGCGGTGGGAAGATTGAGTGTCTGGGGTTGGGGCTAGACTCTGAGGCCCTGTGGACAAAGCAATCTATTAAATAAGAAGAAGGCAGGATAGAATGGGGGGGGGTGTGGACAGAATTGCACAAATCCTGCCTTTGTACCTTACAAGGCCCTCATTAGCAGTAAGTGTCTCAGAGAACACGAGCCCAAGTCCTTTCTCCATTTCTGATTGGAGGAATGATCGAAATAGGACGCCAATTCAGACCAAGCTGTGTCCAGTGAGGCTCTGCTGGACAAGGCTTGCGGTCTGCCTGCAGTCAGCGGAGAATGACAGCAATCCACACAGTGTTTTGTGCACGTAATTATCCACGCAGACATTGCCTGCCTCTGTCTCACCGATAGGCATGGCGAAGTGGCCGAAACTTTGGTTTGGTTTTAGTTGGCTTGCTAGCCATCGCTCGGCGTCTCTCGGATGAATGGTGGGGATACGTGTGAAGGGGTCACCTCTTTTTCTTTTTCAATGCTCCTTTCTTGGGAAATCAGGCTTGGCTGCGTTTTCTGGCACAGATTGAGTTGTTCTTGGTTATCGCCATGGTCCTACACAGGTTTATACAACAGCAGCTATGCTGTGGTTACACATGTGGTCTGTGTGTTCCAGTTAACATATACTGTATTTCCTATTTTGCTAATCTGTTTGGAATTCTATCTCTCTCCCTCCCTCCCTCCCTCCCTCCTTCCTTTCCTTCCTTCCTTCCTTCCTTGCCTCTTCCTCCTCCCTCTCCTCCTTCTCTTCTTCTTTCTCCTCTCCCTCCTCCCCCCCTCCTCCTCTCTCTCCTCCTCCTCTTCCCTCCTCTTCCTCCTCTTCTCTTTTGGAGTAGTGAGGCTTGAACTCAGGATTGGCAAGTGCTCTACCACTTGAAATAATTTGCTTCAGAAAAGTACTGAACGGGGTTGGAAGCGTGGCTCAAATAGTAGAGCTCCAGCCAGCATCAGAAAGGGAATTCAAGTCCTGGTCTCAGACAAAAAGAAAGAAAGGAAGGAAGAAAGGAAGAAAGGAAAAAAGGAAGGAAGGAAGAAAGAAAGAAAGAAAAAGAAAGAAAGGAAGAAAGAAGAAAGGAAGGAAGGAAGGAAGGAAGGAAGGAAGGAAGGAAGGAAGGAAGAAAAGCAAAGATGCATTATGGGTGACCATGAACTCACAATTGCTAAAGATGGTTAAAACAAAAAGAAGCCCATTATCCATCCTATTGTCAAAATTCTCTATAATAATGATTCTTTGGAGACAGAGTCTTGCAAGCTGGGTGGTGGAGCATTGTAGATGCCTGTTGTAATCCCAGAACTCAGGAGACAGACATAGGAAGATCTTGTCTCAAATGTCCAGAAGAGAAGAGAAGGAGAGGTAGGGAGAGACATGGGGTGGAGAGAGGGAGAGAGAGAGGGGGAGAGGAGGAGGAAGAGGGAAAGAGGGAGGGAGGAAAGGAGAGGGAGAGGGAAAAGGAGAAGGAGGAGGAAGAGGAGGAGAGGGAGGGAGAGAGAGAAACTTGCAATAGTGCCCAGACTGTCTCTAAACGGCTGATTCTCCTACCTCATACCACCGAGTAGCAGGGACTAAGCTCACACCAACATGTCCGGCTCTATGATCAACATTTTTAAAGCATGGCCACAGTTGGCCCTATGTGTTTAGTGAGAAAACCTGTCTCCATACATTTTCTTTAGTGTTTGTGCACTTTAGGTGTTGGCCACCAGCGTTTTTGTCGCAGTAAATTTGCCTCTATGTTTTTTTCTTCCGCAGGGGGATTGAACCTGGAGAAAACTGTTTAAAATGTCAACAAACCCTGGATAAGGCCCATCTGTGACCCTAAGGACAAGAAACCCAATTCCACAAGGCCAGACCGGGTCACTGCTAGTCAACCTTGGGTTTACTGAAATCATCTGGAATTCTTTTACTCCTTTTTTTTTTTTTTTGGTGTCAGTACTGAGGCTCGAACTCAGGACTTCTTACTCATGATTGGCTTTTTCACTCAAGGCTAGTGCTCTACCACTTGAGCCACAGCTCCACTTTTTTGGGGTTGGTTGTGGGGCTTGAACTCTGGGCCTGGGCTCTGACCCTCAGCTCTTCAGCTCAGGGCTAGCGCTCTACCACTTGAGCCACAGCACCCACTTTTGGCTTTTTCTGTGTATGTGGTGTTGAGGAATCGAACCCAGGGCCTCATGTGTGCAAGGCAAGCACTCTACCACTGAGCCACCTTCCCAGCCTGAGCCTCTGATTCTTTAAGGTTAATAAAATATTCAGCCACTGAATGATCCCAATTATTCTTTGTGTGTTTGGGTTTCAGTACTAGGGCTTGAACTCAGGGCCTGGATGCTGTCCCTGAGTTTTTGTTGTTTTTTTTTTTTTACTCAAGGCTGGCACTCTACCAGTTGAACCAGAGCTCTACTTCTGGCTTTTTGGTGGTATACTGGAAATATAAGTCTCATGGACTTCCCTGCCTGGGCTGGCTTCGAACTGTGATCCTCAGACCTCAGCCTCCTGAGTAGCTGGGATGATAGGCGTGAGCATTAGCATCTGGCTGAGGGCAGGTCAGAGTGTTTGAAAATCTTCTGGCTCTTTTTCTTAGCCTACTTTGCTGGTGTTGAGAAGGTGTGTGTGTGTGTGTGTGTGTGTGTGTGTGTGTGTGTGTGTGTGTGTGAGTGTGTGTGTCTATACTCATTTAATGCTCATTTCATTAGTCACAGAGGGAGAAAAATTCCTCCACCGTAGTTACATTTCATTCTCTTCTACGTCTGCTATTTCTGTGAGAACTCTCCCAAAAGACGGGCAAAACTTCAATGCTTCTTTGTGAATTGCTGCTTTGTTGATCGGAGATAACACAATTTGTCTTTTTTTCTGTTGGCACTTTTCATCGCGAAGTCCACCGCCTGTCATGCCGATCTGGTAATATACGTGATAGAACCCCGTGCTGGGTATGCTGGGAAAAAAAAAATCCTGATCTTTGAACTTCCCTGTGTTTCTGTCTAATACGTAACGTTCTGTTCAGAAGGAGGCTGAGTCATCTTTGTTTTAAGGAAAGTGGTTGGAACAGCAAATTATGCCACCAGCCTCAGGTCACAGCCTCCTCAATAGCTGGGATTACAGGTGTGAGTCACTGGCACCTGCCTAGCTGGCTGTATCTTGATCAATTTCACTCTTGTGGTCATTCTCTCCCATCCATCCCAACACTACCCTTTCTTCCTCCTCCTCCTCCTCTTCCTCCTCCTCCTCTTCCTCCTCCTCCTCTTCCTCCTCCTCGTCCACCTCCTCCTCCTCTTCTTCCTCCTCCTCCTCCTCTTCTTCTCTTCTTTTTTTCTTCTTCTTCCCCTCCTCCCCTCCTCCTCCTCCTCTTCTCCTTCTTCTTTCTCTTCCTTCTCCTCCCCCTCCCCCTCCCCCTCTTCCTCCTCCTCCTCCCCTTCCTCCTCCTCTTCTTCTCCTCCTCTCTTCTTCTCCTCCTCCTTCTTCTTTCTCCTCCCCCTCCCCTTCCCCCTCTTCCTCCTCCTCCTCCTCCTCTTCCTCCTCCTCCTCCCCTTCCTCCTCCTCCTCTTCCTCCTTCTTCTTTGGAGAGTGTGTTTGCCCTTGCTAGGGCTTGAATTCAGAGCCTCAGGCTCTCACTCGGCCTTTTCTGCTCAAGTTTGGTACTTGAACCACACCCCCATTTCTGGCTTTTTGCTGGTTAATTGGAGATAAGAATCTCTTTGGGGCTGGGACGGTGGCTCAGGGGTAGAGCGCTTGCCTTGCACGAATGAGGCCCTGGGTTCGATTCCTCAGCACCACATAAGCAGAAAAAGCTGGAAGTGGTGCTGTGGCTCAAGTGGTAGAATGCTAGCCTTGAGCTGAAGAGCTGAGGGACAGCACCCAAGCCCAGAGTTCAAGCCCCCACAACCAGCAAAAAGAAAAAGAAAAAAAAAAGAAGAGTCTCTTAGGTTTGTCTACCTGGACAGTCCTCAGGCCTTCGACTAAGCATGCTCAGAAATGCAGCCACTAGCCTACATGCTCTTCTCCACCCATTCATATAGGCTTGTGTCAGCCGGGTGCAGTGGCTCCCACCTGTCATCCTAGCTACTCAGGAGGCTGAGATCTGAGGATCACAGTTCAAAGCCAGCCTGGGCAGGAAAGTCCGTGAGCCTCTTATTTCCAATGAACCACCAAACCGAACCAAAAAGCCAGAAGCAGAGCTATGGCTCAAGTGGTAGAGTATAAGCCTTGAATAACAACAACAACAACAACAACAATAATAATAATAAAAGCTCGGAGACAGTGCCCAGGCCCTAGAGCTGTCTCCCTCCTCCCCTCGGTGCTCCCTGTGTTGGTGGAGATGTTGCCCTTTGCACAGAACTTCAGTGCTTTTCTTACTCACGGCAGGTGATCAATCTTCCTTTTATCTCCTGACTGAGTGTTTTGGCGTTACCCTCCCTCAGATGAGATCCACCGCCTCCTGGACAAAGGCAGCGAGACTGAAATACATCTCCAGCTGTTAAATCCCAAGAATGCTTGACATCTCCACAGCGTTGGCCATTCTTGACCTCTCTCCTTTCTCAAAAGCTCGCTTCCCTTTGATTCTGTGACACAGCCTCCTTCTTCATCCTGACCCTTCCCCGATAGATGCCTTTCTGATTTATAGGAAAAGCCAAGGCTGGTCCCCACCCATCGCTCTTCTTCTCGCCCAAGGCCTGTGGTGTGGGTAGGAGGCCGGGCTTCATGAATTCATTCTCACTTTGGGGTGGGCTGGGAAGTTTCTTGTTTCTGTGTTTTTTTTTAAATATTATTTTAATGTTAATCTAATTAGGAAGTAATTGTTCAAAGACGCATTGATGGCTCTTATCTGGCCTTCTACCTCCTCCGGAGGCTGAGATCTGAGGATCGTGGTTCAAAGCCAGCCTGGGCAGGAAAGTCTGTGAGACTCTGATCTCCAATGAACCACTCAGAAAACTGGAAGTGGCGTTTTGGCTCAAAGGGGAGAAGAGGGCTAACCTTGAGCAAAAAAGCTCCTTATAGTATCCTAGTTCTTTAAGCCACAGTACCAACACACACACACACACACATACACCCCACAAACTCCTCCATTATTTCCCCTTCCCATCTCCTCTCTCTGAGTGACAGAGTTCCATTTTTATATCAGGTCCAGCGAATATCATGATGACACTGCTGCTGTGTTTTGCACATAATGAGAGCTGGTTAATGCTCTCTCTATGGGGCTGGTTCCATTCATCGTGCATCATTTCAATTCAAAGCCAATAGCACAGCCGTGATCGCTATGAGCTGAGGACAAGAATAAATGCATTGGAAAATAAGCATCTCCAGTCTGACCAGCTTTCAATGTTCAGCTCAGTCCAACAGCACCAAAGAAACCGACAATGTTCCCAAGTGGGTATCTGGTGAAAACTATTCATTTTCATGCCTGATGGGGTTCGGGGTGGCACAATCTCAAATCGTTTATCCCTGTAGGGGATAAATAGAAGCCAGGTGCTGGTGGCTCAGGCCTGTCACACTAGCTCTACTCAGGAGGCTGAAATATGAGGATTGTGGTGTAAAGTCAGCTCAGGCAGGAAAGTTTGTGAGATGCTTATTTCCAATTAACTACCCACCAAAAAGCCAGAAGTGGAGGTGTGGTTCAAGTGGTAGGGGCACCAGGTTTGAGTGCACACATATATCTAAATATAGTTTACATTTTCTTTGCTCAAGAAGAAAATAATAGAACAGTTTTATGACCATAAAGCAAAAATGGTCAACCGGTCCACTGGTGGCTCACGCCTGTCACCCTGGCTACTCAGGAGTCTGAGATGTGAGGATCATGGTTCAAAGCCAGCCTGGGCAGGAAAGTCCATGAGACTCTTATCTCCAATGAACCACCAGAAATGCCAAAGTGGTGCTGTGGCTCAAGTGGTAGAGCATTATTAGCCTTGAGCACAAAAGCTCAGGGACAACGCTTAGGCCTTGAGTTCAAGCCCCAGGACCAGGAAACACACACACACACACACACACACACACACTACCACCTAAACACCACTTATAAGCTATTACATTGCCAGATATTTGTTATGAACAATTTTATTTGCCTGGGAAGGTGGCTCAGTGGTAGAGCGCTGGCCTAGCATGCATGAAGCCCTGGGTTCGATTCCTCAGCACCACAGACACAGAAAAAGCCAGAAGTGGCGCTGTGGCTCAAGTGGTAGAGTGCTAGCCTTGAGCAAAAGAAGCTCAGGGACAGTGCCCAGGCCCTGAGTTCAAGCCTCAGGACTGGCAAAAGAAAGAAAAAAAAGATTGTGTGTGTGTGTGTGTGTGTGTGTGTGTGTGTGTGTGTCAGCCATCTGTGCAGGGTGTGCATTCCCATCCTCGTCCTTGATTAGTACAAAGGCTTTCTCTGGAGGGTTGCCTAGAACCAGTGGTAATTTTGTCTCCAGGGAACACTGATAAAGGGGGGGGGCTCCAGAAGGGAAGGGGGGGCGGTGACCTGAACAGAACATGTTTCTGTTTGGCTTTTATCTCTGCAAACACCAGCAACATTGTATTCCTTTATGTTCATGGACTGCTGCTGGACCAAGCCAGTCATTCACTGAATGGTGTGTGAGAAGCTCTTAAAGAAACACGTACCTCAGGAGGCTGAGATCTGAGGATCACGGTTCAAAGCCAGCTCAGACAGGAAAAGGCTGTGAGACTCTTTTCTCCGATTTATCACCAGAAAGCCCGAAGTGGCGCTGTGGCTCAAGTGGTAGAGGGCTAGCCTTGAGCAAAAGAGTTTAGGGACAGAGCCCAGGCCCTGGGTTTAAACCCCAGGACTGGCATGAAAAAATAAAAGAAGAAACATTCATCTACTTATTGATCTATATATCTATCGATGTATCTATCTATGTATCTATCTATGTATGTATCTATCTATCTATCATCTATCTATCTGCAGTACTGGTATTGAGCTCAGGGCCTTACTTTTTTTTTTTTGTCTTATTCAGGGCCTGGGCTCTGTCCCTGAGCTAGCAGTCTACCAACTTGAGACACAATGCCACTTCTGGTTTTCTGATGGGTAATTGGAGATAAGAGTCTCATGGACTTTCCTGCCTGGGCTGGCTTTGAACCTCAGTCCTCAGTTCTCAGCCTCCTGGGTAGTGTTGGCTGCTTTTTTTGTGTGTGTACCGGAGCTCATTCTCAGGTCTTAGGTACTGTTCTTTAGCTTTTTCACTGAAGACTATCATTCTACCACTGGAGCCACAGCTCCACTTCTGGCTTTTTGCTGGCTAATTGGCGATAAGAGTCTCACAGACTTTCCTGCCCAGGCTGGCTTCCAACTATGATCCTCTGATCTCAGCCCTCTGAGTAGCTGGGATTACAGGTGTGAGGCACCAAGGCCCGGCTGAAATAGGTCTTTTATTGTAGTGGTGGGAGAAGAGGAAAGAGGACCAGTGTGGTTGAAGTATTTTAAACGCATGTATGAAAATAGAGCAAGGTAACCTGTTGTCATGGTTTTAAGAAGGGCAAGGAGGAAAGCAAGAGCTGGTGGAGCTGATCAGATGTGTTGTGAGCCAATATGGATGTGTGCAAATAAAATCCTCTTGTACAAGGAACTAATAGACATCAATAATAAAAGTTAAAATGCAAAGCAAGCCAAACGCTGTCATCTTAGCTACTCAGGAGGCTGAGATCTGAGGATCCTGGTTCAAAACCAACCTGGGCAGGAAAGTCTATGAGACTCTTATCTTCCATGAACCACCAGAAAACTGGAAGTGGTGCTGTGGCTCAAGTGGTAGAACGCTCAGCTTGAGCTTGAAGAGCTGAAGGACAGCGCCCAGGCCCAGAGTTCCAGCCCCACGACCGACCAAAAAAACCAAAACAAAATGCAAAGCAATAGGATCCCATGAAATAACGTAGGATGGAGGCTGCTGAAACATTGCAAGAGCGAAATGAAGGAGAAGCCAGCAAGGCCAGAAGCTGAGGGGGAGAGACAAGGGGGGATTACGATTTTCTGCCTGCAGGTTCCCAGTGCGGCCAGCAGAGGGCGGTGGAGTCAAGGCACCGGGTAGAACACTTGTTCTGTATGGAGGTGTTTGGTTTCTGTTCATGCAGCCTTCATTCCCAGCTCTCCAGCCTCATGGTGTATTTGCATTCCCTCCCTCCTCGCTCTGGGTAGTTGGCTGACATTTTGAAATGTCAATGTCAAAAACACTTCACATCACAGAGTGGTGTCTGAGTTTCTCTTCTAGTTCTAGGCCTATAATTTAACCCATGGCAAAGCCCTCGGTGTTTCTAGCACCGGTGATTATTGGCCAGGCCACGGGTGGTTGTAGAACATGGATTCTGCTTGGTACAGGTCTGAGGACCATCCATAGCTGAGCTTTATCTGTGTCTTTGTTTTTTATTTCTTTTGCCAGTCCTGGGGCTTGAACTCAGGGCCGGGGCACTGTCTCTGAGCTTCTTTTGCTTAAAGCTAGCCCTCTACTACTTGAGCCACAGCACCACTTCTGGCTTTTTTCTATGTCTATGGTACTGAGGAATCGAACCCAGGGCCTCATGCATGCAAGGCAAGCACTCTACCATTAAGCTACCTTCCCAGTCCATTTGTTGTATGTCTGTTTTTCATTTATTTATTTAGTGCTGATACAGGGGGCTTGAACTCAGGGTCTCAAGCTGTTGCTTGCATTTTTAAATTTCTTTTTCCCTCAAGGCTGGTGTTCTATCTCTAATCCACAGCTCTACTCCCCAGCTTTTTGCTGGTTCATTGGAGATAAAAAGTCTCATGGAGCTGGGCGCCGGTGGCTCACGCCTGTCATCCTAGCTATTCAGGAGGCTGAGATCTGAGGATCATGGTTCAAAGCCAGCCCGGGCAGGAAAGTTTGTGAGGCAATTAACTCCAATGAACCACCAGAAAACTGGAAGTGGTGCATGCTCGCTGCAGGAAATGAAGGCGAATGACCAGGAGGCCAGGTCCAGTCTGGGCCCGGCGTCCACAGGTGACGGCCAACGGTCAGCCCAGCCTGGCCATCGCGAAGGAGATCTGTGTTCTCAGTTCACCCACACACATCCACGCGTGCCAGGGTCCAGGGGTGAGTCTCGGGAAAGATGGTGTGGTCTAGAACAAAGGCCAGTCCTTGGGGACCAAGAGGTCATCATGTCCAGCTGTGGCCCTGGGAGGCTTTGTGTGGCCTGGCCTTCTCCTCCTTTTCTTCTCCACTGGGCGCTGCAGCCCTGCGGGGTTTGTGGGTCCCTCTCAGCTTCCCTGGGGCTCTGTTATCAGCCTGTCTTTCATGTCTGCTTGGCAGTTGGAACGGATTCTGTCAGGCGTGTGCTGACTCTTCTTCACCAGCTGTGTATGAGGATAAGTTGTAAATAAACACACTTGCTCCGAGGCCCGTCCCTCCATTGTCCTTGATTCTCAGGGAAGAACAACAAAAACGTGTGTGAGTATATATGCAAATGTATATATAAAGTGCGTGCACATATATATAAATGTGTGTGTATATATGTGTCTAGCTACCTGGTGGAAAAGATCTCATAAGTCATTTAATGCAATTGATCCATTTTAAACTATTCTATTTTTTTGGTCATGGGTCTTGAACTCAGGGCCTGGGTGCTGTCCCTCAGCTCTTTTGCTCAAGACTAGGCACTTTACCACTTGGAGCCACAGATCCACTTCTGGTTTTCGATGGTTCACTTGAGATAAGAGTCTCACAGATGTTTCTCCCCGGGCTGGTTTTGAACTGCAATCCTGAGATCTCAGCCTTCCGAGTAGTTAGGATGACAGGCGTGAGCCACTGGTGCCTGGCTAAGAAATTCTTAAAAGCTTATACTACTTTGGCCAGTCTTGGCTGGGGCTAGCAGACGGATGGCAAAAGTCCATGAAGTGGACATTTACTTTTTTTTTTATTGTAAAGATACTATACAGAGGGTTACAGTTACATGAGTGAGGTAATGAGTACACTTCCTATTGAACATTGTTACCCCCTCCATTGTTTTCCCCCTACCATCCCTTACCTCCCTACCTTCCCCGAGGTTCTTTTTTTTGATTGTGAAAAAGTGATTACATAATTTCCCAAATTTCACAGTATTGTGGAATAATGATGCTCATTTAAAGTCACAAGTTCATTCTAACTTTCCTGGAGCAAATTGTCTATCACAGTCTATAACATATAACGGTGTTCACATGTTATACAACCGTACATGTGATCAGCAGCATGGGGATATTTAGTAGTGGTTTGACCAGATGAGTGGGAGTTCTTTGTTTCTTAAGTCTTGTTAGTTTTGTTGTATCACCTAGCATTTTGGATTTACTTTTTACTCTTTTATTTTTTGCATTTATAAGCATGCACATGAAATAGCTTTAAAAAGTTTGCCTTCATTAAGTCCCCCTCCCCCCAAAAAAACCCCTCAGATCTTTCCTTCCCTTTCCCCCAGTTATAACTGCTAGCCCTAATTTCAAGGCCTTCTGCTGTAAAAGAGGAATGGGAGATATGGCGTGGTAACAACTCCAAAAGAAAGATGTTTTCTGATGGTAAATGGAGGTTAGAGTTGTTTTTTTCCCCCCTTGATTATATAGGTTACGGATTCAGGAACAGGTAAGAGAGCTCCATTAGGAGCCCCACCCAAATTAGAATTAGGCCAGGCTCACGTCTGTCATTCTAGTGATCAGGAGTCTGAGATCTGAAGATCTAGGTTCAAAACCAACCCCTGTGGGACAGTCTTGTGAGACTTAAAAAAAAAAATCTAATAAACCAGCAAAAAGCCAGAAGAGGAGCTGTGGCTCAAGTGGTAGAGTGCCAGCCTTTAGCAAAAAAAAAAAAAAAAAAAAGGCTCAAGGCCAGAGCCCAGGCCCTGAGTTCAAGCCTCAGAACTGGCACACACACAGAGACAGACAGAAGACAGACAGACAGACAGACAGACACACACAGACAGACAGACAGACACACACAGACAGACAGACAGACAGACAGACACACACACACACAGACAGACACACACACAGACAGACAGACAGACACACACACAGACACACACACACACACAGACAGACAGACAGACACACATACAGACAGACACACAGTCAGACAGACACACACACACACACACATACAGACAGACAGACACACAGACAGACAGACAGACAGACACACACACACAGACAGACAGACAGACACACACACAGACACACACACACAGGCCCCAGACATCCACGTGAAGCAGGTCAGAAGCACATGCTTTACTATTTGAATGGGCCTAGGCGCGCGCGCGCGCTGCAT